>NC_133363.1:46958465-47003299 GCF_049309525.1 Garra rufa | reverse complement strand
CTTTGGACATTAAAAAAATGGGTGAGTGCAATCTCATGTGTACACTTCTATTTGTGTATGAGCCTACCAATCAACAAGCAAGAGACATTTTATATATATATATATATATATATATATATATATATATATATATATATATATATATATATATATATTAGGGGTGGAACGGTTCACAGAAGTCACGGTTCGGTTCGTACCTCGGTTCAGACGTCACGGTTCGGTATGATTTCGGTACAGTGGAGGGAAAAGCAAAACAAAAATGCAGAAGGCAATTAGATGTATTTCCACTCACATACCCAGCAACAACCGCTGAACAACGGCAACACACAGTCCTCGTCTTTTCCACCACTCTCTCGCCTGTACTACTGTAACTGACTGGAAAAGCGAAGTTTTCCCAAACTTGCGATCTAAGGGGCCGTTCGCTTTCTTCCTGATCAACAAAGCGCTCGGGCGCTTGCGCTCCGGAAGCGTCTGCCGTTTCTAAGCAACCATCAGCTGCGCTCTAGCTCCAAGCCTATGCGTCTCCATGCATTGTTTCTTCTATTAGCGTCAAAATAATGGGGGCTTGACAAATCAAAGTTCAGGAAATCCCTGGACCACAATGATGGACCGTCGAGCTGACAAAAAATTGCAGAGTGCCAGAGAATGTAGACGGGCTCTGATAGAGCGCATACATAGGCGGAGCTCGGCTGCATCGACGCCAATCAGAGCTTCAGAGCTAAAGCGGGGATAAATATTAGCTGTCCCTAAAGAACCCGCGTATTTAACAGTAGTTCCGCATTACATTAATTATTTTGCAGGCAAGTTTTTTTTTTATTTTCATACCGTGTATTCTCCGTTTAAATTCATGCACCGAACCGTGACCCCCGTACCGATTCGGTTCGAAACGAATACATGTACCGTTCCACCCCTAATATATATATATATATATATATATATATATATATATATATATTGCCTCTCCCTCCCATAGAAGACCTGAGTGACTTATGCATGGCCTGTGGCAATAAATATCCTTATAGAGATGACAAAGTGGACACTTAGGTATGTTTAACTGGGGGCATGATTTCATTGCTGTATATGAAACTGCTATTTGAGTGTTTATTAATCCATGATCTTAATCTCTCTCAGATTGAATGCGACAGCTGCAGTGGTTGGTACCACTGGGGCTGCATTTTTTTTTTTTTTTTTTTTTGTTCAAGATTCTACTGTAAATAAAATTGTCACCACTACACTTGTTAAATTGCTTTCATAAAAGGCTGTGATTTATTTTTCTCTTTTAATGCAGTTGTACCCAAAATCTATATTTTTACTTTCTATTTTAATACTTTTCCTAGACAAACTACTGCAGCACCTTTACATAGTAATTTGCTTTATTGAAATGCTTTTCATCCAGCACAACAATGAAACAAGTGATAAAAGAACAGACATGTTGATGTCTTCAGGCTAATAGGCTTATTAGTCCAAGTTGGTTTATTTACACAAAGTGGTTTGATCACAAGTTAACAAGACTTAAACAATCACATTAGGTTAGTTTATAAACAAACGTATTCGTCCACAGATACGTTTCTAGACGTTTAAGATGTTTCAGGCAGTGATGTATTTAACAACGAATGTAGAAATCTACCTACCGCTACGAACTGAAATCAATACTGGAAGCAGATGAGGTTTGCGTATAAAGTTACATGAAGTGAAAGCCTGTCACTCTCATTTAGTCGTGGATGAAAGAACATACTAATAAAACTTTTGTAACTGCATTTACAAGGTAAACACGTTTATTTTAGACATAAGTTCATAGATTAGACAAAGGTATGTTAGGTTTATGGAAAAAAAATCGTTAAACATTCTGAGATGGAGCAGAACTGATATTTTCAGTTGATATTTTCACGACCAATTCGCGCATATCTGGTAATGTCTCATTAATATGCAAATACGCTCCGCCCACAGAAACCGAATATCTCAGAAACCAAAAATCTCGTAACACCGGACCGAGACCAACTATTCAGCTGGGTCTCGATACGGTTGTTTGGTCCGCACCAGAGTTCTACTGCTGTGTTCACACCTGTCCAAAAGAACCGCAGTTACCGCACCAAGGGGGGAAGCGAACTTGAGTTCGATTCAATCGAACCAAATGTAGCCTCAATGAATCTCGCATAAGGAGCCCCTCAACGTGAAATGTCATGGTCACGCCTTTCGTTTTATATAAATAGCTACTGCTTTTCAAGATGGCTTTAAAAGTAGTCCTGAGGCAAAGTAAGTTATAGACCAGTGATTTTTAATCCTGGTCCTGTGGACCCAGTAGCAACTGAGAGCTCAACTGAGTTGATTATATGAAAGTCTATTAATAAAGATACTAAAAGGAAAGGGAAAAAAACAGCTAAACAGCTTCACATAAACTCTTACAAGCTTTGGGATTGTTCACCTTCCTACCAACTTCCTTTAAAAGCGTATTTCACAAACAGGCCACTAGATGGCGGACTACTACTTTGTAAACGATAATCATCGCACTTGTAAAAACCTGTGCTCTGATTAAATAATAGCCTAAATAAATAAAATAAAAAAAATGTAATCCCTGTACAAAGGACTTTTCTTATAATTCGGAGAACGTCAGAACAACCACTCATTAATGAAATATTAAAAGCAGATTAATATTTATGATCTCTATGATTGTGTATCTTTTATATTGCTATAAAAGAGTAGGCTAGTAGGCATGATAATGAGCAAGAAATAACATGATCTTTCTATATAGCCTAGTCACACATGATGACTCTAGCAGACTCTAACAGTGAATCTGTGACATTATATTAAAAGTATTTAGTTGTAGATAACAGCACAGTTCTTGAATTCCACAAATACATTAGCATTCTTAATTCCTCGTAAACAGCCGTATTTCATTCCTCTCAACACCTTGTACGACTACAGAATGTTAGAACATCCCATCACACCCCACCCTCTTCTTTTTCTGCTCTTCCCTCCCTCCCTGTTCCCTGTTCTTTTCCTTCCCCTTTCCTGAGCTGAATGAATGGAAGGTCCCCCGCAGCACAATGGAAGCTGGTCTCGTAGGAATGCCAGAAATGTCTGGAGTCAGCAGGAGACTGGTGGCCATGGGCAACACGCCCCCCATGACATCACAGACGGTTCATTCCGCCCACCTCCTGATTCCACTCCACTTCTCTCCCCCATCCCTCAGATTTTCCAAAGTAAAGCGGGACATTTGAGGACTGAGACAAAGGTGTTTCTGAGACGTTTCTGAAATGTGTATATGTCACATTCCAAATTATGTGTATTTAACATCGCTTTGGTTTAACATTCAGCTAGATGAATCCACTCCGAACAGTGATGGTTCTAGGTCAGATAAACAAAGCACTGACCATGTTTCCACACAGTCTTTCTCTATGAGACACTAACCCGGGGCTGAGGTTCAATTCTATTCTCTTGACAGAGCAGCATGTGTCAAGAAAAAGATCCCTGGTGTGGTCGTCATATGGAGGGCTCTCCATAAATGGAAAAGCACGGCAACAATCTGCACCGCTTGATTCATGCGATATTGGATTTCTCTCTTAGCTTTGTGCGGATCCTTTTTTCCCCATTCTTTTTCTCAGTTTCCCCCACTCTGCTTCTCTCTTTCTGTCTCACTCTCTCTATTCCTTCTTCCCTCATTCTTTCTGGCAGGCATTCAATTTCACACTTGGGGGAGCAGAATGAGGGGAAGGTCAGGGCTGTGTCAACAGAGGCCAGCATTTTTTTTTTTTCATTTTCTTTTTTCTGCTGATACAGGGAGAATGAAGGGAGAAAGAGAGACCTAAGTGTCCCTTTTCTTCTCTCCTTCGCACATACACCTACTTCTCCCTGCTCTCTCGCACACTAGCAGACACTGATTCCTTCCCTCGGGTCTTTTCGCTGCAGTTGTCTTGTCTATCCAAGCAACAAGAGTTACTAGAGAAAATGACCTTTCATTTATAACACTTCAACCTCTCAGGGATGAGCACCGTGGAAAAATTGGCACACGGGTTAACAGCTTGTCCATTTATTGGCTTTTACACAAGGTTTAGTACTATTAAAACCAACATGAAATTGGCACTACTTGCGTATGTTTCAGTGGATCCCCTGGGGTCCATATGGTGATAGAAAAAATATGAGATGCAAGTAAAAATTCAGTGCTTCTGCGTTTACTTACAAAACTTTTTGCATTCTCTCTCAAAAGTATTGAAATATATATTTCTATATTCAGGGGAACACAACTGTTTGAGTAAGAATTCAAAAGTTTGCTAACAAATGAAAAAAAAATGTGGGGAGAAAGTTTTGCGAGAGAATGCAAATGAAAAATGCAACATACACTACCAGTCAAAAGTTTTTGAACAGTAAGATTTTAAATGTTTTTTTTTAAATCTCACCAAGGCTGCATTTATTGTATCCAAAATATAGCATAAGACATAAAAGTTTGAAATAGTTTTACTATTTAAAATAACTTTTTCTATTTTAATGTATTTTAAAATGTAATTTATTCCTGTGATTTCAAAGCTGATTTTTTTTTAGCATCATTCTTTTTCAGAACTCATTCTAATATTCTGATTTGCTGCTCAAAAAACATTTATTATAATTATGTTGAAAACAGCTAAGTATAATTTTTTCAGGTTTCTTTGATGAACAGAAATTCAGAAGAACAGCATTTGTCTGAAATAGAAATCTTTTTCTAAATTTAAAGCATCCTTGCTAAATAAAAGTATTAATTTCTTCAATTTCTTTTCCCCCAAATAAAAAAAAAATACACTGACTCCAAACTTTTGAATGGTATAGTGTTTAATGTTACAAAAGCTTTTTATTTCAGATAAATGTTGATCTTTGGATCATTTTATACATCAAAGAATTCTGAAAAAAAAAATAAAAATACTCAACTGTTTTAAACATTGATAATAATAATGATGAAAAATGTTTGTTGAACAGCAAATCAAGATATTAGAATGATTTCTGAAGGATCATGTGACACTAAAGACAGGAGTAAGGATGTTGAATTACTTTGTTTACAGAAATAAATTACATTTTAAAATATATTCGAATTGAAAGCAGTTATTTTATTTTAGCAAAAATATTTCACAAAATTAATGCTTTTGCTGTGTATTAAACCAAATAAATGCAGGCTTGGTGAGCAGAAAAGACTTCTGTAACAAACATTAAAAATCTTACTGTTCAAAACTTTTGTTCTTATTTGTTGGCTATGTCCCAAATTGTAATTGTAAATGATTGTGAATAATTATCGTTATTACAAATAAAATAAAAAATTAAACAAAACATCATATTATATAACATCATTTATATAAACAACATTCAATTCCATTGACAAATGCAGACAGAACACCGTACAAAAAAACTCTGGCAGAGTTTCCCGCACTACTTAAGGGCCATTCCATTGCACTGCTTTTCCACTGTTTTTCTATGTAAACATGCACTAGTTAGACGTCTTATTACGACCATTACATTCTCATCTCACATCTTTTGCTGTGTCTTGTGCATGACATGCCATTTGTAAAAACGTGGCGCACAAGTTGAGGGGTCATGAACAGCCTTATTCAATTATTTTGTACTGTTCTCTGAGGTCCACTTATAATGTTATCAAGATTTTTACATTAAAAAAACATCATAATTTAGATTTGAATGTGTTTTGAATTGACCCCCCTCACTGGAACGCTCCGTTTGAGTAGTCGTGGCAGATTGTAGACTTGGAAGTAAACGCCCCCTGCTATGATTGGCAGATTGACAGTTGTGTAAAATGCATTAAATACTCAGCACATATGAAACAATCTGTAATAACAGACAAAGCAATATTGATCACGTAATAAAAACAGTTACTCACACTTGTGTGATGTTTGACTGACATTACTGTCA
This sequence comes from Garra rufa, assembly GCF_049309525.1. Classification (NCBI taxonomy): domain Eukaryota; kingdom Metazoa; phylum Chordata; class Actinopteri; order Cypriniformes; family Cyprinidae; genus Garra; species Garra rufa. Next base: position 46,997,416 of record NC_133363.1, on the reverse strand, counting down.
GATCCAATATAGTCAGCACAGCATGGTCTTTTAGTATCAATCTTTCTGAAAATCCTGTCAAATTGTGCCTTTTTTTAAACAAATACACAGTAAAATGAAGTGAACAGAAGAAGCAGAAAAAGTTCTAGCACAAGAAGCCTGTGTGTCTGATTCACTGTAGTCTGATTCCCAAACAATGAATCTGATGAGCTGATCCTATTCAGTGAATCAAAAACATAGTTCATTTCCCTAATAAATGACTGTTTGTTCTTTTTAGTCAATCATAAACAACCAGTACAGTTACCACTTCAGTTGATTTTATTTTATTTTAGTATACCATTCCATTCTGGTACCTGATCAAATCAGTTCCCAATAATCTATTGTTTCTAGGGAAGCCCATTTCCGACACTGAATAAAAAAATTTAAAAAGGTAATTGCGACTTTTTATCTCACAATACTGACTTAAGTTAATACTACTGACTGAATACTCATAATTGCGAGTTTACATCTGCAACTTTTTTCTCAGAATTATGAGATATAAACTCACAATTGCAAGTTACAAAGTCAGAATCGCATGATATTAACTTGCAATTATAAGAAATAAACTCGCACTTCAGATTTTTTTCATGCAATCGTGAGTTATTAAGTCAGAATTGTAAGATAGGGCCTATAAACTTGCAATTCTGAAAACATTTCTGTTTTTTTTTCCCTTAGAAACTGGACTTTTTTGAGAAAAAAAGTCAGAATTTCGAGATATAAACTTGCAGTTATGAGAAAAATGTCAGAATTATGAGTTTATATCTCACAATTCTGACTTTATAACTCGCAATTGCAAGTTTATATCTCACAATTCAGAGAAAAATGTCAGAATTGCGAGTTTGTATCATGCAGTTCTGAGAAAAAAAAAGTCAAAATTGCGTGATATAAACTTGCAATTATGAGAAATGAACTTGCAATTCAGCTTTTTTCACGCAATCGCGAGTTAAATCAGAATTATAAGATAGGGCCTATAAACTTGCAATTCTGAGAACATATCAGTCTTTTTTTTCTCCCTCAAAACTGGACTTAACTTTTTTGAGAGAAAAAAGCCAGAATTTCAAGACATAAACTTGCAGTTGCGAGAAAAAAGTCAGAATTATGAGTTTATATCTCACAATTCTGACTTTATAACTCGCAATTGCAAGTTTATATCACACAATTCTGAGGAAAAAATCAGAATTGCGAGTTTATATCTTAAGAGTTGCGAGTATATTTTTCAGAGTAGCAAGTTCATTTCTCAGAATTGAGAGTTTATATCTCACAATTCAGAGAAAAATCTCAAAAATGCGATTTTGTATCATGCAGTTCTGAGAGAAAAATTAGAATTGTGTGATATAAACTTGCAATTATGCAATTATTTAGATTTTTCTCGCAACTGCGAGTTTATATTTCAAAATTCTGACTTTTTTTTTTTTAGATATAAACTCGCTTTTGCAAGTTATTAAGTCCAGTTTTGAGGGGGAAAAAAAGACTGATATGTTCTCAGAATTGCGAGTTTATAGGCCCTATCTTACAATTCTGACTTAACTCGCGATTGCGTGAAAAAAATCTAAATTGCGAGTTTATATCTCACAATTCTGATTTTATAACTCACAATAGCGAATTTATATCACACAATTCTAAGGAAAAAAGTCAGAATTGCAAGTTTATATCTTAGAGTTGCGAGTTTATTTTTCAGAATAGCAAGTTCATTTCTCAGAATTGAGTTTATATCTCACAATTCAGAGAAAAATGTCAGAATTCAAGTTTGTATCATGCAGTTCTGAGAAAAAAAGTCAGAATTGCTTGATATAAACTTGCAATTATGAGAAATGAACTCGCAATTCAGCTTTTTTTCATGCAATCGCGAGATAAATCAGAATTGTAAGATAGGGCCTATGAACTTGCAATTCTGAGAACATATCAGTCTTTCTTTTCTCCCTCAAAACTGGACTTTCAAGATATAAACTTGCAGTTACGAGAAAAAAAGTCAGAATTATGAGTTTATATCTCACAATACTGACTTTATAACTGGTAATTGCGAGTTTATATCACACAATTCTGAGGAAAAATGTCAGAATTGCAAGTTTGTATCACACAATTCTGAGAAAAAATGTCAGAATTGCGTGATATAAACGTGCAATTATGAGAAATAAACTCGTAATTCAGATTTTTTTCCACACAATCACAAGTTATTAAGTTAGAATTGTAAGATAGGGCCTATATAAACTCACAATTCTGAAAACATATTAGTCTTTTTTTCTCCCTCAAAACTGGACTTAATAACTTTTTATTAAGTCAGAATTGTAAGATAGGGTCTATAAACTCAATTTTGAAAACATCAGTCTTTTTTTCTCCCTCAAACTGGACTTAACTTTTTGGAGAAAAAAAGTCAGAATTTCGAGATATAAACTTGCAGTTGCGAGAAAAAAGTCAGAATTGCATGTTTATATCTTAGAGTTGCGTGTTTATTCTTCAGAATAGCAAGTTAACTTCTCAGAATTGAGAGTTTATATCTCACAATTCAGAGAAAAATGTCAGAATTGCGAGTTTGGATCATGCAGTTCTGAGAAAAAAGTCAGAATTGTGAGATAAAAAGTCACAATAACCTTTTTTTAAAATGTTTTATTCAGTGGCGGAAACGGGCTTCCATATGCTTCACTATGAAATATGTCACCTTACAGAATTACAATAGGTTGTGTAACTCCACAGGTTGACTTAAAATGAGTAAATTCAGACCTATTAACTGATGTATGTATGTGTTTGCGTGCACTAGTGCATGTACATGAGCAAAGTTCAAGCTGTGATTTCTGACACACCCTACTGACTGACTCACATTGGCTAATGAGTGCAAAAGCAAACAAGGTGAGGCAGTTCAGCAGATTTAGTTACATGTCTCATTCTACCATACAGTGTATTTCCTCTCTTTCTAACTTTCTCTTTTTCTCTCTAATTACTCAGTTGTTGGCAGTGAGTTTTGTAGTGTGGCAGTGCCAGCTTTGCCAGCAGGGCACAAAGGATTTACTGACCTATTGCTAACACTGGGAGCTTCCTCTAGTAAGCTCATAAAACACTGCACACACTTACACTTCAAAATCACCCCATGCATCAGTCCCCAGCATATGCCACTTAATACAGATGAAACTGTATTGTGCATAGAAATATTAGATATGTATATTATAGAAGTGCTGTTCTCAATTGAAATTAGATATTGTAGCACAACATGTTCTTCTTCTGTAATGCTGACTGTGCTTGCTTCTGTCCATATTGTTCTCTTTTCTGAGTGATTCTGGGTAAAAGCATCTACCAAACAAATAGATCTAAAAGTATATTTTCACTAATATGGCTACAATTAAGAGTGTAATCCTATTCAGTTATCTGATCACTAACAATTAAAATATAGTTAGAACTAACCATATTTTCTCTACGTGGAAGTGCTTTTATTGCTAAAAGTTGTTTGTTTAAATTCTATTAAAAGTGCTGTCAGCGATTTAAGCTCTTTGATAATTACAACAACTCCCTCTCTCTCTCTCTCTCTCTCTCTCTCTCACACACACACACACACACACACACACACACAGAAGCAGGTGTGATTTGTTATTGTAAATGTTATCAATAATGCTTTGTTGAATTTGACACTTATGTCACATATATAAAAAAGAATGCTTAGAAAGCTTTTAAAGCACTTCGAATCATCACATTAAACAATAATAGAGAGGCTCAGATAAACTTTACTCAGATAAAGAGTTGAAAAACCATGTGTCACAAGTCAACAGTCATCTGTACTTCAGGAAAAGTCATTAGTCATTAAGTCAGAAAAACCTCCAGACTTAGCAAGCAGCCCAGAGATTAAGCAGGCTGTATTACAGGTGACTTGTCAAATAGAACAAAGAACAGGTGCAAACAAAGAACAGAAACCATGACAACACAAATAACATTATAACAGACAAGGACCTCTGCTGGTGAACTTGGAATCTATGCTAATGGGTTTAATACAATCCCCTCCCTCTACAGATACACTACCTTTCAGAAGATTGGGGTCAGTCAGAGTTTTTAAGGAAATTAATACTTTCATCCAAAAAGGATGCATTAATTTGATCAAAAGTGACAGCAAAGACTTTTACGTTGTTATATTCAGATAAATGCTGTTCTTTTAAACTTTATGTACATCAAAGTATCCTGGGGGAAAATGATATTGGTTTTCACAAAAATATTAAGTACCACTGTTTTCAACACTGATAAAAATAAGAAGAAGTGTTTCTTGAGCACCAAATTAGCATATTAGAATGATTTCAGGATCATGTTACACTTAAGACTGGAGTAATGGCTGTTTTGCCATTACATTAATAGATTACATTTTAAAACAGAAAAGCTATTGTAAATAGTACTAATATTTCACAATATAACTGTTTTCACTGTATTTTGATTAAATAAATGCAGCTTTTGTGAGCATAAGAGACTTCTTTCCAAAACATTTGAATGTTAGTGTCCTGTGTGAATATATACAATAACATTTTTTACAAATTTGGCAAATTTCAGGATGATGTGACGCAGAATATTGTTGTAATGTTGTCATCAAAGGAATACATTACATTAAAATTGCATTTTAAAACAGAAAATGTATTTCAAATAATAATACTAATTCACAATATAACTGTTTTCACAGTATTTTGATTAAATAAATGCAGCCTTGGTTAGCATAAGAGACTTCTTTCAAAAACATTTGAACTTTAGCATTCTGTGTGTCTATATACAAATCTTTTTTTTTTTTTTTTTTTTACAAATTTGACCAATTTTAAGATCAGGTGACTCTGAAGATTGGTGTATTGGCTGTTTTGCCATCACAGGAACAAAATACATTTTAAAATTGCATTTTAAAACAGAAAAGTTATTTTAAATAGTAATAATATTTCACGGTATGTTTTCACTGAATTTTGATTAAAAATGCTGAGTTAAAAACAACCCAGTGCTGGATGAAATATGGACAAGCCCAGAATTGGGTTAAATGTTAAACCCAGCTTTCTGGGTAGCTTTATTTAACTCAACCTTTGCTTAAAAAATTATTATATTTTTGGTATAAAATTAACCCAAAATAGGTTGGAAATTAACGTTTATTAATATGTTCAATAAATGAACAAGTTGAATGAATAATAATAATAAAATCTAAATATAATAATAAAATAACAATCTTTTTTGTTTCATTTTTAATTAATAAATGTTCACCTTTTGATGCCTCTAGTAATTATGTGTCTGATTTTCATTTACAACCTATTTTGGATTCATTTTAAACCAGCCATATAGTAATTAAAAAAAATAGTTGAGTTAAATAAAACTACTCAGAAGGTTGGGTTAAACATTGAACTGGTTGCTTTTAACCCAGCATTTTTTAGTGTAAGCAAAGCATTTGTGAACATAAGTGACTTTAAAAAAAAAAAAACATTAAAAAATCTTACCAACCTCAAACTTTTGAACAGCAGTGTAGCTCCTGCTGAGAATTTCTCCCGATATCCCATTTCTATCCCTTGGAAGCACCATCAAGCTAAACCTCTACACCTACAAAGGGCAAAACACAGTAACAACACATTTTGAGCTCTTAGATTATGAGTTATTCTGTGACTGACATATTGGCTCAACTGAGAACAGAGAATGTGAATACTGTAATCAAACCAATCAAAAACAAACAAACAAAATACATTTCACACTTGTAAAGGCAGGGTAGGTGATTTGGTACAAAAACATTTTTTGTTATGAGGGTTGAAAGTCTCCTCACATCCCGGTAGCAATCAGTAAGTTAAGTGGTCAAAATGTAGGCTATTTATATGTATTTATATGGTCTGTGGTAGGGTTGCGGCTAAAAGGGATACAGCTCCGACCGGAAACTAACAATGAAATTAATTTGTCTACCTATTAGACTGTGTTTTATTAACGTGTACACCTACCATAACCCTAAACTTAGCCTTTACTATAATACAAAAACAGTATTATTGCTGTCTCACTTCTAGCCTCAAAGGAGTAGTTCACTTTTAGAATAAAAATGTACAGATAATTTACTCACCCCCTTGTCATCCAAGATGTTCATGTCTTTCTTTCTTCAGTTGATAAGAAATTATGCTTCTTGAGGAAAACATTTCAGGATTTCTCTCCATATAGTGGACTTCAATGGTGCCCCTGAGTTTGAACTTCCAAAATGCAGTTTAAATGCAGCTTCAAAGGGCTCGAAATGATCCAAGCCAAGGAAAAAGGGTCTTATCTAACAAAACGATTGGTCATTTTCTAAACAAATTCACTTTTTCAAATTTCTAAACAAAACGTTTTTTCCGGTTCAAGACAGTTAGGGTATGTCGAAAAATCTCGTTTTCTTCCCCAACTTCAAAATCGTCCTACATCCATCGCTGCAGAAGTCCTGATCCAGTGTTCACAAAGTGATCAAACAAAGAAGATCAAGCGTCCTTTCCAAAAAAAAAAAAAAAAAAAGGTAAAAGAGCGATGTTGAACGATTTTAAAATTGAAAGAAAATGAGATGGGAGTTTTCGACATACCCTAACTGTACTGACCCGGATTACACTAAGCACGTTCAACGCAGAGACGAGACAAGGTGAGCATTTGAGGTTAAAAAGTTTATACAGTACATTTTAAATTTGTTTTAAAGATGACCGATCGTTTCGTTAGATAAGACCCTTCTTTCTCGGCTGAGATTGTTTGAGCCTATTTGAATGGGGAAACATCAAATTCTCCAAAACTGTTCACCAAGTTTACGATTAAATTTCATATTTTAAATCACCAATGAAATCTGACAACAACTGCCTCATTAATATTGTTGCGTGTGCTTCAATAGCGTTAAAAATGTTTATTTTTCAGGCTAAATCAACCAGTGCGCATGCGCAGTACTGAGCGCACGTCTCAGAACGTTGCGGGACGAGCTGCCTTTACTAATCAATGATTGGCTCTTTCATTAAGAAGGCGGGGCTTCGCGGCAAATAAAGAGTGTTGCATTTTTCCCCATTCAAAACTATACTAGTGACACGTCTTGGGTATTCTATAGTCTTTGCTATTACGTTATGGCAGACCAAGCAAGAACAGAGGGCGTTATTATTGTAATATTATGCGCTTTGTACTGTACTGTTTTCTTACCGGTGAATGAGACATGAGGTAATCTGACAGTTTTGCGTTCAATCTTCCACCAATCTTCCAATCGTCTCTCATCGTATGTCTGATTGTGCGCGTTCATGTGTGTCGGAGGAGGCGTGGCTTTACAGGGAAGGTGGGATCTTGCTTTCAAAACTATCTTGCTTTTTGCTAGCCTTTCCGAAATTGCCTTTAGTGTAGTTACAGTACCGTGTTCTGCCTGTGTGTGAAGGTAACTTACTGGGCTTCAGGAGGGTGTTGATAACATAAACTGTGCATAAGCAGTGTTATCTTTTACTGGGTGTGCTTTAGTGGACGCATATATTTTTATGTGTATCGCAAAAATGTTGAACATGAAAATGAGAAACAAAAGCAAGAAAAGATGTAAGGTGCAGATCTAAGTTCTGCATACCACAGTAAATGTATTGTAGTTTAAGAGCTGCCTCATAGCAGGGGGTCTTTATAATCACTAATCTCTCTTTGGTTTAAGAGAAAAGTTCTAGTTGTGTGTGTCTGAGTATGTGTTTGGGGAAGATGGAAATTACAGTTCAATAATAGGAGGCCTAAGAGTAGAGCTGAATGCAGAGGCAGACTGGTGGCTTGGAAAGTTCAGTTCTTGTTCTTTTGTCAGTTCTTTTGGTTTTGTGCTAATGATGGTTTTAGGGGGTGTTCTACCCTGCTGTTCAAAGAACAAAACCGAGAGAGGAGGAGAGAGAGAAATAGAGAGAGAGAGAGCTGACCTTGGCGAGTGAGAGGAGAGGTGGGTAAATAGATTGTATTGAGGTTACCTTGACAACTGGCTATGCTGATTTTGGCCATCTCCGGGCCTATGGGAAAAGGAAAGAGGGGGAAGAAGGGAGAGAGAGAGAAATGGTGAGGAGTCAGTTATTTTATATGTGGAGTGTGTGAGTGTGTTTGTATGAGAGAGAGAGAGAGAGAGAGAGAGGCTGCCAGGCATGGACTTCATATTAATCATTAACACAATGTTCCCGAAAGTTCCTGCCAAACTAATACGGAAGATATTCATGATGCACATTTTTTTTCCCTAAAAATTCTCTCTCTGTTACATGCTCTCTGTCCCTCTTCCTTGTTGCTTTTTCTTGTTGCTAGACTATGATAATTCTAGTGGAATTTACTTGCAATTCTTTTCCTAATATAACACGGGAAAATGGAGGCACTCAATTTGGCCAAGTAATAATAATTTATCCCATTACACATATAAAGATACACACATAAATAAATATGCACACAATAGTTGTTCTATTTCCATTGACTGTTATTTTAATATTGAGCTAATGATAATTTATAGCCTGTAACCCTACACTTAACTCACCCGCACACAAACCTTTCTACATTTAAACAGTTTATTATGCCTTTTTTTTTTTTATTGAGACTATTATTTAGCATGCTTATTAAGCTATTTACCTTTGGCTGGCCTCTATAATGTAGGTGATATCAGCTTAAACATCGATAGGCTTTTTTTTTTTTTAGGGAAATTAATACTTTTTTATCCAGCAAGGACACATTAATTTGATCAAGAGTGACAGCAAAGACATTTATAATGTTACATGTTACAATTTTATTTCAAACGAATGCTTTTAAACTTTCTATTAATTAAAAAAGAAATCCTAAAGGAAAGCATCACAGTTTTTACAAAAATATATTATGAACACAATTGTTTTCAGCATATATATGCTAATATATTGAATATAATTTATATTATATTAAGTCTAATATATTTTTCCTTAATATATACATGCATGTGTGTGTATTTATATATACATAATAAATATACATACACACACATAGTACACACTTTTTTCAGTGCAATTAATCACAATTAATCGTTTTGCAGCCCTAATCTTAAAATATATTTAGAAAACTGGTATTTTTTAATTGCATTACTATTTCACAGTATTATATTTTTACTGTATTTTTGATCAAATAAATGCTGCCTTGGTGTATATATGCAATTACATTTTGTTAGTGTAATTTTTAATTAATTCATTTTTAAAATCACTTTTAAACATTTTGAAAACATTTGAACATTAGTGTTCTGTGTGTGTGTGTGTGTGTGTGTGTGTGTATATATATATATTATATCTATTTTTTTACAAATTAATCATATTAATAAATTTTTTTAAATAGTTTTTAATTCGTTCAATTTTAAATTATTTTTTAAATACATTTTTTTTTTTACATTTTTATATAATGCTACATATTGTTTAGTGTTAATGCTTAACTATAGATATTTAGTGTTTTATGGAACATAAAGGAGTACAGCTAAATTACCATGATACCATATCCTAAATACTATGGAAATACCATTCAGTGCTTCAAAAGTGATTGTAAGGGTGTATCTTAAAATATATTTAAATTAAACTGTTATTTTTTTATTCTAATAATATTTTATAGTATTACATTTTTACTATATTTATATTAAAATTTGTTCTTCACAAATTAATTTTAATATTACAAATTATTTTTTAATTACATTTTTATTTAATTTTTAATAAATATTTAATAACTAATCTTTTTTTTTTTTTTTCATTTTTATATAATGTTACTTAATGTTTATCGTTTATGCTTAGGTATTTAGTATGGAACATAAAGGAGTACAGCGAAATTACCATGGTACCATATCCTAAAACCTATGGTAATACCATAATTTTTTGTGGTACACTGTGCTTCAGAGGCACTGTGGTGCTTGGCTGCATTCATGTGCATTGTGTGTGACTGCGCTAAAGTGTTAGTTCGGCCCTCTAAGACTCCACTCAGCAATCATCAGCTTAATTGAATTCGCAAGGCATCGAACGGAGAAAATGTAACCAGCATTTTGCCTGTATCAGCTGTCCAGATGATGAATGAGACAGAAAGAACGGAAGAAAGAGAGAGTCAGCCTATGTGCGCACACTGTACATCCATTCCACACATGCTGCACGTGTAAAGGAAAGACAAAGAAATGAAGGGTGGAAAAACCTGGAGAACTCCCTAACACGTAAACCAGCGAGGCCTTAACCTTCATGTCAGCCTAACTGGAATGAGTGACATCACTGCGTAAACACCGAGTCGATAGAAGGAGCGTTCTTGTTTAGACTACTCATGTTGAGCAGCACCCTCTCTCTCTCTCCCTCTGGCTGTGTACGACATTGTGATAGCCTTAGTATGTATGAGTTGGAACGCTCAACAATGCAGTTGGACACAGGAAGAAAAAAAGGGGGTGGGTTAGAGGGTGAAGAAGAGGTTTAGCACATTTGTAACCTGATGCGTATGAAGGAGTTGCAGGGAGTGTCTGAATGCTTGAGATTGCTATCACTGTGGGATTGCGCTTTTTGTGTATGTTTGTGTGTGTGCGTCTAACCATATGCACTGTGGCATTCTATCTGAAGATCACAGTACGGCGATAAAGACGAGCATATACAATTGAAACTGTTTTGAACTGATATCGAACCCTTACGCTCTAGGGGCCATATCTTCCCAATGCTTGTCAAAACATGAAAAGTGATTAACTTTGTATTGTAGGCTTGTATTTGAATGAGCAGGGTGGGGGGCTCTTCTCTGTGTGTGCATTGTGTGTGAAAGAGCTTGGGAGAGGGGGTGCCTCTATGTGTGTGTGTGTGAGAGAGAAGCGCTCTGTAACCTAAACTCTCCTGACTCCAGGTGCAAGTAGAGGATTAGAGCACTCTTTCTCTCTTTCTGTTTGTGCCAGCATTGATATGAGACTGTTTTGTAGGTTATATGTAAATATGTTCATCTATCTGACTCTCTTTGAATATGAGCTGGTGCAGTGACTAATTCTGGATGTAGTTTTTTTTAACAATTCTTCACTTTTGGACAAAGAAAAGCCTATTAGAATCTAGATCTGAGTTTAGAGATCAGCTCTTAGCTATTGTCAGATGTGTGGTTCATAATGATGATGATGGTTTAGATATCCAAAAAAGCAGAACATAATGTCTTAATAGGAGAATGCCATTATTGGGCTGTGTTTCCCATCAGCCTATTAGGAAACAGAAAGTTAGGAAAGTTGTGTTTACAAAACAGCAAGTTCATATGATGAGAACTAATCCATGGAATTGTCCAAATTTTCCACATTTGTGGCATTAAATTTTTGAAAGATACTTATAGATTTATTGGAGCCACTTAGAGGCAATTAACCCCGTTTTCCGTGGGAAGAACTGTAAATCTGTATCTTTTTCCTGTGAAATAATCAGTATTTAATTACTTTGAGACAGACAAAAAGTCTATCAAAGTGTACCAGTGGATTTTTTTTCTACACCTTCCCAATCCAACCAATGTACCAATTTAATTATGTAATCCCCCCCAGCCTAACCCTTACAAAAATTAACCATAGTTTTGCTAAACTAACCACAGTTTAACCATTGTATTTGTAGTAAATCTGTGGTTATACAAAATGTAATCAATATGCCAAAAAAACATGGTTACTACAATAAAACCAAAAACCAGTTAATTTCCATAAGAGAACAAAACATTATTATAAATACTGTATTTGTGTTTATCATTAATGACATTTCCAGTGACAATCAGTGTTGGGGAAAGTTAAATTGCAATATTGCGTTACTTCCTTTAAAAGTAACTAATTATGTTACTTAGTTACTTTTTATGTAAAGTAATGCGTTACGTTACTTTTTAAATCTGGGCATGGCTTGCTTGTTTGTTTTTAATTAGTGCTGGGCAATGATTAATCATGATTAATCACATACATAATATATGGGTACACTGTAAAAAAAAAAAAAAAACACCACAGTTTGTTAAGTAAACCTAAAATAATTTGTTACCTTGCTGCCTTAAAATTTTAAGTTGAATCAATTCATATGTCTAAGTTGTCACTTAGTACTCAACATTTTAAGTTGACTACTTTTTTGAGTTGACTGAACTTAAAATTATAAGGCAGCCAAGTAACAAATTATTTTAAGTTGATTCAAAAAAATAGTTTTTTATAGTGTATGTACTGTGTATATTTATTATGTGTTATTATATATATATATATATAATATTATATCATGTAACATAAATTCTATGAATATAAATATATACATGTAAATATTTTCAAAATTATACTGTATGTGTGTCTTTATGTTTACATAATAAATATACACAATGCACACACATATATTATATAAACAAAAACATCGCAATTAATTGTTGCCCAGCACTATAATTCTTTACATTCTTTTTAGTAAATTAAGATTAAAGTAAATTAACATATGTGCTATAGAACGCACAAGAAGAAAGTGTTAGTTTATCTAAAGTAATTGTTGCTTATTATTATGGCTGAATTGGATCATCAAAGGTCAGCAGCAAAGATGCTGTTTAATAAAATGGGAATAAATACATAAAGGCTTGTCACAGCACTTACATATGATTTCTCTTTTGTTGATTTTAATTGCTCCTATTATCCTCATTCATAAGCTGCTTTGAATAAAAGCGTCTGTTAAATGACAAAACGTAAATTTAACACATTTAATTATTGCAGGTTTGTGTTTTATTCGGAGTACGCATTTCACTGTTTTTATCCATTGAATTACATGTGAGATGAATTACATTTAGTCTAGAAAGTACTGTACAGTAACACCATGTTTACACAGCACACAACACCTCTGCACTTACTCCCCATTTCAGTCAGTGAATACATGGGGAAACAAAGAAACTGGCGTTACTTATTTGAAAAAGTAACTCAGATATTTTCTTGTAAATAAAAAGTAATGAAAAAAGTAATCTGATTACCGGTACATAACTTGCGTAACCCCTTGTAATACTTGTAATGCGTAACCCCCAACACTGGTGACAAGTGAATTTACAGAACAATGGCATAAATTGGGTGCATGACCTTTGACCTTTGACCTGAGACTGTTAAGAACCACTGCAATATATAATTGTAACATTTTTGCATGTAACTGTGTGTGTGTGCAGTTAAATGCTCATTTTTTATGATTTGACTAAATTGTTCAAAGTGACTCATTCATAACACACAAAAAGACCCTCGCCACAACCTACATAAAACGGATTTAAACGATTCGAGTAACAGGGATGAAGCAAAATCCCCAGCACTACTGTGAAAAGCTCATACGCGTGTAAACTAGAGCACAGCGACGTAATGTCCCTTTAAGCGCAGACGGCGAGTGGAACATCTGCGTCTCCTCCTCTGTGACATCGCGCAGAGGAGCGTCCTATGGACGGCCTGACTCCGCCCACCAGTCAGGAAGATACAGAGCTCTCTGATCGTAAGTGGCCGTGTAGAGCGAGAGCTGATACAGACGTTTGTGTTATTAGTCCCTGTTCAAGAGAATCAACATGACTGGCGCTTGAACGGAATGTCAGATTAGCTTTCATTCGGACGCAATCCTCAATTCTAGTCGGCTGTCGCGCGCACAACTGGGCGATAGCACAATTTCCAGACTTAGAGTAACCATATTTTATTAGATTCCCAATCAGGCTTTTCTTTGTAAGACAGTTCACACATACTGAAACAAAGTGGATTTAACAGTGGCTACGTGGTTTACCCGCACTCCAAGATGCTTCTGGTCTCCCAGCGGCTAGACTCACCTCGCATGGACCCATTAGTGAGTTTATGAGTTTCATATTATTGGATTGCTTTGAATGGTGGCTCGCTCCAATGTTACGATCATTCGGTGTTTACAACTAAACCCCGTTTATGTATTTCACTTTGTCAGTACGCGCACCTCATACACCTTCACATTGGCTTTTACGCAGCAGTTGCTTTTTAAACTGTAACACTCCTACTGTTATGCTCCATAGTGAAGTTTGGAAACTTGAGTGGAGAAATCCCAGGGTTTTGTGTGTGTTAGATAAGGCAGACAGAGATTAGATGACAAGCTTGAAGACTGCATCAAAGATTAACTGGCGCTGTCCCACGCATTTACGCACACATTCCGAGGAAGTTCCATTTACTATATTGATTTTGCTAGGATTTTAATTGAATTAAGAAGTCGTCGTACTGACTAGCCATATGACAAGTAAGACGGCTATTTTAACATGACTGGTAGCAATTGAGCTAGATACGAGATGAAGTAGCTACTAGTAGGCTATCTTATCTTTTAAACGGGCAGGCTAATAATAAAGATGCAATGTAAACTAATAACTATTAGCTGTTATTTGTATCACGGAACCCTATAAAATTCAGTGATAAAAATGTAGTTTGTCACTACTGGGATTGTGACTATAGAAGAGGAAGTGCTGGTGACTAATTGAATAGATTATATTCACTACTGGAATAAGCAGCTGATGAATAGGTCAGTGTGATTGTTCGTAATTAAACAAATGTGCTAGTAAAATGAATAATAAATGCTAATTACTTAAAAGCCATTACACTCAGTCTGCTATGACAAATTCTGATTCAGAGAGAATAGCAGGTTGAAAGAGGCTGGAGATCCTATCAGCGCAGTCATTTAAACCGGTAGCAATTGCTTTATCGATGCATGTAACGCAACTTGACGATTGATAAACCCTTTGTTTTCATACATACGGCTGAAGGCAATGTAGAGTCAGAGAGGTAAAAGCCCCACACTGTTAAAGCAGCATGTGGTCTGCTTGTTGGAATGAAATGGCATTTATCAGACACTCAGCGGGGCTGCGCTCGCTAACAAAAGACTGAAAACTGGGGACTTGGACGAGAGCGCGGCTCTGGGGCTGCGGGCGCTGTGTAAATCATCTCAAAATGAGCGATAATGTGAGTTTTCACTGTCGGAATTGCGGCTGCGTTTAAACCTAGTGTTTAACAGTTAATGTGGATTGCTGAGAGATAAGAGAGACAGACGGTGGCTGAAATGCGGGACGGGACTGCCAGTGTGTCCAGGATTAAGCCGAGCTATAGCAGAATACGTAATGGGATTATAAAGGTGGCGGAGGGCTCGTTCACTATCAGAATAAGAAAGACTAGAAGGCAGCTTGCATCACCGATTTTCATATAAGCAAGCGGAGTGTCTATTTGTCTGTCTGTTTAAGAGCACGCTTGAGATCCCATGTAATTCAGTTTCTTGTAGATCAATAAACTAATTGTCAATGACGAGCCTGATTTACGCGCTGCCCCCTTTCGCCTTCGCTTTGTCATGGATTTGCCCAAACACATTTCCGAAAGCTATTATTGCATTTCCACAGATGCAGCATGTTTACCCCCAATGGACAGTCCCATATTCTCAGTATTCATAAGTTTCCCTTTAGTTCAAGAGGGAGTTTCCTCGGATCGTTTTCTGTAACATTTGAGAAGCAGTAACAAATCTATTGAGGAGTAAGAGAATAAAACCGAGTTTTCTGGCAAGACGTGCCTTGCCACAAAGAATAAATTATCTTATGATTATGAATACGATATGAGCACCATGCAGTTGTGGATTACATTAGGCGTATATCAATCTGTTTGTTGACATGACAGTCACTCATGTATTATTAATATTCATTTTAGCGGCCCCGCCCTCCAAACCTCTTTGACCTCTTTAACCCAGGTTAAGGGTTTCGATCTTTTGAAGTAGGTCATTAAGAGCAGGCAGCAGTAAATAAATGTTATTTTAGGCAAGCCAAGCTAAGCCAAAACCATAACCTAAGTAAATGAATAAATAGTTATTATCGTGTTAAGTTAATTTTTTAAATTATTATGTATTAATATTATTAAAATAATATATAATAATTAAAATAAATATATGACCCATGAACACAAAACCAATCATAAGTAGCAGAGGGATATTGGCAATAGCCAAAAGTATTGTATGGGTCAAAATTATTGATTTTTCTTTTGTGCCAAAAATCATTAGGATATTAAGTAAAGGTCATCTTCCATTAAGATATTTAGTAAATTTCCTACTGTAAATGTATTAAAACTTAATAGTTGATTAGTAATATGCATTGCTAAGAACTTAGTCTGTACAACTTTAAAGGCGATTTCCTCAATATTTAGATTTTTTTTTCGCATCCACAGATTTCAAGATGCCAAATATTGTCCTATCCTAACAAACTATACATCAATGGAAAGCTTACTTATTCAGCTTTTAGATGATGTATAAAATCTAATTTATGACTGGATTTGTGGTCCAGGATCATTTTATATATATATATATATTTTACAGTTCTAAGTTCCTCTGTGTTAAGAGTGTTGTTTCTCTGAAATCCAGTATCACAGTTGTAGATTTCCTGCACCGGATCTTTCTGCTCCACTCAATTTGAACTGATCTGTGGCCAAATGAGTCAGTGTGCTTTGAAGCTGCTGTTGACGGATGAATAAAAGGGCCGGAGTGGAATGCGCGCGCTAGTCTTCAGATCTCGTGCACGCACAGAGCGGTTGTAATGCGAGCAGCGCTCGTGAATACACTTGGATCTCACCTCAAAGTTAGGTGAAAGTTTAAAACAACACATCCAACTTTTATCTTACCGACTTTTCTAGGATGAGATCACTGAGTCAGGGCTTGTGTGAAGGAATTTAACTCTGAGGCTTTTTTTCTTTGTAGAGAGGCGGTGTTTGCGAGTTCAAAAGCAGTCTTCAAAGAGAGAGTCTCAGCACACCCTCATACCACAAACAATCGCTCTGTCATTTTCCCGCGCTAACTAAGAATCGTTGTCAGTGCATCACCTTGAGTGACTCGCTGTTCCATCGTGAAGAGACAAGGATGAAATTGTGCTGATTTGCAAGAGGAGCCATATGGTGGATCGAGGAGAAAGATAAGGATGGGAGGGAGGGAGGGAGGGAGAGATGAAGATAGCAGGGTGTTGAAGTGATTCCGATATAGACTAAGAAAAAGAGAGAAAGGTTGTGCTGTCCGAGGCCAGATGTTTCATTGTGGTTGGTGATGGACATTTCTTTCTCAACCAAGTCTTGCCAGAAAACATAACTATTTTATGAGGTGGTGATTTCATGAATGTGTATGATGTGATTTGTACAAAAACATACAGTTAACTGTACTAAACCTAACTGTCAATGGAGTTTAAGCATGAAAATGTCTACCTGATCTCATGACGAAAACGTACCTGTGGGAACTTTTTCGCAAGACGTGACATACGTACCAATATGTACATATCACTGCAGTTTGCAATGGAAATGAACACTAGAGGCGTTAAAACAGCGAGCACATGTAATTGTTTTTGTATAGAGTTATGATTACAGCTCCATATGTTTTGCTTTCTGGACGTAACAAGCTTGCTCGGTAGCTCAGTCGGCACGGAACTGATTTAGGATGTGGAATCCTTGGGTACAAATCCTGTGAAAAACACGACTCATGATGAAAGAGCTTAAAGATTAGAAATTGAAAAAGAAGCTAAAACGACATGTTTGCGATTGTGCTTTTTATCTCACATTCGCTTTTCTTCATAATATCGGCATGTTTAGGTGTTGTGCAGATGGTACGTTATTTTAAAACATCACGGAGCATTATCGTTATAGTGCCATTTAATGGACATTTCACATGAAATAGTGTTTTCACGATGCGTCATTAATCAGCCATATTGGCGGCACTAAATGTAAACAATGTCACTGAACCAAACGAAACTCCCATATTTTGCTGATTGTTGCTGCTAAAATGGTCAATTATTGTCATGTTTTGGGCTGTATTAATCAGGGAAAAACATTTGAGTAGCTACTATAGACTGCCAAAAGGTATAACTAATCAAGGAGAAGAGTGGAAAAACACTGTCTGAGGAACAAAAGGCATTTGTGGTTGGCCAAACCAAACCAGGATTTCCAGACCAAGAATCTTGACAACATTCACGTTTGTTCTTGTCATTTCCAGTCAGGTAGACAAAATATTAGGCTAATATTTTAAGTAATACTGCTCATACATATCTTTACCACCCTCTAAACTTTAGTTTGTCAAAATATTGCACCATTTCCTGCTTACTAAGTCCTTCTCTGAATGATGTAGGAGCTTCCACGTGTGTTTTTCATGGTTTAGACAGAACAAAGTATTCAGTAGTACATGAATTGTGCAATCAATTCTGTTGTTTACATCTGAGTATCGCCAATATGGCCACGCTTCCAGGTAACTGACCAAATCCTGATGTAAGTGCAAACCCTCTATGTCACAAAGGTACGTTTTTGTCATGAGATCAGGTTGAAAAATGTACAAATGAGATGGAATTAATAGGAATTAGCCACCAATTTGCCAAAATGTAAAACTGTTACGATTGCAATGAGAATGTGTTGATGATTCCTTTCTCAGCTTCGAAACATCCGATCAAAATCCAGTAGCATCGTCTTTCGTGATACATTTAGCCACTACTGATGCACATATACTTTGCGGTCTATAAGCACACACCTTTTTTTATAAGTAGATCCATATCTAATCAATCAAAGTTTCCACATTAGTCATAAATAAAACGACAAACATCTCTTTCAGACGTATTCAAAGGAACCCTGACAGTTCCAAAGCAGTTCTTTGGTACTGACTCTTTTCAAAGAAGGGGAACTGAGAAAACGAAAGGGTGAACGAGAGGAAAAACGCATGGGCCGTCGGCCCGTGGAGGGAAACCCTCATGTGTTTCTGCTATCTTTCTAGCTTCCTGATTCAACGTCAGTTGGCCAGAAGGACAGAGCGAGCAAGCTAAGGTGAGAAATGGAAGAAAAACTGCGTCACTGTGATCAGGCAAGACCTCACCAGGAAATAACAGTGTTGCCTAGGGATGAAAAACAAACAGGAGCCCGTACAGAATATTGGGTTGAGTAATTTCTTTTCCTGTCTCCAACACTTTGCACAAAAACTCAGTCAGAGGTACTAGACAGGAGAACACTCACCTCAGAGCTTTGCCAGCTTTAAGTGACTCTCTCCGGAAACCCCTGCGTCTCTCTGACTCACGGAAGAAAGCTTACAAGCACCTGATTTTTGTCAGAAGTGAAAGCGAAATCAGTGGCACAGCAGTGAATGAGAAGATGAAGTCTAAATGCATAAGCCCAAATTATTGAATGAGCCCGAGAAGCAGAGCTTAGCAATGAGGAAACATATGCTGCCTCTGGAGAAAACCTCAGAGGACGTGAGGGCTACAAAGATAGAGACTGCTTACTTTACCTCTGACAATCAACTACTGTAAAGCCCCCTGTGAACCCGGCATCTGTTATGGCTCGAGAGCCCAAAGGAACATCATTCATTTGGAGCATCATTTTAGCTGCATCAGCAACTAAAATGCTTTAAAAAGTTGCTTACTCTCCACACACCGATTTGGGAACAACTGCAGCCAAGTTTCTGTTTCTGTGCAGATATGTGGGAAATTTATGACTGAGTCCAGGCCTTTGAGTGGAGTTGTTTTCCTTTCTCTAGCTATTGCTTATTCATTGGGGCTGAATTAGGCTAAAGTGTTTTAAATAATAAAAATTAAGGGGTCCCAAATTCAGTTCCTAAGCTAGTTTTACTTGACACTGGGGAAAGGAGTCATTTGAACTTGTGCCATCTTTAAAACTCAATAGCAAATCAGAGATTGATGTTAGGAGGTAAACTGTAGCATACACTAATTACTGGCCTCTCATCAGAATGTTTAACTGGGAGTGCAGCTAAACCAGATAAGCACCAGTTTTAAACCAGATAAGACCAGTAAATGATCTTAGGTTGGTACAAGTGTTTTGTTTTTTAGCATTGTGCTGCTACTTGTTTCATCAGTAGTGTTTAGTCTGTAGAGCACACAACATTCTCTAGAGTGAAGGATTTAAATGAAAAAGGGAAGACTGCATGTGAAAAAAAAAAAGTCGGGGAAAAAGCGAAACAAAACAATGAGAAATGGAAATCTCCACGTACCCACTCAATGACATCATGCCTACAAATTTGCTCGGACACAGTTTGTTCTGATTATTTGTATTGCTTTGGGGAAACAGGGCAGTTGCTGTGGTTAAGTAGCTGTTTTGTTGTTTGTGTGTGTTTAGCGTTCCGTTTTGTTCATTTGCATGACTAATTCAATAGTATACACGTAGAAGATCATTCAAGATCATCTGAGTCCCTCTCCTCTCTTCTCATTATTAGACTGTGTGTTGCAACACTGTCTGTCTATAGTCTCACCGCACGGAATACAGGTCTTTGTTCGGCACCAGCAGTGGCTTCCCGCTTGCATCATCATTACACGCGCAGACTGTAATGAACCTGTGGCTCCTTTTGGAGAATGTAGGCAATGTGCTGAGGGTAGATGAGATACAGTTTGTTTTACCTTCCAATATAAGCCCTATAAGTCGCTAGCAGTGATGAAATTAACTGCAACCGGTCTTTGATCAGACAGACATAAAGTGAGAATATCGAACAGTCTAGAAAGCATTCCCAGAACATCATTGCAAAAAGTGTGTGTGCGGTTGAAGACCAATGAGACAGTGATTGAATGAGTGACTTAAAGGATTAGTTCAACCAAAAATGAAAACTCTGTCATTAACTACTCACCCTCATGCTGTTCCAGACCCATAAGACCTACGTTTATCTTCGGAACACAAATTACGACAAAATAGTCCATGTGATATTATTATTCACATAGCTTCATAAAATTACGGTTGAACCACTGATGTCACATGGACTATGTTCTTGGTACCTTTCCAGACCTTGAACGTGGAAGGACCCTAGTCTTGCATAGATAGACCTTCATACTGACGGCATGAAGTGTGATGTCAGAGGCTGAGACTAGAAGGAACCATTCTATGGAGGGTCAGAAAGCTCTTGGATTTCATAAAAAATATCTTAATTTGTGTTTTGAAGATGAACGAAGGTCCTACAGGTTTGGAACCACATGAGGGTGAGTAATTAATGACAGAATTTTCATTTTTGGGTGAACTAACCCTTTAAAGAGCAGCAAATATTTGTATTGTATTTATGATCGATTAGCCACTTTTTAGGTTTCAACAAGATGCAATATTTCTCAGTAAGCTGCAGCCAAGACATTTAGCTCCTATTCAGTGTTGGCAAAGTTGGTTGGACACACTGGACGAGAAACGCTGGGACAATTCAGGATTGTAAAACAATCTAACGCTATCTCAGTCACAACTAATTTGTAAGTGTTTTACAAGGTGGCTAATTCCGAATCCGAATTTGTACGACCTTACTTGTACGATTTTGTACAATTCGTCTAGACCCCAGTGACGGGTAGGTTTAGGGGCAGAGTTAGGGGTAGGTCATTCATACGAATTGGGGAACTCATAAAATAAATGCGATGTAGTAAAACTTGTATGAATTCATACAAATGAGGTTGTACGAATTAGCCACCATGTAAAATATGTACGAATTGCCATGAGATCAGGTTGGTAAAATCTGTCCATGTCTTCTGACCCTGTAGTCAAAAACAGAAGTGTTTTTCCATTGCTTTTTAAGAAAGTTTCACGTTTACACAACAGTTTTTTCAAAACGATTCGTGTTTACACACATCTGCGAAAACTGCCAAAAATGCTGTATTATGTATGCCAGGCCATTGGCGCACTGTTTGTTCGCAAGTGCCTTTAAAATTAACACGTACTGCGCATGTCTACATACCTAACACAAACTACACATGCGCATGATGTCACAGTTTTCAAAGATTCCTGTTTTGAGTGTTTACATGGAAACGATAACAGTGGCATTTTCAAAAACTTGCACTTTGAAACCCGTCTTCAAAATTGTTTTTTCTAGTCCCCAAAATGCCGTTGTCGTGTAAACGAACAGACAAAATGTATAAAAATGTTCCCGTTTGTGGCTGAAAATGTTGTCGTGTAAACGGCCCCTAAGATACTTCACAAAGACCATTACTTATCCATAGGCCTATGTCTCACTTCCTGCTTCCGGAACGCGGAGTAGGGTAATAGAACTTCCGGTCATTGCTAGTAACGCTACTGCAACGATAAAAACAATGGCAGCAGTTGTTCTTGAAGCGTACCAGGTTGCTTTACGACGAAACACTACGCAAGTCTTGGGTGAGATTAATAAAGAGAGATGAGGGGCCTTCTTTTAATATTCTCCGGGGCAGCACTTTCGTTTGCAGTTTGCATTTCAACAAGGAGAGCATCTACGTCTCGCAAAGTGGTCGGAAGAAACTTAAAATACTACACCAACCCGGTTTCCCTGGAATAACTGAGGGGACGATCAGCCCCATCTATGTATTCCCACCAATTATTGTAAATAAAACAAAATTCGATTAATTAAAAAGGATGTTTTATCTGACAAATGTATTACTCTTATCTCTGCTATATAAATACACTTGACTTTGACATTCAATAATATCACGTTAAATGTTTTCTCCCTCATAGAAGCCCATTATAAGGAAACAGCTTAACGTGGTTTAACGTACCTCAACAGCGATCAGGAAAGACCGAACTTCTGTTAAATTTTACTTATAATAAATACTTGCTGCTGTCAAAAGAACGAGCTCTTATTCAGCATACAAAGTGATCGCCCCCCTATAGAAGTCCATTATAACAAACCATGTTAAGCTTTTTCCTTAATGGGGTTATATAGGGATAAAACGCTTAACGTGATATTATTCACTTTATATGCTGAATGATATTTCATTCGTTTGACAGCAGCAAGTATTTATTATAACTGAAATTTAACAGAAGTTTGTTTTCCCTAGTCGTTGAGATACGTTAAACCACGTTACGCTGTTTCCTTATAACGGGCTTCTATGAGGGAGAAAACGCTTAACGTGATATTATTCACTTTACCTGTCGAATAAGGACTCGTTCTTTAGATAGTAGTTAGTGTTTGTTCCAAGTACGGTTTGACAGAAATGTGGGGTTTCCTGGTAGTTTTTTTACGTACGTTAAGCCACGTTAGGCGTTTTAGAACGTCCCTAAAAAGCTAACCGGAACTGCCGTCACCCCACTCAGAGACGTTCAATTGTTGCGTGACATAGGCCTATTGATGAACATGTCACATTAGGCAATCAAAGACTCAAGATTTTTCACTACGACAATAGAACGGTCACAAAAATTCCAGACAACTGTTATCACATGTGTGGATTGGGCTTAAAGGGATAGTTTACCCAAAAACTAGTAAAAATTCTGTCATTAATTACTCACCCTCATGTTAGAGGACTTTCATTCATCTCCGGAACACAAATTATGATATTTTTAATGACATCTTAAAGCTTTCTGACCCTGATATGTTCAAGGCCCAGAAAGGTAGTAAGGACATTGTTAAAATAGTCTGTGGTACTCTTGTGAATGCGCGTCAAAGACTGAGCTAAAGTTGTTATTTTTGTTTTCTTTGGGCACAAGGTAATGTTGTATCTTCATAAAATTAAGGTTGAACTGCTGATGTCATATGCACTATTTTATTGATGTCCTTACTACCTTTCTCGGCTTTGGATGTGTCAGTTGCGTTGCTGTCTATGCAGGGTCAGAAAGATCTCGAGTTTCATCAAAAATATCTTAACTTGTGTTTCTTAAAAGGTCTTACGAGTTTAGAATGACATGAGGGTGAGTAATTAATGACAGAAATGTAATTTTTGGGTGAACTAACCCTTTACGTCAACATGACGCTACAAGCACAGTCCATGTTATCTGACGTAATGTGATATATTTCTGAGTTTTCAGTGAGACAAATGCAGTGATCCAAGTGCTCTGAGGAGTTGAAAATATGCGGGTTTGGTATCGTCATCTGAAAAGAAAGACCACAAGCGTGTTAAGAATGTAAACAGGGTCAGTTTTGATTTAATGTTGACTTTTAGAGAAATGTAAAACTTTAACAACCTCAACGGGTATTCTTCCAAGAGTGCAGCTGAACGCAGATGCGACTGAAGATTAATCAGTACCGTGACTCGCTCGAGACTTCAAAGAACCCATGTTGCAACAAAAGAACAAGTAAATGTTTCTCGTTTGAACGTGTCACTACGATTCACCGTGATGAATGGTCCTGCAAAACAGCGATCATGCCCACTAGAAACGCACACGCATGCGAACGGCCGCGCTTTCATCTGCGGTCCAAAGTAAAAATACCCAGAATTCCTGGCACTTCGTAATGCACTCATTCCCAGAAGCAGTTGTCGTAGTAACCTTGGCAGCTTTTCACAAGTGCGATCTTTTTCCTACTTCTTTCTAAGGGATACAAATGGAATAGGGTGTAAATTATTAATTAGTGGAGATGGTAGGGAAGGATTTTATTTATTCATACACAAAGACATTTTTATCCATGTGTGTACTCAATGAAAGAAACAAAGTAATACATGTGGAATTAAAATGATCTATGACCGGGCGCATAGGTGATTGCGGTAACGATCTATCTGGTAACGCTGTTGAATTAGTGAGTGTTATGGGCTGTCTTCTGCATTGTTTCGTTGTTGTCTTGTCTGCGAGTGGTATTCTAGGTCACTCCCTCCTCCTCCCTCCTCCCTTGTGTCATCCATTAACAGAGCCTGTGTGTGTGTGTATATGTGCATATGTGCGTCTCTACGTTTGATCACAAGTGTGTGCTTGCCACTTTCATGTACTTCCTTTTCGTCAAGATGGATAGACACCTATTTTTCTAGGTATTCTCATTGTTCCTCTAACGTTCATCAGATACACCCACATATATTTTCTTTTTCTTTTCATTGCCTTCCTTCCTTTCTTCCTTCCTTCCTTTTATTATTTTATCCATTTTTTGGTCTCCCTGTGTGCCTTTAAGTGGTGAGGTCAGTGAGAGTGCCACTATGGTAGTAATGGGCCTACGCTTGAACACAGGTGTCCGTTTGCAAGCCCATAGTAACAGATTGTGGGGCATGGTTCACTGAGTAACTTGATCCAGACATAATGTTTTACCATGGTTGGCCCAGTGACTCGGGTTACATAAACATACAGGCGTCGCCAGCCATCTCCATCCACAGAGCATGGTCTTCTTGACCCCCGTGACCCCAGCCAGTAGTAGGGTGGGGTCTTAGTAATTGATATAAGTGATTAATAGCTCTCCATGCACTTTGTTCAATTCAAACATAATTGCCTTTTCATTTTAGAGTTGGCTTGAAGCCTCTCAGAAGGCTAAACTTAATGATAAGGGCCTGTCCTGTCCATGTCACACCTTCTCATCGCATCTCAGTGTAATTAAGTAAAGAGGTGTGATGAGAATGCAGCATAGACTATTAGAGCATCAGCATATGTCATTTTTTTTTTTTTTTCTGTCCGCCATACGTGTAGCAATGAGACTACAAAGATACGTTAACTGCATTAACTGATTTTTGGGGGGATAATTACTTTTAAATTATACTACAGTTAGGGGTCAGGAAGATTTTTCAAATAAATTAATACTTTTATTCAGTAAGGATGCATTAAATTGATCAGAAGTGATAGCAAAGACATTTAGCATGTTAAAAGATTTCCTTTTTTTTTTTTAATATAAATATAGGGGGTGAAAACTTTTGAACAGAATGGAGATGTGTGCATTTTTCTTATTTTGCATAAGTATCAAATTTTTACGTTTAGTACTGCCCTTCAGAGGCTACAGAAGATACTTGCATGTTTCCCACAAGACAAACTAAGTTAAATTTACCCTCATCTTCAAATTCAAAAAGTTTTCACACCCAGCTCTTAATGCATGGTTTTTCCTTCTGGAGCATCAGTGAGCATTTGAACCTTCTACAATAGTTGCATATTACTCCCTCAGTTGTCCTCAGTGTGAAAAGATGGTTCTCAAAATTATACAGTCATTGTTGGAAAGGGTTCAAATACACAAAAATGCTGGAAAACCAAAGAATTTGTGGGACCTGAAGGATTTTTCTGAAGAACAGCAGGGAGTTTAACGGTTTAGGATAAACAAGGGACTCATGAACAACTATCACTAAACAAAATAAAACAAACAAACAAACAAAAAACAGCTGTGGATCATTCAGTTAACAACACAGTATTAAGGATCAAGGGGATGTAAACTTTTGAACTGGGTCATCTTTAAAATTCAACTATTATTTTCTCTTGTGGACTATATGTAAACATCTTTTATGTGAAATATCTTATTCAGGTCAGTACTAAATAAACAATAAGATGCATTTTGTATGATCCCTCTTATTTTGGTAAAATAATTAACATTTTGTAGATTCTAAAAGGGGGAAGTAAACTTTTGACCTTAACTGTATGCAAAGATTTCTGAAGGATCATGTGACGTGGCTGTATGTAATGGCTGCTGAAAATTCAGCTTTGTAATCACTGTAATAAATTACATTTTAACTATATATTTAAAAAAAAAAAACGTTTTTTTTAATCATAAAAATAATTATGGACCCAAACCCTTTGAAATGTAATGTATGTTAAATAGAATTTAATGTATTGTGGAAGAACAGTAGCCTCAGGAAGTGTGCCAACAGTCCACATTATAATCACAGAAAATATATCTTTCTAAACTCTAATATAAACTATTTAAAGAACACACACTGAGATTTAAAAACTATGTGAATGATGGCATTCTTGTGGAAATCTGTAAATGTGATTGTTGTTTCAAGAAACCAAACAAGAGTAGTAGACGAGACAATTAACTTAGAGCCATGTTATGCTTTTAATGTACTTGGCTACAAATGTGCCTAGACAATCCTAGCTAAAGAATGCTCTACATTATAAATCCTAGATATAGACACCAGAGCAATTGTGGATAAACTGTTTATTGTTGCAGTCATTTATGTTTGAGAAACTCTGCACACATTACTATGTCTCTGTGGTTCTTGTATGTGTGTGAGTGAGTGTTTTTTTTTCCTCCACTGTTTAGTTATTTTTAGAGAACATGGGAACTGAGAGCGTGAGATGCTCGTTTTGGTGGAGGGGCAAGCTCACGTCGCACTGTGATTGCATGCCAGCGACAGAGTCTCTGACAGGAAAGTCAGAGCGAGAGAGAGAAAGAAAGAGCGTGTATGTGTGTGTGAGAATGGGAGAGATAATGAATCATTCACTACAAAAGCCATTTAAAAATCAGTCATACTTGTCTGACTCTCTTCCCTCTTCTGCATCCTTCAGCCATTACCAGAATATTAAAACATTTGTTTCCAGAAGCAAACTGAGAATTCCTGCTTGGGCTGGTAAAAAGACTGTAAATCTGATTGCGTGTGTGGAAGTGTCTGTATCTACTGCAGGTGGTGGTTAGAGGGGTTTTATAAGTCTTAACCTCTTGTCCCATGAGCCCTACAAACAGATGATGATGTAACTGAGAGCCGGGTCATTAGGTAAAGCTGGGTTTGCCAAAGCTCTAGTGTGGATTTCCACAGTACCAGACATGAATAACTGAATGTTTTCGCTTACATTTTGGAGCAGACAAGTGAGGAGTTCATCAATGTAGACAATCCAAATAAACGCCTAGCAATTCACCTTTTGGTGGAAGGGGTCAGACTGTTGTGAATAGAGGACAGTAAGTCAGTCATGGTCTCTTATTTTTCCGTCCCTTACTTCATCTCATTTTATCATGCACACCCTAAAGTATGTTTGAAGGGGTTGCTCTAATGGCTTCAATCACTGTTTGGCCCAGATTTCCTAAACCCCGGAGAGCTCTGAGATGAATTAAATCGCTAAAGACCCTGCCGAAACCACAAAATAGGGCGAGACATCAAAGTGGAGGATTTCTTGTGCGTTTGTTATCGCGCTCACTTCAGAAATGGGTGTATCTAAAAGTCAGTGGTGATGTTTTGCAAGTTTTTAGGAATGAGGCAGCACTCGGTTTTATCTGCTATCAATTTGACGTGTTGCTCATAAAGAGTTTATCATTTGCGTTACGGTAAACATTCCTATAATTTGTGTCAAAGCCCTAGAGCCGCGTCAGCACGGGAAGACAACCGCAGACGAGTTTCACTTCAGCTACTTGGCTGTCAAATGTAAGATCAATATCTGTCTTGATACAGGTGAAATTTCCTCGTTCTAAACGAAAAGCGTATCTCGCACTTATCTCCTCAGAGTCGGCTTTATTCGCCGCGAGTAATTGGCTTTGAGTCGAGCCATATCCGCGCTAACAGCGTGTCTGTGAAAACGCGACGCTCTCTGAAGTGGCGTAGCGGCTGTCTCGCGGTGCGTTTCAGTGTGCCGCGCGAGGTTGTTTGCTGTTGCGACAGAGCTGTGGGTGGAAAGGAGGAACATATTTCTACCTCGCTCAGACGTCCAAAACAAACAGCGCTATGAAGGCTGGAGCTACTCTCTGTTAGGACCAAAATTCCACAGCTACCACGCAGCCAGGGAATCTTATTACTCTCTTTCTCTCTCCTCTGTCTCACTGAGATTTAAATATTTTTTCCAAGGGGCTTTGAGGGGATTCTGCGGCCAAGATCAACAGTTATGCACCTTGTTCTGCTGCAATAGCAATAGATATTGTAGTATCTGTTCAACAGGGACAACCGCTAATAATCATCGGTCAGTGAAAGGACAGCATGGGGAAAGAATGATGGGGAGGGGGCGGTGGTAAATAATATTAGCTCTGTAAAGTTCCCACTACATCTGCTTGACAGGACATCCACTAATCCTAACTAAACAGCTGTCTGAACTGAGGTGACATAGGGATGGGAGCATTATTGACAGCTTTTTTCCAGAGGCTCAGTCAAGGTAGGGAAAGATTCTGAAAGAAATTAAGGCATAGAAAGTTCTCGGTGAATGCACGAGGAGAAAGTCAGGTCTGTGCTGAGTACCACAACTAACTTTGAGGAACAAAGTTGAATAGGCATGATAAACAAGTGTTTAAGTTTGAGTACTTTAGGTTGGACCAATATATTGGCGGATAAAATGGAAAGATTTTGGCCCTTTGTCAAATCATCATTTTCGGCATATTCTGTAGCCTAGCGTTCAGAAGTTTGGTCTTTTCTGCTCACCAAGGCTGTGCTTATTTGTTCAAAAATACAGTAAAACAATATTATGATATATATTTAATATATTATATTAATATACAGTTGAGGTCAAAAGTTTACATACACCTTGCAAAATCTGCGAAAATGTTAATTATTTGACCAAAATAAGAGGGATTTATTTAGTATTGACCTGAATAAGATATTTCACATAAAATGTGTTTACAGTCCACAAGAGAAAATAATAGTTGAATTTATAAAAATGACCATGTTCAATTTTAATACTGGATTTTTTTAATACTGTATTGTTACTTGAATGGTCCACACCTGTTTTTTGTTTTGTTTGTTTGTTTAGTGATAGTTGTTCATGATTCCCTTGTTTGTCCTGAACAGTTTAATTGCCCACTGTTCTTCAGAAATATCCTTCAGGGCCCACAAATTCTCTTGTTTTTTAGCATCTTTGTGTATTTGAACCCTTTCCAACAATGGTTGTATGATTTGACTCATATGCAACTTACAGAAGGTTCAAATACTCACTGATGCTTCAGAAGTAAACACAATGCATTAAGAGCCAGGGAATCTTCATTTTGTTCAAAAGTTTACACTCCTGGCTCTTAATGCACCGTTTTTTTCCTTCTGGAGCATCAGTGAGCGTTTGAAGCTTCAAGTTGCATATGAGTCCCTCAGTTGTCCACAGTTTGAAAAGATGGATCTCAAAATCATACAGTCATTGTTGGAAAGGGTTCACATACACAAAAATGCTGAAAAACCAAAGAATTTGTGGGACCTGAAGAATTTTCTTGAAGAACAGTGGACAGTTAAACTATTCAGGACAAACAAGAGACTCATGAACAACTATCACTAACCAAAAAAACAGCTGTGGATCATTCAGGTAACAACACGGTATTAAGAATCAATTGTATGTAAACTGTTGAACAGGGTCATTTTTATAAATTCAACTGTTATTTTCTCTTGTGGACTATATGTAAACGTCTTTCATGTGAAATATTTTATTAATGTCAGTGCTAAATAAAAAATAACATGCATTTTGTACAATCCCTCTTATTTTTGTAAAATAATTAACATTTCACATGTTCTGGAAGGTCTGTCTATCTATATGAAATGCAAAGAAAATTTGCTCAACTAAAACCGAAACCCTGCTTTCAGGATACTGGCATCGCATCTGCAATTAAAAATCAAATCGGCTGACCACAAATTTGTATCTATTCAAGGTAGCCAGGTCAGACTATGGCAAGATTATGTAAGCCTGTATATGATCAGGGTTGTTTTACATTGTAGTTATGTATTCTGCCACTGGACGAGTCCCTTTAAGGAGTAGTTCACTTTCAGAACAAAAATTTACAGATAATGTAAGATGCAAGATGTTCATGTCTTTCTTTCCTCAGTTGTAAGGAAATTATGTTTTTTGAGGAAAACATTTCAGGATTTCTCTCCATATAATGGACTTATATGGTGCCCCCGAGTTTGAACTCCAAAATGCAGCTTCAAATGGCTCTAAACGATCACAGCCAAGAAAAGAAGGGTCTTATCTAGCAAAACAATTGGTTATTTTCTAAAAAATACTTTTTAACCTCAAATGCTCGTCTTGTCTAGCTCTTTGTACTCCGTGTAGAGATTAAAAAGTATATAAATTATAAATGTTTTTAGAAAATAACCGATCGTTTCGCTAGATTAAAACCTTTTGAAGCTGCATTTAAACTGCATTTTGGAAGTTCAAACTCAGGGGCACCATAGACATTCATTATATGGAGAGAAATCCTGAAATGTTTTTCTCAAAAAATATCATTTCTTTACGACTGAAGAAAGAACGACATGAACATCTTGGATGACAAGGGGGTGAGTACATTATCTGTAAATTTTTGTTCTGAAAGTGAACTACTCCTTTAATTCCCTCTATTTGGTTTCTATTTCTACTGAATGTCTTTAAATATTTTCTGCTAATAGTATGTCTTTTAACAGTTTAATTGAGTTTCTGCCCCAAGGCTGTCTGATTTGAGAACACAGCTCTAGGACTAGCTTTCTGAGGGTATTTCTCTTCTTCACCATGTCTCGTTAGGTTAGATCTTTTTTAGATTTCTCTCTCTCACACTGCTTTCTATTATAACAGCCGGGCTGGGCATTTCTGTGCAGCCACATCAGGACCTAATAAACGTGCCATACGCTCATTGATTTCCCAGTGCGTGTTTGTGCAGCTGCTGGTAATGTCATCACTTTCTGAGTAAATGTGGTTGTGTAGGAGTCAATGAGTGAGACAGCTACATGTGTTGTTCTTCAGCAGGATGTAGATGCCATCTTTGGGCCTTCAACCACCCAGCAAGCAGTAACGGTAGCGTCATCTCTCTCCGTCTCTGTTATACAACAAGACTAAATGCCACTCAAGCAATAGAGGCACTTTCCCCCATAATGCTCCCTGTTTTCTGACCTACTGACACAACAAAAAATTGGCAGCTGCGCTGTGCTGCAGTCAGTGTGTGCGTTTGTGCTGATACAAAGCATTTTTGTTTTTCGCCATCCCCCTTTAAAGAGTTGCTGGCTGCAGGAATACATTCCTCCTCTTTTTATCTGTCAGAACTCCCCTCCTCCCTCTCTTTACCTCCTCCTTTTCCCCACGATGTTAAATTGTTGTGACACTGTAGCACTTGAGCGTCTGGTGTTAAAATATTCCTTCTTAATGACAAATGAACATGTGGATAGATTCCTCTCCCTGGCAGGTCATTAACATTTGACACATTGGAAGCGGCGCTGATGCCGCGGCGCGGGCACAGTTCTCTCTGCATTGCAATGGGGTGATTGCGACGCTAAGCGCCTCGAGTATTAATGCATTTATTCATTCCATCAAATCCCTCTTCATACAGATTATCAGACCTCTCTTTAACCAAAAAGATGATTTTATTTTATCCCACGAGTTAACAACTGTGTGTGAATGTCTCAAGTATGTGTGCACTCACACTCGAGAGGTTCTTTTTGGTCTTGCCTTATTGCTATGATTTTTCGATGTGTTTCAGGCTTTCAAACATAAATGTTAACCTATCTGTGCTGACATAAGTGCATCGATATTCTAACATATGGAAATAAAGTCATTATGAGTAGCTGTGAGCGTTATCATAATACATTTTCCAGATAAATCAGCCTAGGTGATTAACTAGCCAATATTTTGGCCTAATAGTTCCACTTGTATATAGATATAAGCATTTGTATCAGCCACTGTTTATATCAGGATTTTTTAAATGAAAGAAGCCCCTATTTATTGACCACTAATGCTGACTAGTGTTTTACCGACATTCTGTTATTGCTTTGTATTGGCATTGTTAATGGCTATTTGCTATAGTCAGATTTTTTTTTTTTTGTGAATTTTTAATAAATATTTTAGCATTTATGTACATCTAAATTACATTACCCAGATATATCCCATTATATAAGCCATATGCCATTGAGAGATTTATTCGTCAACCCATAATAGGAACCATCTTTTGATACCAGTTTGACAAGAGCATATTCTGCATGCTGCATGATGAAAGCTCATTCTTTATTGCTGTTTTAATAAGCGTGGGCCTCACACTACATCTGGTGTGAGACATATGTACATCCTGGCTGGCTGCTGTAACGGAAAAAAAGTCTTTTGGCAGCTTTTATTAACAAATGTTACTTCCAGTAGACATATGTGGCATAATACGAACACTTTACTTTACCTTCTTTGCTCCCAAACAATGATTGCACAATTAAAGCGAACTTAAAAATACTTAAAACTAAATGTCTTTGCATTATACAGTGAGGAAAAAAAAAAAAATTTCCCTTGATGATTTTGTACATTTGCCCACTGACAAAGAAATAAGTAATTTTAATGGTAGGTTTATTTGTACTGTGAGAAACAGAATAACAACAAAACAAATCCAGAAAAACACATTTCTAAAAAGTTATAAATTGATTTGCATTTTAATAAGTGAAGTAAGTATTTGACCCCTTCGCAAAACATGAGCAAAATCCTTAGCAAAACCCTTGTTGGCAATCATAGATGTCAGATGTTACTTGTAGTTGGCCACCAGGTTTGCACACATCTCAGGAGGGATTTTATCCCACTCCTCTCCAAGTCATTAAGGTTTCGAGGCTGACGTTTGGCAACTCGAACCTTCAGCTCCCTCCACAGATTTTCTATTGGATTAAGGTCTGGAGACTGGGTGCTTAAAGATGTGCTTCTTCTTGAGACACTCCTTTGTTGCCTTGTCTGTGTGTTTTGGGTCATACCCATTTTCAACGCCCTGACTGGCTTCAATGCCCTGGCCCTGACGGTATATGGCCCTGTCCATTGTCCCTTTAATGCGGTGCAGTTGTCCTGTCCCTTTAGCAGAAAAACACCCCCGAAGTATAATGTTTCCACCTCCATGTTTGACGGTGGGGATGGTGTTCTTGGAGTCATATGCAGCATTCCTCCTCCTCCAAACATGACGAGTTGAGTTGATGCCAAAGAGTTTGATTTTGGTCTCACCTGACCACACCACTTTCACCCAGTTCTCCTCTGAATCATTCAGATGTTCATTGGGCCTGTACATGTGTTTTCTTGAGCAGGGGGACCTTGCGGGCATTGCAGGATGTCAGTCCTTCACGGCGTAGTGTGTTACCAATTGTTTTCTTGGTGACTATGGTCCCAGCTGCCTTGAGATCAATGACAAGATCCTCCTGTGTAGCTCTGGGCTGATTCCACTCCCTTCTCATGATCATTGAAACTCCACGAGGTGAGATCTTGCATGGAGCCCAAGACCGAGGGAAATTTACATTTATTTTGTGTTTCTTTTATTTGCGAATAATCGCACCAACTGTTGTCACCTACTCACCAAGCTGCTTGGCGATGGCCTTGTAGCCCATTCCAGCCTTGTGTAGGTCTACAATCTTGTCCCTGACAACCTTGGACAGCTCTTTGGTCTTTGCCATGGTGGAGAGTTTTTAAACTGATTGATTGCTTTTGTGGACAGGTGTCTTTTATACAGGTAACAAGCTGAGATTAGAAGCAATCTCTTAAAGGAAGTGCCCCTAATCTCAGCTTGTTACCTGTATAAAAGACACCTGGGAGCCAGAAATCTTGCTGGTTGATAGGGGATCAAATAAATTTCACTCATTATATTGCAAATCAATTTATAACTTAAAAAATATATATATTCTGTCTCTCACTGTTAAAATAAAATCAGCAGGGGATCAAATAATTATTTTTCCCAGTGTACATCACAATACGGAAAAACATCCATTTCATAATGACTTTAAGGACATTTTACACACTTTTTTGTTTCACCAGTAAAGTTTCAAACACCTCATTAAACCAAAAGGCCTTGGAAAAGCACTTTTGGCACTTTTTACATCATAGATGTAAACATTGCTACAGAAATTGTTAAGAAACCTGGTCTGGTGTGTAAATAATGACTAAAAATTACACTCGAAACTTCACATAGCAGGTGCTTCGGCCAGTTTTGTGATGTATTATGGCACTTTTCTCTAATGTGACTATAGAAACTGTCAAGAGTGTGTCATTTTGATGGTATAGGTGAACATCAGTCAATAGTCTACTCTATTTGACTTCATATATACTGTTGGGAGGACAAGGCAGAGGCAGTGCTCTACAAGAGAAATCAAAAGCCTATGTGTCGTACAGGGACCTCCAATCAATATCCAGCTCTTCTCTTGCCCCCTCAAGGACGTTATCTCGCACACAAACACACACACACAGACATACACAGGGTCTAGGTCTATATGGCGCCGTTTTACGAGTGCTGTAATTGCTGTGACGTGTTTAAGGGAGAGCTACTGAGAGAGAACCATTCATGAGATTTATTAGAAAAGGTGGTCCAGCAAACGAGAGAGAGTGAGATGGAAAGGTGGAGGACAGGAGGTAGAAAGAACAGATGACCGCATTCAGTGCAAGAGAAAGGAGGGATGGAGCATCAGAGAAAGAAAGCGAGCGGTGTACCCTGTCTGGACATTGATCTGAGTGATCTCTGCTCTAGAGCAGGCAGACCCAACTAATGCTGGTCCATTATTTAGCCTGCAGAGATAAAGAGACAGGAGGCTTCTGAGGTGGACGGCTAAGTGAGGAATGGAGGAATACACCTTAACCGCAGAGGACAAGTGTCCACTCAAGTGCGTGTGTTGAATGAGAAAGAATGAGCTTTGTGCAACTGTCACTCTCTGTCTCGACTGTTATCCATTTAGAGACAGTTTCTGCTGTGGCTTATAGTCTCACACATATACACGGTGGGGGCTTTCCAATGATTTCAGTTGCTTTAATAGTGAGCTGACATTTTTTTTCTGTCACTACAACTAACCTTTACTTAAGTCTTTCTGCTTTGTAAATGAAAACATAAGTGTATTATATTATTTAGCATATTTTCCTCAAGGGAACTGTTAGCTGGTTCCCACGATTGTTTTAGAAGCTTTTGGTTTTCGCATTTTAGGCAAAACCCACACCCAGACATCTACAGCAGTGCAGCCGTCACTTTTTCAAAGCGGCAAATCTACAAGCTAATCATACTTAATAATTAATTCAGTTATAGTTGAGCAACACTATCTTTCAAACGTTACATTTAACATTTAGAATGTTACAAAAGATTTCTATTTTAAATGCTGTTCTTTTGAATTCGTTTGAATGTGAAGATTTTTTTAAGAATCCTATAAAACATCCTGTGGCTTCCTTAAAAATATTATGCAGCACAACTGTTTTCAACATTTATAATAATAAGAAATGTTTCTTGAGCTCCAAATCAGCACATTAGAATGATTTCTAAAGGATCGTGCGACACTGAAGACAATACCCCAGATTTACTCATAATTGATCCCAGAGGTACAGTTGTAGACAAAAGTTTACATGCACCTTGCAGAATCTGCAAAATGTTAATTATTTTACCAAAATTAGAGGGATCATACAAAATGCATGTTATTTTTTTTTTTTTGTACTGACCTGATTAAAATAAGATATTTCACAAAGAAGACATTTACATATAGTCCAAAAGAGAAAATAATAGTTGAATTTATGAAAATGACCCTGTTTAAAAGTTTACATACACTTTACATACACTTGATTCTTAATACTTTGTTGTTACCTGAATAATCCACAGCTGTTTTTTTTGTCCCTTGTTTGTCCCTTGTTTGTCCTGAACAGTTAAACTGCCAGCTGTTCTTCAGAAAAGTCCTTAAAGTCCCTCAGATTCTTTGGTTTTTTTAGCGTTTTGTGTATTTGAACCCTTTCCAATAATGACTGTATAATTTTGAGATGCATCTTTTAACACTGAGGACAACTGAGGGACTCATATGCAACTATTACAGAAGGTTCAAACGCTTACTGTTGCTCCAGAAGGAAAAAACAATGCATTAAGCTGGGGGGTGAAAACTTTTTGAATTTGAAGATTTAAAAGTGTAACCTATTTTGTCTTCTGGGGAGCATGTAAGTACCTTCTGTAGCTTCTGAAAGCAGTACTAAATGAAAAAAAAATATGATATTTAGTCAAAATCAGAAAAATGTGCACATTCTAATTCCGTTCAAAAGTTTACACCCCTGGCTCTTAATCCATCGTTTTTCCTTCTGGAGCATCAGTGAGATGGATCTTGAAATCATACAGTCATTGTTGGAAAGGGTTCAAATACACAAAAATGCTTGAAAACCACTGAATTAGTGGGACCCGAAGGATTTTTACTAAAGAACAGCATGCAGTTTAACTGTTCAGGACAAACAAGGAACTCATGAACAACTATCACTAAACAAAAATTAAAACACAGCTGTGGATCATTCAGGTAACAACACAGTATTAAGAATCAAGTGTATTTTAACTTTTGAACAGGGTCATTTTTATAAATTAAACTATTATTTTCTACATGTAAACATCTTTTATGTGAAATATCTTATTCAAGTCATTACTAAATTAAAAAGAACATGTATTTTGTATGATCTCTTATTGTGGTAAAATAAGTAACATTTTGCAGATTCTTCAAGGTGTATGTAAACTTTTGACTTCAACTGTAGGTTGAATTTAGAATAGCATGTTAGTATAATACTTCTCTTACTGTTGCTGCCATAAAGATATGCATTGCTGTTCTGGATTTAGCCGTACTCTACATAAGAGTGTGAAAACAGACGCTTCCAGCTATGCAAGATTGATTTCATGTGTTGTTGCTTTCCATGTCAGAGCATAATTCATAGTACAAGTATGTGTTGCATTCTCAGCGTCGCCTACAATGGTGTAAACTGTCTGCTTGCACGGTCAAGTTTCTCTACTGTCATTGCAAAGAGAGTCTTGTTGAGTAAGTTAGATCTTACAAAACATGATTAGATCAAGCTATGCCAAATAATAACATAATGGAACAGATATTCCCAGTCAAGTGTGTGTTTGTATGTCTCTATTCACATACAGGTTGTTCAGATTCGTCTCACTACAGAACTGGGAGAAGTCGGGTTTTTGTTCTTCTTTCTCAATATCAGGTTTAAAAAAATGTATCACACCCACCTCATCAACAAAAACCGAGAAGGAGAAAGAAACTGAGAGAGAGAGATCAAGGTAATCTGAATCCCTCTGTGGCTCTTTCTGAACAGCCATCTTTATCAAGGCAGATCCATTCTTGTCTGTGAGCGAAATCAAACAGAGATTGGAGACACACACGCACCAGCTCCAAGTCTGCATAATCAGGAAATACGGGGTGAAAGGGGGAGAGGTTAGGAAAGGGAAAAATGGAGGAAAGTGTGTGTTGAGAGAGAGAGAAAAAAAGTGAGAGAGAGAGAGGGAGGCCTTGAAGTCACATTCTTGTATTGGATAAGGAGAGACCCCATGGATTGGATCAAGGTCGGAGTGTTCATTTAAAACTGCCTCACTGACAGCAGCAGCCCTCGACATGAATATTAATACTGCTTTAACAACCAGCACAGGATGGCTGAGACCAGCAAGACAGCCAGTGCTTTAGTGTGTGTGTGTGTGTGTGTGTGTGTGTGTGTGTGTGTGTGTTCGTTCCAGCACTAACTCAGGCAATTTGCACTGCTTTTATTCCCTCTGCTCTCTCGTTGGCTGGACTAGGATTTGGTGAACCTTGGGTGCAGAATTCCTGCTCGTAGTTCTTTCTTCTCACTAACTCACTCATGCACACAAACATCCACTCTCTTTGGTAGTTTTCATTTGTTTGTTCATATGTATGTGGGCGGGTTTTGCAGGGTTTTTTTCTGCCGAAAGTCTTTTGAAAAGCATCCTCCTGGACTAAAAAGGAAACTTATTTGTCTAATAAGCTTGTTTGGTTGCAGCACTGTAACAGAATATATTCTTCATCAGATCACAAGAGAGGGGAAAAAATCATTTACTCACCCCCCACCCCCCAGCCTGTTAAGACTTTCTACTTTATTGCAAAAATTAAGACATTTTGCAGAAAACTCTCACTTCAATACAAAGTAAATAGGGATAGAAGCTGTCAGCAGGGGCACATGTTTTATTTTTTTTTATTTGATTGAATCCTGGCTCCCTTGGTAACTTAACAAACTTTAATATATTTTAGATATTGAAAGTAGGGATGTGCCTGAATTGTGAATTTGTATTCGGTAAAGCACGAAAAATAAATAACACTTTCTATGGAGCCACTAAAGGGACATGGTTAGCTGCTTCCTAGCGGTAACTGTCACATTACAACACATAAAATTTCCTTCCATCTTATATTTATTCCATTTAAAGTTTCCGTGGTGCACATCATTTCCTTTCCAAACACGGTTTTTTGATTTGGGCACATTCCTAATTGAAAATATATAAAAACATAAACATTTAATAAAAGAACCATAAAGCTGTCATAAAAGTATTCTGTAGTCTACAACAGTGTTTTTAGTGCCACATTAAAACATAAAAAAGAATTATGAGGTTAAAGTCAAACTATTTCGAGACTAAAGTCAAAGTATTTCAAGACTAAAGTAAAAGTATTTCGAGAATAAAATCCATGTTTCAAGAATAAAGGCGAAATGTTTCGAGAATAAAGTCGAAGTGTTTCGAGGAATAAATTCGAAGAGTTTCGAGAATAAGGTCGAAGAGTTTCGAGGAATAAATTCGAAGAGTTTCGAGAATAAGGTCGAAGAGTTTCGAGGAATAAATTCGAAGAGTTTCGAGAATAAGGTCGAAGAGTTTCGAGGAATAAATTCGAAGAGTTTCGAG
>NC_133363.1:46940965-46953465 GCF_049309525.1 Garra rufa | reverse complement strand
TATTTAAGTGATGATTTAGAAAAAGTACTGACTTTCTTAGTTAACATAAAAAATGGAAGGAAGTTTCCTTAGCAGAATAAAAAATAAAACCTGTAAGATAAAGTTTAAAATAGGAAATAGGCTTAATTATTAGATGGAAAGTTTTGTAAGATAAAAGACAAAATTTTGAGAAATTCACAGAAGCAAAGGCACAAGAGCAAGAAGTCACAGTTATGAGAAATAAAAGCACAAATGTGGAAATAAAGTGGGCGTTATATGGAGCAGTGTCACAAATATGAGACAATAAGGCACAATTGCAAGAAATATATTTGCAAAAATGAGGTGCAAATATGCAATTGTGAGTAATAATGGCACACTTGCAAGAATTAAATTTGCAATTACGAGGGGAAAAGTTGCAGTTATGGGAAATTAACGCTAAACTGCAAGAAATAAAGTTCAAATTATGAAGAAAAAAGACAGTTATGAGAAATAAACAGAACTGCAAGAAATAAAGTTGCAAATACAAGGAATAAAGTTGCAATTATAAGAAATAAATGCACAATTGCCAGAATTAAAGTTGAAATTATGAGAAATAAATGCACAATTGCAAGAAATAAAGTTGCAGTTATGAGAAATAAACACAATTGCAAGAAATGACGTTACAAATACAAGGAACAAAGTTGCATTTATGAGAAATGAACGCACAATTGCAAGAATTAAAGTTGCGATTGCAAGGACCAAAGTAGCAATTATGAGAAATGAATGCACAACTGTAAGAAACAAAGTTAAAATGATGAAGAAAAAAGTTGCAGTTATGAGAAATAAACAATTTCAAGAAAAAAGTTGCAAATACAAGGAATAACGTTGCAGTTATGAGAAATAAATGCACAATTGCAAGATCATGACGAACAAAGTTGTAATTATGAGAAAATGAATGTACAATAGCAAGAAATAAAGTTGCAGTTATAAAGAAAAAAGACGCAGTTATGAGAAATATACAGAATTGCAGGAAATAAAGTTGCAAATACAAGGAATAAAGTTGCAGTTATAAGAAAATAAACGCACAGCTGACAAGAATTAAAATTACAATTACGAGAAATAAACACAATATATATAATATATAAAGTTATATATAAAGAAATATAGTTGCAATTACAAAGAGAAAGTATGCATTTATGAGAAATAAACTCACAGTTACAAGAATCAAAGTTGCAGTTTCGAGGAACTAAGTAGCAGTTATGAGAAATAAACGCACAGTTGTAAAAATTAAAGTTGCAATTATGAGGAACTAAGTAGCAGTTATGAGAAATAAAAGCACAATTGCAAGAAATAAAGTTGCAATTGCAAGGAACAAAGTTACAATTAGAAATAAATGAACAATGGCAAGAAAAACGCAACTATGAACAAAAAAGATGCAGTTATGAGAAATAAAGGCACGGTTGCATAAAGTCGCAGTTACGATAATTAAAGGCACAATTGCTAGAAATAAAGTCACATTTTTTTAAGAAGCAAAGATTCAATTGTGAGAAATAAATGTGAAATTGTGACATGAAGTTGCAAGTACAACAAAGTTTTCGATTGCAAAGAAAATGTAGCAAATTTATTTCATGCAATTGCGAAATTATTTCACATAATTATGAAAAATAAACTCAATAAACTTTGCAATTACCTTTTAAAATTGTATTGTTAGACATTACTCTGAGGCGGAACCAAGCTTCCATTTAAAAAAAAAAAAAAAAAGGTGCTTAGGGCTACAATACCAAAAACTGAAAACGATAAGAATAGGGGTTCCAGAGGGGATCAATAAGCAGAGGAAGAGCCTGGGATGATGGACAGAAACAAAGAGAGGAAGGGGAAAAGGAGAGCAGCTGCGTCTCGGTGGCCGTAGAGCTGCAGGTGGGACTTCATCAAACAAAAGACACTCAGTCTCAGCGTCTGTCTTTTTCGCTCACCCCTGCCTTTTCACTTCTTGGCAATATCGCCGTCCGTTTTCCAGCCATGCAGCAAATGAGTTTGTGCTCAAGCTTGTCTGAGGGAGAGATAGAGAAAGTCTTTTTACCCTTATTTCAATGCTGTCTTTTGATCATGGCGTGACACCGGCTTCAACCGCACAGGAGATTAAGCCAGACGTACACCTGTTCTGGACACACACACACCCACACGCACACACACACTGACACATGCAGGCTACTGTAATTGGCTCAGTGCAGGTTAGTTCAGGTTGGTGTGTTTATGCAACATTAGAGAGGAGTGTCTGCATTGTTCTACCTAGATGCCGTTAGCCACTAAACACGGGACACTTTTATAACACATGATACGTCTCTTCCTGTCCCAGATCACGCAGACGGTCGTAATACTGATTAGCAGCTTGACACCTGATGCATGAACACAGCATGATAGCAGATCAAAAGACAGGTGGATGGTAGTTTGAGCTTTCAGCAATGAAAACGGAAATAGTGTTAGTGATTGTGTAAGTCACCTGTCTTGATCTTTTAATTGCGTCCTTTTATTATTTTTCCTCCAAAGGTGACTCATGATCGTGTGATGTGCATCTGTTTTCAGTGTCTGTATGTGTTTACATGCTAATGTTTGTGCATGTGTGCACTTTTGTTTGCACTTTGTTGGCTGTGAATGATATAACACACACACACGCAACCACCCTGCCCTATAGTGTTTCGGGGGCATGAATGAGGTCTTTATGAAAGGGAGTTTCCTCCGGTCAAGCCGATCCACCCTGCTAATATCCTGACATCTGGAATAAACCCGTGTGAGATTTCTAAACAGACACTCACTTTTCCCTTTTCTTCCCACAGGTGAGAAAATAATGGGTCAGTAAAGATAAAGATGAAGGAAACTTGACTCAATTTTGCTTCAACACTTATTTTTTTTTTGTTGCTTAAAGAGATAGTTTCCCCCAAAAAATGAAAATCCTGTCATTAATTACTCACCCTCATGTCGTTCCAAACCTGTTAGAACTTTGTTCATCTTTGAAACACAAATTAAGATATTTTTGATGAAGTGCATCGAAGACTGGCACGGAAGAAATTGTTGAATAAAGTCATTATTTTAGTTGTCGTTGACGGTTGAACCACTGATGTCGCATGGACTATTTTATCAATGTCATTACCTTTCTGGGCCTTGAACGTGGTAGTTTCGTTGCTGTCTATGCAGGATCAAAAAGCTCTTGGATTTCATCCAAAATATCTTGATTTGTGTTCCTAAAATGAATGAAGGTCTTACAGGTTTGTATTATAGTAATGCCATGGTATCTTGTCAAAAAAAAAAAAAAAACATGGTAATACAATAATACGCTTTAGTACGTTTCTAAAAGGATTGAGGCTGAAGAGAATTTAATTTCTAAGGCTGAGACTTGGTGGACAGTTGTCGGATTATGAAAATGGATCCAGAAGTGCAATATGAATTGATAAATGGGACATTAAAGATATTTACTGGTCTATCCATTTGAACGAGTTTAAAGAAAAAGAGAAAGAGACATATGCGTTTGTGTCCTTATCTGTGCAGGTTTGTAGATATTGGTTCGTCCTGCAGGGATCCTCTAGACTGTAGAGTTCAGCGGTGGTCTGCTCTCTGTGGGGGAAGGGCCCTTACAAAGCCATTTATTTTATTACTCTTCCATTCAGCCCTCAGAGGCTCTGTAATCTGCCATTAAACCATTACTGCAGGAAGAGAGAGAGGGAGAGGGATAGAGGGATAGAGATGGAGGTAGGGGTGGGCAGTCACACTCAAGGGGCCTTCCCTGAGGGCCAGGCTTACAGTAAAGCAGCTGGGCATAGACACACATACACACACTTGCTAAAACGCTCTGTTGTATGCCTGAATACACTTACTACCATTTGTGAATGAGAGCATTTGGTGTAGTAGCTCATTATGGAGTTCAAAAGGTCGTGGCCTTTGACTTTTTGACGTTTTTACTGTTTGGTTTCACATGCGTTTCTGTGTTCACTTATTTGCTGAATAAGGATAACAGCATAGTACAATTTTTCCGTTCTGTTTCAGATACACTGTTGTTTAAAAGTTTTGGGATCACATTTTAATAATATTTCACAATGTTATTGTTTTTACTTTATTTTTGATCTTATAAATGCAGCCTTGGTGAGGAATTAAAAGAGACATGCAAACATTATAAAAACTTGATGAGCCAAAACTCTTAAATGTTAATTCTACTGCATTTTGCAGCATAATTACTATGTTAGGGATGTGCCCCAAAAGTAAATCGGTATTTGGAAAGGCACAGAAAATGAGTATATTTTATCCTATTGCGCATGCAAATGGCCCGGATTGGGAGCACCGGGAGATATTACAATGTCTCAGCTTTCAAAATCTGAGTGTGGAAAAACACATTATTGCAAGACACATTGTTTGTATTTT
The DNA here is from genome assembly GCF_049309525.1 of Garra rufa. NCBI lineage: Eukaryota > Metazoa > Chordata > Actinopteri > Cypriniformes > Cyprinidae > Garra > Garra rufa. The sequence goes on along the minus strand of NC_133363.1, from coordinate 46,949,097 downwards.
GATATAAAACTGACAGATTTTGCAAGCTGAGACTTTGTTTTATATTAAAAGTACCAAAAGCACAAAGCTTATTGCTATTATTGGATGGCTGGCACGCTAAATAGGCCTTATGAATGCAATCAAAAACGTGAAATATTATTTCACTTTATTCTCAAAAAATGTAGACTTTATTCTCTAAACATGTCGACTTTATTCTCTAAACATGTCGACTTTATTCTCAAAAAATGTAGACTTTATTCTCGAAAAATTTAGACTTTATTCTCAAAACATGTCGACTTAATTCTCAAAACATTTCAATTTTCTTGTCGAAACATGTCGACTTTATTCTTGAAAAATTTAGACTTCATTCTCGAAACATGTCGACTTTATTCTTGAAAAATTTAGACTTTATTCTCGAAACATGTCGACTTTATTCTTGAAAAATTTAGACTTTATTCTCGAAACATGTCGACTTTATTCTTGAAAAATTTTGACTTCATTCTCGAAACATGTCGACTTTATTCTTGAAAAATTTTGACTTTATTCTCGAAACATGTCGACTTTATTCTTGAAAAATTTTGACTTTATTCTCGAAACATGTCGACTTTATTCTTGAAAAATTTTGACTTCATTCTCGAAACATGTCGACTTTATTCTTGAAAAATTTTGACTTCACTCTCGAAACATGTCGACTTGATTCTTGAAAAATTTTGACTTTATTGTCGAAACATGTCGACTTTATTCTTGAAAAATTTTGACTTCATTCTCGAGACATGTCGACTTTATTCTTGAAAAATTTAGACTTTATTCTCGAAACATGTCGACTTTATTCTCGAAAAATTTTGACTTTATTCTCGAAACATGTCGACTTTATTCTTGAAAAATTTAGACTTCATTCTTGAAACATGTCGACTTTATTCTTGAAAAATTTTGACTTCATTCTCGAAACATGTCGACTTTATTCTTGAAAAATTTTGACTTTATTCTCGAAAAATTTAGACTTCATTCTTGAAACATGTCGACTTTATTCTCGAAACATGTCGACTTTATTCTCGAAACATGTCGACTTTATTCTCGAAACATGTCGACTTTATTCTCGAAACATGTCGACTTTATTCTTGAAAAATTTAGACTTTATTCTCGAAACATGTCGACTTTATTCTTGAAAAATTTAGACTTCATTCTTGAAACATGTCGACTTTATTCTTGAAAAATTTTGACTTCATTCTCGAAACATGTCGACTTTATTCTTGAAAAATTTAGACTTTATTCTCGAAAAATTTAGACTTCATTCTCGAAACATGTCGACTTTATTCTCGAAACATGTCGACTTTATTCTCGAAACATGTCGACTTTATTCTCGAAACATGTCGACTTTATTCTCGAAACATGTCGACTTTATTCTCGAAAAATGTAGACTTTATTCTCGAAACATGTCGACTTTATTCTCGAAAAATTTAGACTTTATTCTCGAAACATGTCGACTTTATTCTCAAAAAATTTAGACTTTATTCTTGAAAAATTTAGACTTTATTCTCGAAACATGTCGACTTTATTCTCGAAAAATTTAGACTTTATTCTCGAAACATGTCGACTTTATTCTTGAAAAATTTAGACTTCAGTTTTGAAACATGTCGACTTTATTCTCGAAACATGTCGACTTTATTCTCGAAAAATTTAGACTTTGTTCTCGAAAAATGTAGACTTTATTCTCGAAACATGTCGACTTTGTCAACATGTCGACTTTATTCTCAAAAAATTTAGACTTTATTGTCGAAAGATGTCGACTTTATTCTCAGAAAATTTAGACTTTATTCTCGAAACATGTCGACTTTATTCTCGAAACATGTCGACTTTATTCTCGAAACATGTCGACTTTATTCTCGAAACATGTCGACTTTATACTCAAGTTGTGTAGGCAACTTTAGTCATTTTATTGAATTTTCTACAGATTTGTCAACACAAACGCCTCATTCAAACAATGTTCATTCTTTGCTTAAAACATGACCCACCGAGTCAAGAAATAATAATAATAGTATGTGGAAAAATCTATGTCTGTTTTATTTATTTTTAAGGTTATTATTTCTCTTATTCCTCAAAGTTCATTTTGCAACTAGTGATTGTGTTTACATAGAAGTCTCAAAGGCGTTGCAGCCAAAGAAAAAGGTTTATAAACCTTGATTAACATTCTAAGTGGACCTCGGGAAAAACATAAAATGATAAAAATGGGAAACTATGAAAGTATGGCTTTGGTTACCTGCTGAATATGAATGGTAGCTTGCTTATTATTTTGGAAGAGTGTTCTTTTTTTCTCTCCAGCAGGATTCAGTTTCCCCTCCCTTTCCATCGTCTCTGTCTCTCTCTCTCTCTCTTACTGCTTTCAGATTGTCTGTCATTCTTCATTCAGCCTTGTATTCATTTTGATTCTGCTCTCGCAGCTGACAAGTGTGAAATGAATACAGTATCTGTTCACTCCCTCTGTTCCTCCCTCTCTCTCTCTCTTTCTCGCTCTCTCCGTCTCCCTCTCCTTTGTGTGTTTTGGAGACTAGATTCTGAAGATTTGGCGAGTTGATTCTCTCTAAGCCTTTTCTTATCTGAAGAAGACATACAAAACTGAGTATCTTTCTTTAAGTCTATTTGCTCTTTCTCTCCTGCTCAGGGGGATAAACTCTGTGTGTGTGAGTCAGAGGATGAAACGCTACTGTAGAGGCAGCGAGAGAGGAGATTGGTGGAGATTTCTGGATTACAGGGTCACAAGGTCAAAATGTCAGAGGGTTAACGCTGGTACATAGCCTTTTAGCAGAGTGAACGAGTGAGAAAAAATAGATTGATATTTTTGTTTTAACTATTGATCTCTTCGTGTTTACTGTACTTACATGTTGTGTGCCTGTGGCTAATGCAATTGAACTGATTACAGAAACACAATCTGTGTCTGGCCGCCCACAATTATGTCAAAACACAGAATCACTGCTGAATCTCCAGTGCTACAGCAAAAGAAATCAAATTTGTGACTCTGGACCACAAAACCAGTCTTGAGTAGCATGGGTATATTGGCAGCAATAGCCAAAAATACATTGTATAGGTCAAAATTATCAATTTTTTATGCCAAAATTCATTAGGATATTATGTAAAGATCATGCTCCATGAAGATATTTTGTACATTTCCCACCACAAATATATCAAAACTTGATTTTTGATTAGTAATATGCATTGCTAAGAACTTCATTTGGACAACTTTAAAAGTGATTTTCTCAATATTTGGATTTTTTTGCACCCTCAGATTTCAGATTTTCAAATGGTTGTTGAAAAATTGACCCTTGTGACTGGTTTTGTGACCCAAGGTCACATTTTATCTGACTTTGCAACTGAAAGCTGTTCAATTCATGAACAAATGAGTCAGTTCATTTTAGTGAATCATAAACTTGCAGCACAACCAGTGTAGTCTGAATCTCATGAATCTATTCATTTTAGTGAATCAAAAACACTTCATCAGAGTAAAACAATTCCAGAAAGTAATGAACTGGTTCTTTTAATGAATAGTTTAGAAAGATGAATTATCTGTTTGATTTACAATGACAGAGATGCTTTCATTCAAAACTGCTTAAAGGGATAGTTAAAAAAAAATAAAAAATAAAATTCTCTCACCCTCATGTTGTTCCAAACCCGTAAGACCTTTGTTCCTCTTTGGAGCAGAAATTAAGATATTTTTGATGAAATTCGAGAGCTTTCTGATCCTGCATAGACAGCAACACAACTGACACATTCAAGGCCCAGAAAGGTAGTAAGGACATACTTTTTGTGTGCAAAGAAAATAAAAATAATGACTTCAGTCAACAAGTTCACAAAAGTACCATGACGCATGAGAGTAATTATTGACAGAATTAAAATTTTTAGGTAAACTATTCCTTTTAATTGCATTCAAGGTTTGCATTTTAGCAGTTTATGCATTCCTTGGGCTGGTAATTAAACCCATGACCTTGGCCGATTCCGTCTGAAACTCTCAACTCTGAACTCAGAATCAAACTGAATCTGAATCTACCTGGGAAAATGATTCTGATTGTCTTTGTATGTCTGTTTACTGCCTGAAAATTTTCAGCTTTCATAGTTTATGCATAGTTTAAACATGTCTAATAGTGCATGTTTGTAGTTGTGTTGAGTTTCATCTTCATGTGTGGTCGATGTCAAACTCCTCAGTCTCAGGAAAAAGACAAGAATCTGAGTTGTGTGTGTGTGAGTGTGTGTCTCATTGCTTTGACGCAGCTGGAGTGTCCAGTGAGACTAGCAGAGCTGCTAAATTAGCCCTACCCTGCAGCTGCTCTTATATATAGCCCTTCGCAAACACACACACTCTCTCTCTCTCTCCTGTTTTATTAATAAAAGTGCTCGGATGGACGTTAAAACGGGCTGAGGAAGACAACTGGGATCGCTGCGCGTCTGGTCAAGATGACTAACAAATGCAGTAAAAAAAAAGAATCACTGAATGAACACTTCCTATCTGTGCGAACACAGATGTGCCTACACGCACGCATATCCAAACAAAGACGGGCTGTCTTGCATTTCTTTTCTCTCCGTTTCCTTTTGTCTTTGTCCTGCGTTTATCTTTCGCTATGAAAAGGCTGTGCATCAGTCTCTCTCCTCTCACTCGCTCGCTCACTCCTCGCAAGTTCATTGACATTCATTGAACACAGCACCGAGCGTTCATACCTTCCGGCACTCTGCGCTCTGAGACTGTTTGTGTGTGTGTTCATCGCTCTAGCTCTGTGATTAGGATTGTTATTCTGTATCAATAAGTGAATTAAATCACAGTCACGCTTTTCTTAGAGAAAAATAACAGATGGAACCGGTGTCGATGTGTTTGAACTGGAAAATGTTCAGGTTTTAATGAGTATTTTTGTCTTGTTATTCAGTAAAACATCTTTTTACATCATAAACAAGATTATTCACCTAATAAACACAACTGTGCAAGGCATTAAGACTTGTTATAGATTGCATTACTTGAACTAGCTATTTGATTATGCTTAAAACATTTTTTTAACAGGCCAAAGTAAAGCCAAAAAGATCATTTTTCAGGTGAATTTTAATTTTTTTTAGTTAGTGAGTTAGTTTTTTATTTATTTACTTACTTACTTTCATTGTTTTGCATTTGGCAATTTTTTTATATCTTATGCAGTGCTGCTAATCAGATGTTTTTACTGGAGAATGTCAAAATGAGATATTCAATACAAATGCTGTAAAATCAATAATCATTCAAAAAAGTATGTTTTTGTTTGGAAAATGTCAAAAAATGTATTGGTCCCACTTTATAAAATGCATAACTACTGTGTATTGTGCTCATATGTGACCCTGGACCCCGAAACCAGTCATAAGGGTAATTTTTTTGAAATTGAGATACATCATATGAAAGCTGAATAAATAGGCTTTCCATTGATGTAGGCTATAGTTTCGACAATATTTGGCTGAGACATAACTCTTTGAAAATCTAAAATCTGAGGGTGGAAAAAAATCTAAATATTGAGAAAATCACCTTTAAAGTTGTCCGAATGAAGTTCTTGGCAATGCATATTACTAATCAGAGTTTTGATATATTTACCGTAGGAAATTTACAAAATATCTTCATAGAATATGATCTTTACTTTATATCCTAATGATTTTTGCCATAAAAAAAAAAATCGATAATTTTGATCCATACAGTGTATTGTTGGCTTTAGCTACAAATAAACCCATGCTACTTATGACTGGTTTTGTGGTCACATATTGTATTGCAAAACACTTTTGCTGCTACTGAGGTGGGATAAGGGTAAGGTTAGGGACAGGTTTGTTGGTGTGGGTAGGTTTAAGGGTGGATTAAAGTGTAAGGGATGGGTTAACAATTGCAGAAATTAACTATAGATGTAATTACATGCAGGTATTTTTTAAATACAAGTACAATGTAAAACCATGTATGTACACAATAGGTGCATTAATTTGAATATAGGTACATTGTAGTTAAAGCCACCTATTATTAACTCGCTATTTTCTGTTATTTTTTAACTGTTATTCACTTATCAGGTGACTGAATCTTGATTTACAAAACTTTCAATATTTTTACTGGAAGCCACGACAAAGAGGCGCATTAAAACGGTGTGGAGAAAGTGAGCGGAAAGTGCGTTTGGGGTATTCCCTCAGTCTGATCTCTCTGTTGCTTGTTGTTCGTCATTTACTGAAATCAAAACCGGAAAAACATCCTAAAGTCGCACAAACAAACATTCGCATGTCGTATGAGACTGATTATCAAGAAAGGAAAGAAAAACAAGCAGTGACTCAGAATAAAAGTGCCCCAGTTATCTAAATCTCACTCTCTCTTCCTCCTGATGAGAATTAAAGGACTTCTTCTCACACATGAGTTTGTATATGTTGCCCTACTGCTGCTACATGCTCATTTCAAGTCTGTAATATATAGACATTGACTTTTTTTCTCACTAGTGGGAGTGAACGACAAATGAACTTAATGAGCAGAATGTGATTTGGTCATACGGTCAATATGACCTGTAGGCCCACTGTTGTCTTGGCTAATCAATATCAAGGATTTAGGGTTGTATTATTTTCAGGGGTTTTCAAAATGTGAGAGAGGTGAGGTCTTTATTCGGGATGATTAGTTCACTTGGTGGATGTTATCTACATGGTTGACAGATTAAAAAATAATTACTGTTTGTCTTTCTTTGTTTTAGCTGTGATTTCCTTTCTATCTCTGTTACTCTCGCTCTTGCTCTCTGGGGTGTTGGGGAAGGGCTCACTCCCCGCTCTCCTAATCCCCTTTATCCTGTCTGAAACCTACCCCACCTGTTGTTACACATCTGGACCCCCCCCCCCCACACACACACACACATTTAACATACATTTAAGGTGTCAAGCTTATAATATATGCTATTTATACAGATACACATACTGCACTTATAAATGATGTATAAGCAAACCTGTTTGTATAAAACCTAGTTTATTTGAAGTCCAAACTGTCCTATTTGTACATAGGTGAGATTTAAAGATATAATGTATATAGTTGGCAAATGGCAGTGGGAATTAAGATTCCAAATAGCTTACAAATACATGAAATGTATGAGACAATTATCATAATATGGTGTAATATTCAATCATATGCTGAGACAGTTGCTAAATCAGTCACACTTTAGTGTTTAGATTATATTCAAGATAAATGACGGCAGAGAAATTGTAATCAGTTCATCTCCTTATTCAATTATCCACACAATTATCGCTTCCTAATTAAGATTTGAATAGCAGTGTGGGTTTGTGTGTGTTTATGGGGATGGTGGTGGCTTTAAGATTGAAGATCTGACTAGTAATCTGTCGGTTAGCGGTTCATGAAGTGCAGAATTATTGGGATCCCCATCACTAGCGTGCCCTTGAGCGAGGAACTTAACCCTGGGCTGCTCCGGAGGGAAAAATCCCTGCAGTAAATGTGCTCTTAGTCACTTTGGATAAAATGTCTGCCTAAATCACAATATTCATGTGATTTGTAAGGCATTTTACTTTAGAAATGAACTTTGACAATACAGAGTTCATATACACATTTTTTTTAATGGAAAGGAAATTGAATACCATTTATGTAAGCCAGTTTCTGCCACTGAATAAAAAAAAAAAAGGTTATTGCAACTTATCTCTCAATTCTGACTTTTTTTTCTCAGAATTGTAAGATATAAACTCACAATTGCGAGTTACTAAGTCAGAATTGCCAATTCAAAGAAATAAAGTGAGAATTGTGAGAAGTCGAAATCACCTTTATTTTTTTTATTCAGTGGCGGTAAGTTATAAAGTCAGAATTGTGTGATATAAACTCGCAATTGTGAGTAAAGTCAGAATTGTGAGATATAAACTCGCAATTCTGTAAACTTGTCTTTTTGTCTTACAACTGTACTTTATAATTTGCAATTGCGAGTTTCTCACAATTCTGAGAAAAAAAATTTTGAATTGCAAAGATAAAAAAATGGCTATCGTGAGTTTATATCTCGCAATTCTCACTTTATTTCTTGCAATTTTGAGTTTATATCTCGCAATTCTGACTTTATTTCTCGCAATTGTGAGTTTATATCCCGCAATTCGGACTTTTTAACTTGCAATTGTGCGTTTGTATCTCAAAGTTCTGAAAAAAAATTTGCTTA
>NC_133363.1:46679545-46940465 GCF_049309525.1 Garra rufa | reverse complement strand
CTAGCAACGCACCTGCCCTGAAGCGGCTTCATAACTGCATTCATGTTTGCACGTCTCATTTGATGTGGTAATTTCACAGAAGTTGAAGACTCGTTCTCGCCCCCTACAGTGCAATTCGACTAGGTATACGTCATCCGCGCTAAAATATCAAGGTGAAAGTCATCATAGCTTACGTAGTTTAGACCCAGCTCCCAACCCAACTTTGAGAATAGATTAACGGCGATATTTTTCTCACGTTAACGCCGATAACGGCCCACCACTAATATATATATATATATATATATATATATATATATATATATATATATATATATATATATATATATATATATATATATATATATTGCCTCTCCCTCCCATAGAAGACCTGAGTGACTTATGCATGGCCTGTGGCAATAAATATCCTTATAGAGATGACAAAGTGGACACTTAGGTATGTTTAACTGGGGGCATGATTTCATTGCTGTATATGAAACTGCTATTTAAGTGTTTATTAATCCATGATAATCTCTCTCAGATTGAATGCGACAGCTGCAGTGGTTGGTACCACTGGGGCTGCATTTTTTTTTTTTTTTTTTTTTGTCCAAGATTCTACTGTAAATAAAATTGTCACCACTACACTTGTTAAATTGCTTTCATAAAAGGCTGTGATTTATTTTTCTCTTTTAATGCAGTTGTACCCAAAATCTATATTTTTACTTTCTATTTCAATACTTTTCCTAGACAAACTACTGCAGCACCTTTACATAGTAATTTGCTTTATTGAAATGCTTTTCATCCAGCACAACAATGAAACAAGTGATAAAAGTACAGACATGTTGATGTCTTCAGGCTAATAGGCTTATTAGTCCAAGTTGGTTTATTTACACAAAGTGGTTTGATCACAAGTTAACAAGACTTAAACAATCACATTAGGTTAGTTTATAAACAAACGTATTCGTCCACAGATACGTTTCTAGACGTTTAAGATGTTTCAGGCAGTGATGTATTTAACAACGAATGTAGAAATCTACCTACCGCTACGAACTGAAATCAATACTGGAAGCAAATGAGGTTTGCGTATAAAGTTACATGAAGTGAAAGCCTGTCACTCTCATTTAGTCGTGGATGAAAGAACATACTAATAAAACTTTTGTAACTGCATTTACAAGGTAAACACGTTTATTTTAGACATAAGTTCATAGATTAGACAAAGGTATGTTAGGTTTATGAAAAAAAAATCGTTAAACATTCTGAGATGGAGCAGAACTGATATTTTCAGTTGATATTTTCACGACCAATTCGCGCATATCTGGTCATGTCTCATTAATATGCAAATACGCTCCGCCCACAGAAACCGAATATCTCAGAAACCAAAAATCTCGTAACACCGGACCGAGACCAACTATTCAGCTGGGTCTCGATACGGTTGTTTGGTCCGCACCAGAGTTCTACTGCTGTGTTCACACCTGTCCAAAAGAACCGCACCAAGGGGGGAAACGAACTTGAGTTCGATTCAATCGAACCAAACAAGACAGGTATGAATGTAGCCTCAATGAATCTCGCATAAGGAGCCCCTCAACGTGAAATGTCATGGTCACGCCTTTCGTTTTATATAAATAGCTACTGCTTTTCAAGATGGCTTTAAAAGTAGTCCTGAGGCAAAGTAAGTTATAGACCAGTGATTTTTAATCCTGGTTCTGTGGACCCAGTAGCAACTGAGAGCTCAACTGAGTTGATTATATGAAAGTCTATTAATAAAGATACTAAAAGGAAAGGGAAAAAAACAGCTAAACAGCTTCACATAAACTCTTACAAGCTTTGGGATTGTTCACCTTCCTACCAACTTCCTTTAAAAGTGTATTTCACAAACAGGCCACTAGATGGCGGACTACTACTTTGTAAACGATAATCATCGCACTTGTAAAAACCTGTGCTCTGATTAAATAGTAGCCTAAATAAATAAAATAAAAAGTGTAATCCCTGTACAAAGGACTTTTCTTATAATTCGGAGAACGTCAGAACAACCACTCATTAATGAAATATTAAAAGCAGATTAATATTTATGATCTCTATGATTGTGTATCTTTTATATTGCTATAAAAGAGTAGGCTAGTAGGCATGATAATGTGCAAGAAATAACATGATCTTTCTATATAGCCTAGTCACACATGATGACTCTAGCAGACTCTAACAGTGAATCTGTGACATTATATTAAAAGTATTTAGTTGTAGATAACAGCACAGTTCTTGAATTCCACAAATACATTAGCATTCTTAATTCCTCGTAAACAGCCGTATTTCATTCCTCTCAACACCTTGTACGACTACAGAATGTTAGAACATCCCATCACACCCCACCCTCTTCTTTTTCTGCTCTTCCCTCCCTCCCTGTTCCCTGTTCATTTCCTTCCCCTTTCCTGAGCTGAATGAATGGAAGGTCCCCCGCAGCACAATGGAAGCTGGTCTCGTAGGAATGCCAGAAATGTCTGGAGTCAGCAGGAGACTGGTGGCCATGGGCAACACGCCCCCCATGACATCACAGACGGTTCATTCCGCCCACCTCCTGATTCCACTCCACTTCTCTCCCCCATCCCTCAGATTTTCCAAAGTAAAGCGGGACATTTGAGGACTGAGACAAAGGTGTTTCTGAGACGTTTCTGAAATGTGTATATGTCACATTCCAAATTATGTGTATTTAACATCGCTTTGGTTTAACATTCAGCTCGATGAATCCACTCCGAACAGTGATGGTTCTAGGTCAGATAAACAAAGCACTGACCATGTTTCCACACAGTCTTTCTCTATGAGACACTAACCCGGGGCTGAGGTTCAATTCTATTCTCTTGACAGAGCAGCATGTGTCAAGAAAAAGATCCCTGGTGTGGTCGTCATATGGAGGGCTCTCCATAAATGGAAAAGCACGGCAACAATCTGCACCGCTTGATTCATGCGATATTGGATTTCTCTCTTAGCTTTGTGCGGATCCTTTTTTCCCCATTCTTTTTCTCAGTTTCCCCCACTCTGCTTCTCTCTTTCTGTCTCACTCTCTCTATTCCTTCTTCCCTCATTCTTTCTGGCAGGCATTCAATTTCACACTTGGGGGAGCAGAATGAGGGGAAGGTCAGGGCTGTGTCAACAGAGGCCAGCATTTTTTTTTTTTTCATTTTCTTTTTTCTGCTGATACAGGGAGAATGAAGGGAGAAAGAGAGACCTAAGTGTCCCTTTTCTTCTCTCCTTCGCACATACACCTACTTCTCCCTGCTCTCTCGCACACTAGCAGACACTGATTCCTTCCCTCGGGTCTTTTCGCTGCAGTTGTCTTGTCTATCCAAGCAACAAGAGTTACTAGAGAAAATGACCTTTCATTTAGAACACTTCAACCTCTCAGGGATGAGCACCGTGGAAAAATTGGCACACGGGTTAACAGCTTGTCCATTTATTGGCTTTTACACAAGGTTTAGTACTATTAAAACCAACATGAAATTGGCACTACTTGCGTATGTTTCAGTGGATCCCCTGGGGTCCACATGGTGATAGAAAAAATATGAGATGCAAGTAAAAATTCAGTGCTTCTGCGTTTACTTACAAAACTTTTTGCATTCTCTCTCAAAAGTATTGAAATATATATTTCTATATTCAGGGGAACACAATTGTTTGAGTAAGAATTCAAAAGTTTGCTAACAAATGAAAAAAAAATGTGGGGAGAAAGTTTTGCGAGAGAATGCAAATGAAAAATGCAACATACACTACCAGTCAAAAGTTTTTGAACAGTAAGATTTTAAATGTTCTTTTTTTAAATCTCACCAAGGCTGCATTTATTGTATCCAAAATATAGCATAAGACATAAAAGTTTGAAATAGTTTTACTATTTAAAATAACTTTTTCTATTTTAATATATTTTAAAATGTAATTTATTCCTGTGATTTCAAAGCTGATTTTTTTTAGCATCATTCTTTTTCAGAACTCATTCTAATATTCTGATTTGCTGCTCAAAAAACATTTATTATAATTATGTTGAAAACAGCTAAGTATAATTTTTTCAGGTTTCTTTGATGAACAGAAATTCAGAAGAACAGCATTTGTCTGAAATAGAAATCTTTTTCTAAATTTAAAGCATCCTTGCTAAATAAAAGTATTAATTTCTTCAATTTCTTTTCCCCCAAATAAAAAAAATACACTGACTCCAAACATTTGAATGGTATAGTGTTTAATGTTACAAAAGCTTTTTATTTCAGATAAATGTTGATCTTTGGATCATTTTATACATCAAAGAATTCTGAAAAAAAAAATACTCAACTGTTTTAAACATTGATAATAATAATGATGAAAAATGTTTGTTGAACAGCAAATCAAGATATTAGAATGATTTCTGAAGGATCATGTGACACTAAAGACAGGAGTAAGGATGTTGAATTACTTTGTTTAAATAAATTACATTTTAAAATATATTCGAATTGAAAGCAGTTATTTTATTTTAGTAAAAATATTTCACAAAATTAATGCTTTTGCTGTGTATTAAATCAAATAAATGCAGGCTTGGTGAGCAGAAAAGACTTCTGTAACAAACATTAAAAATCTTACTGTTCAAAACTTTTGTTCTTATTTGTTGGCTATGTCCCAAATTGTAATTGTAAATGATTGTGAATAATTATCGTTATTACAAATAAAATAAATTAAACAAAATGTCATATATTATATAACATCATTTATATAAACAACATTCAATTCCATTGACAAATGCAGACAGAACACCGTACAAAAAAACTCTGGCAGAGTTTCCCGCACTACTTAAGGGCCATTCCATTGCACTGCTTTTCCACTGTTTTTCTATGTAAACATGCACTAGTTAGACGTCTTATTACGACCATTACATTCTCATCTCACATCTTTTGCTGTGTCTTGTGCATGACATGCCATTTGTAAAAACGTGGCGCTCAAGTTGAGGGGTCATGAACAGCCTTATTCAATTATTTTGTACTGTTCTCTGAGGTCCACTTATAATGTTATCAAGATTTTTACATTAAAAAAACATCATAATTTAGATTTGAATGTGTTTTGAATTGACCCCCCTCACTGGAACGCTCCGTTTGAGTAGTCGTGGCAGATTGTAGACTTGGAAGTAAACGCCCCCTGCTATGATTGGCAGATTGACAGTTGTGTAAAATGCATTAAATACTCAGTACATATGAAACAATCTGTAATGACAGACAAAGCAATATTGATCACGTAATAAAAACAGTTACTCACACTTGTGTGATGTTTGACTGACATTATTACTGTCAGATCCAATATAGTCAGCACATCATCGTCTTTTAGTATCAATCTTTCTGAAAATTTTCCTGTCAAATTTTACAATTTTTTGTAAACAAATCCACAGTAAAATGAAGTGAACAGAAGAAGCACAAGAAGTTCTAGCACAAGAAGCCTGTGTGTCTGATTCACTGTAGTCTGATTCTCAAACAATGAATCTGATGAGCTGATCCTATTCAGTGAATCAAAAACATACAGCACAACCTGTGTAGTCCATTTCCCTAATAAATGACAGTTTGTTCTTTTCAGTCAATCATAAACAACCAGTACAGTTACCACTTCAGTTGATTTTATTTTTTATTTTAGTATACCATTCCATTTTTTCTCAGAATTATGAGATATAAACTCACAATTGCAAGTTACAAAGTCAGAATCGCATGATATTAACTTGCAATTATAAGAAATAAACTCGCACTTCAGATTTTTTCACTTCAGATTTTTTTCATGCAATCGTGAGTTAAGTCAGAATTGTAAGATAGGGCCTATAAACTTGCAATTCTGAAAACATTTCTGGTTTTTTTTTTCCCTTAGAAACTGGACTTTTTTGAGAAAAAAAAAGTCAGAATTTCGAGATATAAACTTGCAGTTATGAGAAAAATGTCAGAATTATGAGTTTATATCTCACAATTCTGACTTTATAACTCGCAATTGCAAGTTTATATCTCACAATTCAGAGAAAAATGTCAGAATTGCGAGTTTGTATCATGCAGTTCTGAGAAAAAAAAAGTCAAAATTGCGTGATATAAACTTGCAATTATGAGAAATGAACTTGCAATTCAGCTTTTTTCACACAATCGTGAGTTAAATCAGAATTATAAGATAGGGCCTATAAACTTGCAATTCTGAGAACATATCAGTCTTTTTTTTCTCCCTCAAAACTGGACTTAACTTTTTTGAGAGAAAAAAGCCAGAATTTCAAGACATAAACTTGCAGTTGCGAGAAAAAAGTCAGAATTATGAGTTTATATCTCACAATTCTGACTTTATAACTCGCAATTGCAAGTTTATATCACACAATTCTGAGGAAAAAATCAGAATTGCGAGTTTATATCTTAAGAGTTGCGAGTTTATTTTTCAGAGTAGCAAGTTCATTTCTCAGAATTGAGAGTTTATATCTCACAATTCAGAGAAAAATCTCAAAAATGCGATTTTGTATCATGCAGTTCTGAGAGAAAAATTAGAATTGTGTGATATAAACTTGCAATTATGCAATTATTTAGATTTTTCTCGCAACTGCGAGTTTATATTTCAAAATTCTGACTTTTTTTTTTTTAGATATAAACTCGCTTTTGCAAGTTATTAAGTCCAGTTTTGAGGGGGAAAAAAAGACTGATATGTTCTCAGAATTGCGAGTTTATAGGCCCTATCTTACAATTCTGACTTAACTCGCGATTGCGTGAAAAAAATCTAAATTGCGAGTTTATATCTCACAATTCTGATTTTATAACTCACAATAGCGAATTTATATCACACAATTCTAAGGAAAAAAGTCAGAATTGCAAGTTTATATCTTAGAGTTGCGAGTTTATTTTTCAGAATAGCAAGTTCATTTCTCAGAATTGAGTTTATATCTCACAATTCAGAGAAAAATGTCAGAATTCAAGTTTGTATCATGCAGTTCTGAGAAAAAAAGTCAGAATTGCTTGATATAAACTTGCAATTATGAGAAATGAACTCGCAATTCAGCTTTTTTTCACGCAATCGCGAGATAAATCAGAATTGTAAGATTTGCAATTCTGAGAACATATCAGTCTTTCTTTTCTCCCTCAAAACTGGACTTTCAAGATATAAACTTGCAGTTACGAGAAAAAAAGTCAGAATTATGAGTTTATATCTCACGATACTGACTTTATAACTGGTAATTGCGAGTTTATATCACACAATTCTGAGAAAAAATGTCAGAATTGCGTGATATAAACTTGCAATTATGAGAAATAAACTCGTAATTCAGATTTTTTCCACACAATCACGAGTTATTAAGTTAGAATTGTAAGATAGGGCCTATAAACTCACAATTCTGAAAACATATTAGTCTTTTTTTCTCCCTCAAAACTGGACTTAATAACTTTTTATTAAGTCAGAATTGTAAGATAGGGTCTATAAACTCAAAATTTTGAAAACATATCAGTCTTTTTTTTTTCTCCCTCAAACTGGACTTAACTTTTTGGAGAAAAAAAGTCAGAATTTCGAGATATAAACTTGCAGTTGTGAGAAAAAAGTCAGAATTGCATGTTTATATCTTAGAGTTGCGTGTTTATTCTTCAGAATAGCAAGTTAACTTCTCAGAATTGAGAGTTTATATCTCACAATTCAGAGAAAAATGTCAGAATTGCGAGTTTGGATCATGCAGTTCTGAGAAAAAAGTCAGAATTGTGAGATAAAAAGTCACAATAACCTTTTTTTAAATGTTTTATTCAGTGGCGGAAACGGGCTTCCATATGCTTCACTATGAAATATGTCACCTTACAGAATTACAATAGGTTGTGTAACTCCACAGGTTGACTTAAAATGAGTAAATTCAGACCTATTAACTGATGTATGTATGTGTTTGCGTGCACTAGTGCATGTACATGAGCAAAGTTCAAGCTGTGATTTCTGACACACCCTACTGACTGACTCACATTGGCTAATGAGTGCAAAAGCAAACAAGGTGAGGCAGTTCAGCAGATTTAGTTACATGTCTCATTCTACCATACAGTGTATTTCCTCTCTTTCTAACTTTCTCTTTTTCTCTCTAATTACTCAGTTGTTGGCAGTGAGTTTTGTAGTGTGGCAGTGCCAGCTTTGCCAGCAGGGCACAAAGGATTTACTGACCTATTGCTAACACTGGGAGCTTCCTCTAGTAAGCTCATAAAACACTGCACACACTTACACTTCAAAATCACCCCATGCATCAGTCCCCAGCATATGCCACTTAATACAGATGAAACTGTATTGTGCATAGAAATATTAGATATGTATATTATAGAAGTGCTGTTCTCAATTGAAATTAGATATTGTAGCACAACATGTTCTTCTTCTGTAATGCTGACTGTGCTTGCTTCTCTCCATATTGTTCTCTTTTCTGAGTGATTCTGGGTAAAAGCATCTACCAAACAAATAGATCTAAAAGTATATTTTCACTAATATGGCTACAATTAAGAGTGTAATCCTATTCAGTTATCTGATCACTAACAATTAAAATATAGTTAGAACTAACCATATTTTCTCTACGTGGAAGTGCTTTTATTGCTAAAAGTTGTTTGTTTAATTTCTACTAAAAGTGCTATCAGCGATTTAAGCTCCTTGATAATTACAACAACTCCCTCTCTCTCTCTCTCTCTCTCTCTCTCTCTCTCACACACACACACACACACACACACACACACACACACACACACACACACACACAGAAGCAGGTGTGATTTGTTATTGTAAATGTTATCAATAATGCTTTGTTGAATTTGACACTTATGTCACATATATAAAAAAGAATGCTTAGAAAGCTTTTAAAGCACTTCGAATCATCACATTAAACAATAATAGAGAGGCTCAGATAAACTTTACTCAGATAAAGAGTTGAAAAACCATGTGTCACAAGTCAACAGTCATCTGTACTTCAGGAAAAGTCATTAGTCATTAAGTCAGAAAAACCTCCAGACTTAGCAAGCAGCCCAGAGATTAAGCAGGCTGTATTACAGGTGACTTGTCAAATAGAACAAAGAACAGGTGCAAACAAAGAACAGAAACCATGACAACACAAATAACATTATAACAGACAAGGACCTCTGCTGGTGAACTTGGAATCTATGCTAATGGGTTTAATACAATCCCCTCCCTCTACAGATACACTACCTTTCAGAAGATTGGGGTCAGTCAGAGTTTTTAAGGAAATTAATACTTTCATCCAAAAAGGATGCATTAATTTGATCAAAAGTGACAGCAAAGACTTTTACGTTGTTATATTCAGATAAATGCTGTTCTTTTAAACTTTATGTACATCAAAGTATCCTGGGGGAAAATGATATTGGTTTTCACAAAAATATTAAGTAGCACTGTTTTCAACACTGATAAAAATAAGAAGAAGTGTTTCTTGAGCACCAAATCAGCGTATTAGAATGATTTCAGGATCATGTTACACTTAAGACTGGAGTAATGGCTGTTTTGCCATTACATTAATAGATTACATTTTAAAACAGAAAAGCTATTGTAAATAGTACTAATATTTCACAATATAACTGTTTTTACTGTATTTTGATTAAATAAATGCAGCTTTTGTGAGCATAAGAGACTTCTTTCCAAAACATTTGAATGTTAGTGTCCTGTGTGAATATATACAATAACATTTTTTACAAATTTGGCAAATTTCAGGATGATGTGACACAGAATATTGTTGTAATGTTGTCATCAAAGGAATACATTACATTAAAATTGCATTTTAAAACAGAAAATGTATTTCAAATAATAATACTAATTCACAATATAACTGTTTTCACAGTATTTTGATTAAATAAATGCAGCCTTGGTTAGCATAAGAGACTTCTTTCAAAAACATTTGAACTTTAGCATTCTGTGTGTCTATATACAAATCATTTTTTTTTTTTTTTTTACAAATTTAACCAATTTTAAGATCAGGTGACTCTGAAGATTGGTGTATTGGCTGTTTTGCCATCACAGGAACAAAATACATTTTAAAATTGCATTTTAAAACAGAAAAGTTATTTTAAATAGTAATAATATTTCACGGTATGTTTTCACTGAATTTTGATTAAAAATGCTGAGTTAAAAACAACCCAGTGCTGGATGAAATATGGACAAGCCCAGAATTGGGTTAAATGTTAAACCCAGCTTTCTGGGTAGCTTTATTTAACTCAACCTTTGCTTAAAAAATTATTATATTTTTGGTATAAAATTAACCCAAAATAGGTTGGAAATTAACGTTTATTAATATGTTCAATAAATGAACAAGTTGAATGAATAATAATAATAAAATCTAAATATAATAATAAAATAACAATCTTTTTTGTTTCATTTTTAATTAATAAATGTTCACCTTTTGATGCCTCTAGTAATTATGTGTCTGATTTTCATTTACAACCTATTTTGGATTCATTTTAAACCAGCCATATAGTAATTAAAAAAAATAGTTGAGTTAAATAAAACTACTCAGAAGGTTGGGTTAAACATTGAACTGGTTGCTTTTAACCCAGCATTTTTTAGTGTAAGCAAAGCATTTGTGAACATAAGTGACTTTTAAAAAAAAAAACATTAAAAAATCTTACCAACCTCAAACTTTTGAACAGCAGTGTAGCTCCTGCTGAGAATTTCTCCCGATATCCCATTTCTATCCCTTGGAAGCACCATCAAGCTAAACCTCTACACCTACAAAGGGCAAAACACAGTAACAACACATTTTGAGCTCTTAGATTATGAGTTATTCTGTGACTGACATATTGGCTCAACTGAGAACAGAGAATGTGAATACTGTAATCAAACCAATCAAAAACAAACAAACAAAATACATTTCACACTTGTAAAGGCAGGGTAGGTGATTTGGTACAAAAACATTTTTTGTTATGAGGGTTGAAAGTCTCCTCACATCCCGGTAGCAATCAGTAAGTTAAGTGGTCAAAATGTAGGCTATTTATATGTATTTATATGGTCTGTGGTAGGGTTGCGGCTAAAAGGGATACAGCTCCGACCGGAAACTAACAATGAAATTAATTTGTCTACCTATTAGACTGTGTTTTATTAACGTGTACACCTACCATAACCCTAAACTTAGCCTTTACTATAATACAAAAACAGTATTATTGCTGTCTCACTTCTAGCCTCAAAGGAGTAGTTCACTTTTAGAATAAAAATGTACAGATAATTTACTCACCCCCTTGTCATCCAAGATGTTCATGTCTTTCTTTCTTCAGTTGATAAGAAATTATGCTTCTTGAGGAAAACATTTCAGGATTTCTCTCCATATAGTGGACTTCAATGGTGCCCCTGAGTTTGAACTTCCAAAATGCAGTTTAAATGCAGCTTCAAAGGGCTCGAAATGATCCAAGCCAAGGAAAAAGGGTCTTATCTAACAAAACGATTGGTCATTTTCTAAACAAATTCACTTTTTCAAATTTCTAAACAAAACGTTTTTTTCCGGTTCAAGACAGTTAGTGTATGTCGAAAAATCTCGTTTTCTCCCCCAACTTCAAAATCGTCCTACATGGCTGCAGAAGTCCTGATCCAGTGTTCACAAAGTGATCAAACAAAGAAGATCAAGCGTCCTTTCCAAAAAAAAAAAAAAAAAAGGTAAAAGAGCGATGTTGAACGATTTTAAAATTGAAAGAAAACGAGATGGGAGTTTTCGACATACCCTAACTGTACTGACCCGGATTACACTAAGCACGTTCAACGCAGAGACGAGACAAGGTGAGCATTTGAGGTTAAAAAGTTTGTAAATTTTAAATTTGTTTTAAAAATGACCGATCGTTTCGTTAGATAAGACCCTTCTTTCTCGGCTGAGATTGTTTGAGCCTATTTGAATGGGGAAACATCAAATTCTCCAAAACTGTTTACGATTAAATTTCATATTTTAAATCACCAATGAAATCTGACAACAACTGCCTCATTAATATATTGTTGCTTGTGCTTCAATAGCGTTAAAAATGTTTATTTTTCAGGCTAAATCAGCCAGTGCGCATGCGCAGTACTGAGCTCACGTCTCAGAACGTTGCGGGACGAGCTGCCTTTACTAATCAATGATTGGCTCTTTCATTAAGAAGGCGGGGATTCGCGGCCATAAAGAGTGTTGCATTTTTCCCCATTCAAAACTATTCTAGTGACACGTCTTGGGTATTCTATAGTCTTTTACGTGCTATTACGTTATGGCAGACCAAGCAAGAACGGAGGGCGTTATTATTGTAATATTATGCGCTTTGTACTGTACTGTTTTCTTACCGGTGAATGAGACATGAGGTAATCTGACAGTTTTGCGTTCAATCCTCCACCAATCTTCCAATCGTCTCTCATCGTATGTCTGATTGTGCGCGTTCATGTGTGTCGGAGGAGGCGTGGCTTTACAGGGAAGGTGGGATCTTGCTTTCAAAACTATCTTGCTTTTTGCTAGCCTTTCCGAAATTGCCTTTAGTGTAGTTACAGTACCGTGTTCTGCCTGTGTATGAAGGTAACTTACTGGGCTTCAGGAGGGTGTTGATAACATAAACTGTGCATAAGCAGTGTTATCTTTTACTGGGTGTGCTTTAGTGGACGCATATATTTTTATGTGTATCGCAAAAATGTTGAACATGAAAATGAGAAACAAAAGCAAGAAAAGATGTAAGGTGCAGATCTAAGTTCTGCATACCACAGTAAATGTATTGTAGTTTAAGAGCTGCCTCATAGCAGGGGGTCTTTATAATCACTAATCTCTCTTTGGTTTAAGAGAAAAGTTCTAGTTGTGTGTGTCTGCGTATGTGTTTGGGGAAGATGGAAATTACAGTTCAATAATAGGAGGCCTAAGAGTAGAGCTGAATGCAGAGGCAGACTGGTGGCTTGGAAAGTTCAGTTCTTGTTCTTTTGTCAGTTCTTTTGGTTTTGTGCTAATGATGGTTTTAGGGGGTGTTCTACCCTGCTGTTCAAAGAACAAAACCGAGAGAGGAGGAGAGAGAGAAATAGAGAGAGAGAGAGCTGACCTTGGCGAGTGAGAGGAGAGGTGGGTAAATAGATTGTATTGAGGTTACCTTGACAACTGGCTATGCTGATTTTGGCCATCTCCGGGCCTATGGGAAAAGGAAAGAGGGGGAAGAAGGGAGAGAGAGAGAGAAATGGTGAGGAGTCAGTTATTTTATATGTGGAGTGTGTTTGTATGAGAGAGAGGGAGAGAGAGAGAGAGAGAGAGGCTGCCAGGCATGGACTTCATATTAATCATTAACACAATGTTCCCGAAAGTTCCTGCCAAACTAATACGGAAGATATTCATGATGCACATTTTTTTTCCCTAAAAATTCTCTCTCTGTTACATGCTCTCTGTCCCTCTTCCTTGTTGCTTTTTCTTGTTGCTAGACTATGATAATTCTAGTGGAATTTACTTGCTATTCTTTTCCTAATATAACACGGGAAAATGGAGGCACTCAATTTGGCCAAGTAATAATAATTTATCCCATTACACGTATAAAGACACATTAGTTGTTCTATTTCCATTGACTGTTATTTTAATATTGAGCTAATGATAATTTATAGCCTGTAACCCTACACTTAATTCACCCGCACACAAACCTTTCTACATTTAAACAGTTTATTATGCCTTTTTTTTAATTGAGACTATTATTTAGTATGCCTATTAAGCTATTTACCTTTGGCTGGCCTCTATAATGTAGGTGATATCAGCTTAAACATCGATAGGCTTTTTTTTTTTAGGGAAATTAATACTTTTTTATCCAGCAAGGACACATTAATTTGATCAAGAGTGACAGCAAAGACATTTATAATGTTACATGTTACAATTTTATTTCAAACGAATGCTTTTAAACTTTCTATTAATTAAAAAAGAAATCCTAAAGGAAAGCATCACAGTTTTCACAAAAATATATTATGAACACAATTGTTTTCACCATATATATGCTAATATATTGAATATAATTTATATTATATTAAGTCTAATATATTTTTCCTTAATATATACATGCATGTGTGTGTATTTATATATACATAATAAATATACATACACACACATAGTATGTACATATATTATGTAAACAAAAACCTTTTTTCAGTGCAATTAATCACAATTAATCGTTTTGCAGCCCTAATCTTAAAATATATTTAGAAAACTGGTATTTTTTAATTGCATTACTATTTCACAGTATTATATTTTTACTGTATTTTTGATCAAATAAATGCTGCCTTGGTGTATATATGCAATTACATTTTGTTAGTGTAATTTTTAATTCATTTTTAAAATCACTTTTAAACATTTTGAAAACATTTGAACATTAGTGTTCTGTGTGTGTGTGTGTGTGTGTGTGTGTGTGTGTATATATATTATATCTATTTTTTACAAATTAATCATATTAATACATTTTTTTAAATAGTTTTTAATTCGTTCAATTTTAAATTATTTTTTAAATACATTTTTTTTACATTTTTATATAATGCTACATATTGTTTAGTGTTAATGCTTAACTATAGATATTTAGTGTTTTATGGAACATAAAGGAGTACAGCTAAATTACCATGATACCATATCCTAAAAACTATGGAAATACCATTCAGTGCTTCAAAAGTGATTGTAAGGGTGTATCTTAAAATATATATATATATATAAATTAAACTGTTATTTTTTATTCTAATAATATTTTATAGTATTACATTTTTACTATATTTATATTAAAATGTGTTCTTCACAAATTAATTTTAATATTACAAATTATTTTTAATTACATTTTTATTTAATTTTTAATAAATATTTAATAACTAATCTTTTTTTTTTTTTTCATTTTTATATAATGTTACTTAATGTTTATTGTTTATGCTTAGGTATTTAGTATGGAACATAAAGGAGTACAGCGAAATTACCATGGTACCATATCCTAAAACCTATGGTAATACCATAATTTTTTGTGGTACACTGTGCTTCAGAGGCACTGTGGTGCTTGGCTGCATTCATGTGCATTGTGTGTGACTGCGCTAAAGTGTTAGTTCGGCCCTCTAAGACTCCACTCAGCAATCATCAGCTTAATTGAATTCGCAAGGCATCGAACGGAGAAAATGTAACCAGCATTTTGCCTGTATCAGCTGTCCAGATGATGAATGAGACAGAAAGAACGGAAGAAAGAGAGAGTCAGCCTATGTGCGCACACTGTACATCCATTCCACACATGCTGCACGTGTAAAGGAAAGACAAAGAAATGAAGGGTGGAAAAACCTGGAGAACTCCCTAACACGTAAACCAGCGAGGCCTTAACCTTCATGTCAGCCTAACTGGAATGAGTGACATCACTGCGTAAACACCGAGTCGATAGAAGGAGCGTTCTTGTTTAGACTACTCATGTTGAGCAGCACCCTCTCTCTCTCTCCCTCTGGCTGTGTACGACATTGTGATAGCCTTAGTATGTATGAGTTGGAACGCTCAACAATGCAGTTGGACACAGGAAGAAAAAAAGGGGGTGGGTTAGAGGGTGAAGAAGAGGTTTAGCACATTTGTAACCTGATGCGTATGAAGGAGTTGCAGGGAGTGTCTGAATGCTTGAGATTGCTATCACTGTGGGATTGCGCTTTTTGTGTATGTTTGTGTGTGTGCGTCTAACCATATGCACTGTGGCATTCTATCTGAAGATCACAGTACGGCGATAAAGACGAGCATATACAATTGAAACTGTTTTGAACTGATATCGAACCCTTACGCTCTAGGGGCCATATCTTCCCAATGCTTGTCAAAACATGAAAAGTGATTAACTTTGTATTGTAGGCTTGTATTTGAATGAGCAGGGTGGGGGGCTCTTCTCTGTGTGTGCATTGTGTGTGAAAGAGCTTGGGAGAGGGGGTGCCTCTATGTGTGTGTGTGTGTGTGAGAGAGAAGCGCTCTGTAACCTAAACTCTCCTGACTCCAGGTGCAAGTAGAGGATTAGAGCACTCTTTCTCTCTTTCTGTTTGTGCCAGCATTGATATGAGACTGTTTTGTAGGTTATATGTAAATATGTTCATCTATCTGACTCTCTTTGAATATGAGCTGGTGCAGTGACTAATTCTGGATGTAGTTTTTTTTAACAATTCTTCACTTTTGGACAAAGAAAAGCCTATTAGAATCTAGATCTGAGTTTAGAGATCAGCTCTTAGCTATTGTCAGATGTGTGGTTCATAATGATGATGATGGTTTAGATATCCAAAAAAGCAGAACATAATGTCTTAATAGGAGAATGCCATTATTGGGCTGTGTTTCCCATCAGCCTATTAGGAAACAGAAAGTTAGGAAAGTTGTGTTTACAAAACAGCAAGTTCATATGATGAGAACTAATCCCGGGAATTGTCCAAATTTTCCACATTTGTGGCATTAAATTTTTGAAAGATACTTATAGATTTATTGGAGCCACTTAGAGGCAATTAACCCCGTTTTCCGTGGGAAGAACTGTAAATCTGTATCTTTTTCCTGTGAAATAATCAGTATTTAATTACTTTGAGACAGACAAAAAGTCTATCAAAGTGTACCAGTGGATTTTTTTTCTACACCTTCCCAATCCAACCAATGTACCAATTTAATTATGTAATCCCCCCCAGCCTAACCCTTACAAAAATTAACCATAGTTTTGCTAAACTAACCACAGTTTAACCATTGTATTTGTAGTAAATCTGTGGTTATACAAAATGTAATCAATATGCCAAAAAAACATGGTTACTACAATAAAACCAAAAACCAGTTAATTTCCATAAGAGAACAAAACATTATTA
The DNA here is from genome assembly GCF_049309525.1 of Garra rufa. Classification (NCBI taxonomy): domain Eukaryota; kingdom Metazoa; phylum Chordata; class Actinopteri; order Cypriniformes; family Cyprinidae; genus Garra; species Garra rufa. The sequence continues at coordinate 46,923,761 of NC_133363.1, read as the reverse complement.
TAAATACTGTATTTGTGTTTATCATTAATGACATTTCCAGTGACAATCAGTGTTGGGGAAAGTTAAATTGCAATATTGCGTTACTTCCTTTAAAAGTAACTAATTATGTTACTTAGTTACTTTTTATGTAAAGTAATGCGTTACGTTACTTTTTAAATCTGGGCATGGCTTGCTTGTTTGTTTTTAATTAGTGCTGGGCAATGATTAATCATGATTAATCACATACATAATATATGGGTACACTGTAAAAAAAAAAAAAAACACCACAGTTTGTTAAGTAAACCTAAAATAATTTGTTACCTTGCTGCCTTAAAATTTTAAGTTGAATCAATTCATATGTCTAAGTTGTCACTTAGTACTCAACATTTTAAGTTGACTACTTTTTTGAGTTGACTGAACTTAAAATTATAAGGCAGCCAAGTAACAAATTATTTTAAGTTGATTCAAAAAAATAGTTTTTTATAGTGTATGTACTGTGTATATTTATTATGTATGTTATTATATATATATAATATTATATCATGTAACATAAATTCTATGAATATAAATATATACATGTAAATATTTTCAAAATTATACTGTATGTGTGTCTTTATGTTTACATAATAAATATACACAATACACACACATATATTATATAAACAAAAACATCGCAATTAATTGTTGCCCAGCACTATAATTCTTTACATTCTTTTTAGTAAATTAAGATTAAAGTAAATTAACATATGTGCTATAGAACGCACAAGAAGAAAGTGTTAGTTTATCTAAAGTAATTGTTGCTTATTATTATGGCTGAATTGGATCATCAAAGGTCAGCAGCAAAGATGCTGTTTAATAAAATGGGAATAAATACATAAAGGATTGTCACAGCACTTACATATGATTTCTCTTTTGTTGATTTTAATTGCTCCTATTATCCTCATTCATAAGCTGCTTTGAATAAAAGCGTCTGTTAAATGACAAAACGTAAATTTAACACATTTAATTATTGCAGGTTTGTGTTTTATTCGGAGTACGCATTTCACTGTTTTTATCCATTGAATTACATGTGAGATGAATTACATTTAGTCTAGAAAGTACTGTACAGTAACACCATGTTTACACAGCACACAACACCTCTGCACTTACTCCCCATTTCAGTCAGTGAATACATGGGGAAACAAAGAAACTGGCGTTACTTATTTGAAAAAGTAACTCAGATATTTTCTTGTAAATAAAAAGTAATGAAAAAAGTAATCTGATTACCGGTACATAACTTGCGTAACCCCTTGTAATACTTGTAATGCGTAACCCCCAACACTGGTGACAAGTGAATTTACAGAAAAATGGCATAAATTGGGTGCATGACCTTTGACCTTTGACCTGAGACTGTTAAGAACCACTGCAATATATAATTGTAACATTTTTGCATGTAACTGTGTGTGTGTGCAGTTAAATGCTCATTTTTTATGATTTGACTAAATTGTTCAAAGTGACTCATTCATAACACACAAAAAGACCCTCGCCACAACCTACATAAAACGGATTTAAACGATTCGAGTAACAGGGATGAAGCAAAATCCCCAGCACTACTGTGAAAAGCTCATACGCGTGTAAACTAGAGCACAGCGACGTAATGTCCCTTTAAGCGCAGACGGCGAGTGGAACATCTGCGTCTCCTCCTCTGTGACATCGCGCAGAGGAGCGTCCTATGGACGGCCTGACTCCGCCCACCAGTCAGGAAGATACAGAGCTCTCTGATCGTAAGTGGCCGTGTAGAGCGAGAGCTGATACAGACGTTTGTGTTATTAGTCCCTGTTCAAGAGAATCAACATGACTGGCGCTTGAACGGAATGTCAGATTAGCTTTCATTCGGACGCAATCCTCAATTCTAGTCGGCTGTCGCGCGCACAACTGGGCGATAGCACAATTTCCAGACTTAGAGTAACCATATTTTATTAGATTCCCAATCAGGCTTTTCTTTGTAAGACAGTTCACACATACTGAAACAAAGTGGATTTAACAGTGGCTACGTGGTTTACCCGCACTCCAAGATGCTTCTGGTCTCCCAGCGGCTAGACTCACCTCGCATGGACCCATTAGTGAGTTTATGAGTTTCATATTATTGGATTGCTTTGAATGGTGGCTCGCTCCAATGTTACGATCATTCGGTGTTTACAACTAAACCCCGTTTATGTATTTCACTTTGTCAGTACGCGCACCTCATACACCTTCACATTGGCTTTTACGCAGCAGTTGCTTTTTAAACTGTAACACTCCTACTGTTATGCTCCATAGTGAAGTTTGGAAACTTGAGTGGAGAAATCCCAGGGTTTTGTGTGTGTTAGATAAGGCAGACAGAGATTAGATGACAAGCTTGAAGACTGCATCAAAGATTAACTGGCGCTGTCCCACGCATTTACGCACACATTCCGAGGAAGTTCCATTTACTATATTGATTTTGCTAGGATTTTAATTGAATTAAGAAGTCGTCGTACTGACTAGCCATATGACAAGTAAGACGGCTATTTTAACATGACTGGTAGCAATTGAGCTAGATACGAGATGAAGTAGCTACTAGTAGGCTATCTTATCTTTTAAACGGGCAGGCTAATAATAAAGATGCAATGTAAACTAATAACTATTAGCTGTTATTTGTATCACGGAACCCTATAAAATTCAGTGATAAAAATGTAGTTTGTCACTACTGGGATTGTGACTATAGAAGAGGAAGTGCTGGTGACTAATTGAATAGATTATATTCACTACTGGAATAAGCAGCTGATGAATAGGTCAGTGTGATTGTTCGTAATTAAACAAATGTGCTAGTAAAATGAATAATAAATGCTAATTACTTAAAAGCCATTACACTCAGTCTGCTATGACAAATTCTGATTCAGAGAGAATAGCAGGTTGAAAGAGGCTGGAGATCCTATCAGCGCAGTCATTTAAACCGGTAGCAATTGCTTTATCGATGCATGTAACGCAACTTGACGATTGATAAACCCTTTGTTTTCATACATACGGCTGAAGGCAATGTAGAGTCAGAGAGGTAAAAGCCCCACACTGTTAAAGCAGCATGTGGTCTGCTTGTTGGAATGAAATGGCATTTATCAGACACTCAGCGGGGCTGCGCTCGCTAACAAAAGACTGAAAACTGGGGACTTGGACGAGAGCGCGGCTCTGGGGCTGCGGGCGCTGTGTAAATCATCTCAAAATGAGCGATAATGTGAGTTTTCACTGTCGGAATTGCGGCTGCGTTTAAACCTAGTGTTTAACAGTTAATGTGGATTGCTGAGAGATAAGAGAGACAGACGGTGGCTGAAATGCGGGACGGGACTGCCAGTGTGTCCAGGATTAAGCCGAGCTATAGCAGAATACGTAATGGGATTATAAAGGTGGCGGAGGGCTCGTTCACTATCAGAATAAGAAAGACTAGAAGGCAGCTTGCATCACCGATTTTCATATAAGCAAGCGGAGTGTCTATTTGTCTGTCTGTTTAAGAGCACGCTTGAGATCCCATGTAATTCAGTTTCTTGTAGATCAATAAACTAATTGTCAATGACGAGCCTGATTTACGCGCTGCCCCCTTTCGCCTTCGCTTTGTCATGGATTTGCCCAAACACATTTCCGAAAGCTATTATTGCATTTCCACAGATGCAGCATGTTTACCCCCAATGGACAGTCCCATATTCTCAGTATTCATAAGTTTCCCTTTAGTTCAAGAGGGAGTTTCCTCGGATCGTTTTCTGTAACATTTGAGAAGCAGTAACAAATCTATTGAGGAGTAAGAGAATAAAACCGAGTTTTCTGGCAAGACGTGCCTTGCCACAAAGAATAAATTATCTTATGATTATGAATACGATATGAGCACCATGCAGTTGTGGATTACATTAGGCGTATATCAATCTGTTTGTTGACATGACAGTCACTCATGTATTATTAATATTCATTTTAGCGGCCCCGCCCTCCAAACCTCTTTGACCTCTTTAACCCAGGTTAAGGGTTTCGATCTTTTGAAGTAGGTCATTAAGAGCAGGCAGCAGTAAATAAATGTTATTTTAGGCAAGCCAAGCTAAGCCAAAACCATAACCTAAGTAAATGAATAAATAGTTATTATCGTGTTAAGTTAATTTTTTAAATTATTATGTATTAATATTATTAAAATAATATATAATAATTAAAATAAATATATGACCCATGAACACAAAACCAATCATAAGTAGCAGAGGGATATTGGCAATAGCCAAAAGTATTGTATGGGTCAAAATTATTGATTTTTCTTTTGTGCCAAAAATCATTAGGATATTAAGTAAAGGTCATCTTCCATTAAGATATTTAGTAAATTTCCTACTGTAAATGTATTAAAACTTAATAGTTGATTAGTAATATGCATTGCTAAGAACTTAGTCTGTACAACTTTAAAGGCGATTTCCTCAATATTTAGATTTTTTTTTCGCATCCACAGATTTCAAGATGCCAAATATTGTCCTATCCTAACAAACTATACATCAATGGAAAGCTTACTTATTCAGCTTTTAGATGATGTATAAAATCTAATTTATGACTGGATTTGTGGTCCAGGATCATTTTATATATATATATATATTTTACAGTTCTAAGTTCCTCTGTGTTAAGAGTGTTGTTTCTCTGAAATCCAGTATCACAGTTGTAGATTTCCTGCACCGGATCTTTCTGCTCCACTCAATTTGAACTGATCTGTGGCCAAATGAGTCAGTGTGCTTTGAAGCTGCTGTTGACGGATGAATAAAAGGGCCGGAGTGGAATGCGCGCGCTAGTCTTCAGATCTCGTGCACGCACAGAGCGGTTGTAATGCGAGCAGCGCTCGTGAATACACTTGGATCTCACCTCAAAGTTAGGTGAAAGTTTAAAACAACACATCCAACTTTTATCTTACCGACTTTTCTAGGATGAGATCACTGAGTCAGGGCTTGTGTGAAGGAATTTAACTCTGAGGCTTTTTTTCTTTGTAGAGAGGCGGTGTTTGCGAGTTCAAAAGCAGTCTTCAAAGAGAGAGTCTCAGCACACCCTCATACCACAAACAATCGCTCTGTCATTTTCCCGCGCTAACTAAGAATCGTTGTCAGTGCATCACCTTGAGTGACTCGCTGTTCCATCGTGAAGAGACAAGGATGAAATTGTGCTGATTTGCAAGAGGAGCCATATGGTGGATCGAGGAGAAAGATAAGGATGGGAGGGAGGGAGGGAGGGAGAGATGAAGATAGCAGGGTGTTGAAGTGATTCCGATATAGACAAAGAAAAAGAGAGAAAGGTTGTGCTGTCCGAGGCCAGATGTTTCATTGTGGTTGGTGATGGACATTTCTTTCTCAACCAAGTCTTGCCAGAAAACATAACTATTTTATGAGGTGGTGATTTCATGAATGTGTATGATGTGATTTGTACAAAAACATACAGTTAACTGTACTAAACCTAACTGTCAATGGAGTTTAAGCATGAAAATGTCTACCTGATCTCATGACGAAAACGTACCTGTGGGAACTTTTTCGCAAGACGTGACATACGTACCAATATGTACATATCACTGCAGTTTGCAATGGAAATGAACACTTGAGGCGTTAAAACAGCGAGCACATGTAATTGTTTTTGTATAGAGTTATGATTACAGCTCCATATGTTTTGCTTTCTGGACGTAACAAGCTTGCTCGGTAGCTCAGTCGGCACGGAACTGATTTAGGATGTGGAATCCTTGGGTACAAATCCTGTGAAAAACACGACTCATGATGAAAGAGCTTAAAGATTAGAAATTGAAAAAGAAGCTAAAACGACATGTTTGCGATTGCGCTTTTTATCTCACATTCGCTTTTCTTCATAATATCGGCATGTTTAGGTGTTGTGCAGATGGTACGTTATTTTAAAACATCACGGAGCATTATCGTTATAGTGCCATTTAATGGACATTGAGTAGTCAGAACTGCAATGACAGAACAAAACCAACGTGACATAAAACGTTCCTATGTACGTTCATCTGTACTGGGGAAAAAAACGAACACTCTTTTAGTGCCACTCAATGGGCATTTCACATGAAATAGTGTTTTCACGATGCGTCATTAATCAGCCATATTGGCGGCACTAAATGTAAACAATGTCACTGAACCAAACGAAACTCCCATATTTTGCTGATTGTTGCTGCTAAAATGGTCAATTATTGTCATGTTTTGGGCTGTATTAATCAGGGAAAAACATTTGAGTAGCTACTATAGACTGCCAAAAGGTATAACTAATCAAGGAGAAGAGTGGAAAAACACTATCTGAGGAACAAAAGGCGTTTGTGGTTGGCCAAACCAAACCAGGATTTCCAGAACAAGAATCTTGACAACATTCACGTTTGTTCTTGTCATTTCCAGTCAGGTAGACAAAATATTAGGCTAATATTTTAAGTAATACTGCTCATACATATCTTTACCACCCTCTAAACTTTAGTTTGTCAAAATATTGCACCATTTCCTGCTTACTAAGTCCTTCTCTGAATGATGTAGGAGCTTCCACGTGTGTTTTTCATGGTTTAGACAGAACAAAGTATTCAGTAGTACATGAATTGTGCAATCAATTCTGTTGTTTACATCTGAGTATCGCCAATATGGCCACGCTTCCAGGTAACTGACCAAATCCTGATGTAAGTGCAAACCCTCTATGTCACAAAGGTACGTTTTTGTCATGAGATCAGGTTGAAAAATGTACAAATGAGATGGAATTAATAGGAATTAGCCACCAATTTGCCAAAATGTAAAACTGTTGCAATGAGAATGTGTTGATGATTCCTTTCTCAGCTTCGAAACATCCGATCAAAATCCAGTAGCATCGTCTTTCGTGATACATTTAGCCACTACTGATGCACATATACTTTGCGGTCTATAAGCACACACCTTTTTTTATAAGTAGATCCATATCTAATCAATCAAAGTTTCCACATTAGTCATAAATAAAACGACAAACATCTCTTTCAGACGTATTCAAAGGAACCCTGACAGTTCCAAAGCAGTTCTTTGGTACTGACTCTTTTCAAAGAAGGGGAACTGAGAAAACGAAAGGGTGAACGAGAGGAAAAACGCATGGGCCGTCGGCCCGTGGAGGGAAACCCTCATGTGTTTCTGCTATCGTTCTAGCTTCCTGATTCAACGTCAGTTGGCCAGAAGGACAGAGCGAGCAAGCTAAGGTGAGAAATGGAAGAAAAACTGCGTCACTGTGATCAGGCAAGACCTCACCAGGAAATAACAGTGTTGCCTAGGGATGAAAAACAAACAGGAGCCCGTACAGAATATTGGGTTGAGTAATTTCTTTTCCTGTCTCCAACACTTTGCACAAAAACTCAGTCAGAGGTACTAGACAGGAGAACACTCACCTCAGAGCTTTGCCAGCTTTAAGTGACTCTCTCCGGAAACCCCTGCGTCTCTCTGACTCACGGAAGAAAGCTTACAAGCACCTGATTTTTGTCAGAAGTGAAAGCGAAATCAGTGGCACAGCAGTGAATGAGAAGATGAAGTCTAAATGCATAAGCCCAAATTATTGAATGAGCCCAAGAAGCAGAGCTTAGCAATGAGGAAACATATGCTGCCTCTGGAGAAAACCTCAGAGGACGTGAGGGCTACAAAGATAGAGACTGCTTACTTTACCTCTGACAATCAACTACTGTAAAGCCCCCTGTGAACCCGGCATCTGTTATGGCTCGAGAGCCCAAAGGAACATCATTCATTTGGAGCATCATTTTAGCTGCATCAGCAACTAAAATGCTTTAAAAAGTTGCTTACTCTCCACACACCGATTTGGGAACAACTGCAGCCAAGTTTCTGTTTCTGTGCAGATATGTGGGAAATTTATGACTGAGTCCAGGCCTTTGAGTGGAGTTGTTTTCCTTTCTCTAGCTATTGCTTATTCATTGGGGCTGAATTAGGCTAAAGTGTTTTAAATAATAAAAATTAAGGGGTCCCAAATTCAGTTCCTAAGCTAGTTTTACTTGACACTGGGGAAAGGAGTCATTTGAACTTGTGCCATCTTTAAAACTCAATAGCAAATCAGAGATTGATGTTAGGAGGTAAACTGTAGCATACACTAATTACTGGCCTCTCATCAGAATGTTTAACTGGGAGTGCAGCTAAACCAGATAAGCACCAGTTTTAAACCAGATAAGACCAGTAAATGATCTTAGGTTGGTACAAGTGTTTTGTTTTTTAGCATTGTGCTGCTACTTGTTTCATCAGTAGTGTTTAGTCTGTAGAGCACACAACATTCTCTAGAGTGAAGGATTTAAATGAAAAAGGGAAGACTGCATGTGAAAAAAAAAGTCGGGGGAAAAAGCGAAACAAAACAATGAGAAATGGAAATCTCCACGTACCCACTCAATGACATCATGCCTACAAATTTGCTCGGACACAGTTTGTTCTGATTATTTGTATTGCTTTGGGGAAACAGGGCAGTTGCTGTGGTTAAGTAGCTGTTTTGTTGTTTGTGTGTGTTTAGCGTTCCGTTTTGTTCATTTGCATGACTAATTCAATAGTATACACGTAGAAGATCATTCAAGATCATCTGAGTCCCTCTCCTCTCTTCTCATTATTAGACTGTGTGTTGCAACACTGTCTGTCTATAGTCTCACCGCACGGAATACAGGTCTTTGTTCGGCACCAGCAGTGGCTTCCCGCTTGCATCATCATTACACGCGCAGACTGTAATGAACCTGTGGCTCCTTTTGGAGAATGTAGGCAATGTGCTGAGGGTAGATGAGATACAGTTTGTTTTACCTTCCAATATAAGCCCTATAAGTCGCTAGCAGTGATGAAATTAACTGCAACTGGTCTTTGATCAGACAGACATAAAGTGAGAATATCGAACAGTCTAGAAAGCATTCCCAGAACATCATTGCAAAAAGTGTGTGTGCGGTTGAAGACCCATGAGACAGTGATTGAATGATTGACTTAAAGGATTAGTTCAACCAAAAATGAAAACTCTGTCATTAACTACTCACCCTCATGCTGTTCCAGACCCATAAGACCTACGTTTATCTTCGGAACACAAATTACGACAAAATAGTCCATGTGATATTATTATTCACATAGCTTCATAAAATTACGGTTGAACCACTGATGTCACATGGACTATGTTCTTGGTACCTTTCCAGACCTTGAACGTGGAAGGACCCTAGTCTTGCATAGATAGACCTTCATACTGACGGCAGAAGTGTGATGTCAGAGGCTGAGACTAGAAGGAACCATTCTATGGAGGGTCAGAAAGCTCTTGGATTTCATAAAAAATATCTTAATTTGTGTTTTGAAGATGAACGAAGGTCCTACAGGTTTGGAACCACATGAGGGTGAGTAATTAATGACAGAATTTTCATTTTTGGGTGAACTAACCCTTTAAAGAGCAGCAAATATTTGTATTGTATTTATGATCGATTAGCCACTTTTTAGGTTTCAACAAGATGCAATATTTCTCAGTAAGCTGCAGCCAAGACATTTAGCTCCTATTCAGTGTTGGCAAAGTTGGTTGGACACACTGGACGAGAAACGCTGGGACAATTCAGGATTGTAAAACAATCTAACGCTATCTCACAACTAATTTGTAAGTGTTTTAAAAGGTGGCTAATTCCGAATCCGAATTTGTACGACCTTACTTGTACGATTTTGTACAATTCGTCTAGACCCCAGTGACGGGTAGGTTTAGGGGCAGAGTTAGGGGTAGGTCATTCATACGAATTGGGGAACTCATAAAATAAATGCGATGTAGTAAAACTTGTATGAATGCATATAAATGAGGTTGTACAAATTAGCCACCATGTAAAATATGTACGAATTGCCATGAGATCAGGTTGGTAAAATCTGTCCATGTCTTCTGACCCTGATAGAACTTTGTTGAAAGCTACATTTACAGGACAACAATGTAGTCAAAAACAGAAGCGTTTTTCCCTTGCTTTTTAAGAAAGTTTCACGTATACACAACAGTTTTTCAAAACGATTCGTGTTTACACATATCTGCGAAAACTGCCAAAAATGCTGTATTATGTATGCCAGGCCATTGGCGCACTGTTTGTTTGTTCGCAAGTGCCTTTAAAATTAACACGTACTGCGCATGTCTACATACCTAACACAAACTACACATGCGCATGATGTCACAGTTTTCAAAGATTCCCGTTTTGAATGTTTACATGGAAACGATAACAGTGGCATTTTCAAAAACTTGCACTTTGAAACCCGTCTTCAAAATAGTTTTTTCTAGTCCCCAAAATGCCGTTGTCGTGTAAACGAACAGACAAAATGTATAAAAATGTTCCCGTTTGTGGCTGAAAATGTTAAGATACTTCACAAAGACCATTACTTATCCATTGATGAACATGTCACATTAGGCAATCAAAGACTCAAGATTTTTCACTACGACAATAGAACGGTCACAGAAATTCCAGACAACCGTTATCACATGTGTGGATTGGGCTTAAAGGGATAGTTTACCCAAAAACTAGTAAAAATTCTGTCATTAATTACTCACCCTCATGTTAGAGGACTTTCATTCATCTCCGGAACACAAATTATGATATTTTTAATGACATCTTAAAGCTTTCTGACCCTGATATGTTCAAGGCCCAGAAAGGTAGTAAGGACATTGTTAAAATAGTCTATGGTACTCTTGTGAATGCGCGTCAAAGACTGAGCTAAAGTTGTTATTTTTGTTTTCTTTGGGCACAAGGTAATGTTGTATCTTCATAAAATTAAGGTTGAACTGCTGATGTCATATGCACTATTTTATTGATGTCCTTACTACCTTTCTCGGCTTTGGATGTGTCAGTTGCGTTGCTGTCTATGCAGGGTCAGAAAGATCTCGAGTTTCATCAAAAATATCTTAACTTGTGTTTCTTAAAAGGTCTTACGAGTTTAGAATGACATGAGGGTGAGTAATTAATGACAGAAATGTAATTTTTGGGTGAACTAACCCTTTACGTCAACATGACGCTACAAGCGCAGTCCATGTTATCTGACATAATGTGATATATTTCTGAGTTTTCAGTGAGACAAATGCAGTGATCCAAGTGCTCTGAGGAGTTGAAAATATGCGGGTTTGGTATCGTCATCTGAAAAGAAAGACCACAAGCGTGTTAAGAATGTAAACAGGGTCAGTTTTGATTTAATGTTGACTTTTAGAGAAATGTAAAACTTTAACAACCTCAACGGGTATTCTTCCAAGAGTGCAGCTGAACGCAGATGCGACTGAAGATTAATCAGTACCGTGACTCGCTCGAGACTTCAAAGAACCCATGTTGCAACAAAAGAACAAGTAAATGTTTCTCGTTTGAACGTGTCACTACGATTCACCGTGATGAATGGTCCTGCAAAACAGCGATCATGCCCACTAGAAACGCACACGCATGCGAACGGCCGCGCTTTCATCTGCGGTCCAAAGTAAAAATACCCAGAATTCCTGGCACTTCGTAATGCACTCATTCCCAGAAGCAGTTGTCGTAGTAACCTTGGCAGCTTTTCACAAGTGCGATCTTTTTCCTACTTCTTTCTAAGGGATACAAATGGAATAGGGTGTAAATTATTAATTAGTGGAGATGGTAGGGAAGGATTTTATTTATTCATACACAAAGACATTTTTATCCATGTGTGTACTCAATGAAAGAAACAAAGTAATACATGTGGAATTAAAATGATCTATGACCGGGCGCATAGGTGATTGCGGTAACGATCTATCTGGTAACGCTGTTGAATTAGTGAGTGTTATGGGCTGTCTTCTGCATTGTTTCGTTGTTGTCTTGTCTGCGAGTGGTATTCTAGGTCACTCCCTCCTCCTCCCTCCTCCCTTGTGTCATCCATTAACAGAGCCTGTGTGTGTGTGTATATGTGCATATGTGCGTCTCTACGTTTGATCACAAGTGTGTGCTTGCCACTTTCATGTACTTCCTTTTCGTCAAGATGGATAGACACCTATTTTTCTAGGTATTCTCATTGTTCCTCTAATGTTCATCAGATACACCCACATATATTTTCTTTTTCTTTTCATTGCCTTCCTTCCTTCCTTCCTTTTATTATTTTATCCATTTTTTGGTCTCCCTGTGTGCCTTTAAGTGGTGAGGTCAGTGAGAGTGCCACTATGGTAGTAATGGGCCTATGCTTGAACACAGGTGTCCGTTTGCAAGCCCATAGTAACAGATTGTGGGGCATGGTTCACTGAGTAACTTGATCCAGACATAATGTTTTACCATGGTTGGCCCAGTGACTCGGGTTACATACACATACAGGCGTCGCCAGCCATCTCCATCCACAGAGCATGGTCTTCTTGACCCCCGTGACCCCAGCCAGTAGTAGGGTGGGGTCTTAGTAATTGATATAAGTGATTAATAGCTCTCCATGCACTTTGTTCAATTTAAACATAATTGCCTTTTCATTTTAGAGTCGGCTTGAAGCCTCTCAGAAGGCTAAACTTAATGATAAGGGCCTGTCCTGTCCATGTCACACCTTCTCATCGCATCTCAGTGTAATTAAGTAAAGAGGTGTGATGAGAATGCAGCATAGACTATTAGAGCATCAGCATATGTCATTTTTTTTTTGTTTTCTGTCCGCCATACGTGTAGCAATGAGACTACAAAGATACGTTAACTGCATTAACTGATTTTTGGGGGGATAATTACTTTTAAATTATACTACAGTTAGGGGTCAGGAAGATTTTTCAAATAAATTAATACTTTTATTCAGTAAGGATGCATTAAATTGATCAGAAGTGATAGCAAAGACATTTAGCATGTTAAAAGATTTTTTTTTTTTTTTTTTTTTATATATATATATATATATATAAATATAGGGGGTGAAAACTTTTGAACAGAATGGAGATGTGTGCATTTTTCTTATTTTGCATAAGTATCAAATTTTTACGTTTAGTACTGCCCTTCAGAGGCTACAGAAGATACTTGCATGTTTCCCACAAGACAAACTAAGTTAAATTTACCCTCATCTTCAAATTCAAAAAGTTTTCACACCCAGCTCTTAATGCATGGTTTTTCCTTCTGGAGCATCAGTGAGCATTTGAACCTTCTACAATAGTTGCATATTACTCCCTCAGTTGTCCTCAGTGTGAAAAGATGGTTCTCAAAATTATACAGTCATTGTTGGAAAGGGTTCAAATACACAAAAATGCTGGAAAACCAAAGAATTTGTGGGACCTGAAGGATTTTTCTGAAGAACAGCAGGGAGTTTAACGGTTTAGGATAAACAAGGGACTCATGAACAACTATCACTAAACAAAATAAAACAAACAAACAAACAAAAAACCAGCTGTGGATCATTCAGTTAACAACACAGTATTAAGGATCAAGGGGATGTAAACTTTTGAACTGGGTCATCTTTAAAATTCAACTATTATTTTCTCTTGTGGACTATATGTAAACATCTTTTATGTGAAATATCTTATTCAGGTCAGTACTAAATAAACAATAAAGATGCATTTTGTATGATCCCTCTTATTTTGGTAAAATAATTAACATTTTGTAGATTCTAAAAGGGGGAAGTAAACTTTTGACCTTAACTGTATGCAAAGATTTCTGAAGGATCATGTGACGTGGCTGTATGTAATGGCTGCTGAAAATTCAGCTTTGTAATCACTGTAATAAATTACATTTTAACTATATATTTTAAAAAAACGTTTTTTTTAATCATAAAAATAATTATGGACCCAAACCCTTTGAAATGTAATGTATGTTAAATAGAATTTAATGTATTGTGGAAGAACAGTAGCCTCAGGAAGTGTGCCAACAGTCCACATTATAATCACAGAAAATATATTTTTCTAAACTCTAATATAAACTATTTAAAGAACACACACTGAGATTTAAAAACTATGTGAATGATGGCATTCTTGTGGAAATCTGTAAATGTGATTGTTGTTTCAAGAAACCAAACAAGAGTAGTAGACGAGACAATTAACTTAGAGCCATGTTATACTTTGCATTTAATGTAGTTGGCTACAAATGTGCCTAGACAATCCTAGCTAAAGAATGCTCTACATTATAAATCCTAGATATAGACACCAGAGCAATTGTGGATAAACTGTTTATTGTTGCAGTCATTTATGTTTGAGAAACTCTGCACACATTACTATGTCTCTGTGGTTCTTGTATGTGTGTGAGTGAGTGTTTTTTTTTCCTCCACTGTTTAGTTATTTTTAGAGAACATGGGAACTGAGAGCGTGAGATGCTCGTTTTGGTGGAGGGGCAAGCTCACGTCGCACTGTGATTGCATGCCAGCGACAGAGTCTCTGACAGGAAAGTCAGAGCGAGAGAGAGAAAGAAAGAGCGTGTATGTGTGTGTGAGAATGGGAGAGATAATGAATCATTCACTACAAAAGCCATTTAAAAATCAGTCATACTTGTCTGACTCTCTTCCCTCTTCTGCATCCTTCAGCCATTACCAGAATATTAAAACATTTGTTTCCAGAAGCAAACTGAGAATTCCTGCTTGGGCTGGTAAAAAGACTGTAAATCTGATTGCGTGTGTGGAAGTGTCTGTATCTACTGCAGGTGGTGGTTAGAGGGGTTTTATAAGTCTCAACCTCTTGTCCCATGAGCCCTACAAACAGATGATGATGTAACTGAGAGCCGGGTCATTAGGTAAAGCTGGGTTTGCCAAAGCTCTAGTGTGGATTTCCACAGTACCAGACATGAATAACTGAATGTTTTCTCTTACATTTTGGAGCAGACAAGTGAGGAGTTCATCAATGTAGACAATCCAAATAAACGCCTAGCAATTCACCTTTTGGTGGAAGGGGTCAGACTGTTGTGAATAGAGGACAGTAAGTCAGTCATGGTCTCTTATTTTTCCGTCCCTTACTTCATCTCATTTTATCATGCACACCCTAAAGTATGTTTGAAGGGGTTGCTCTAATGGCTTCAATCACTGTTTGGCCCAGATTTCCTAAACCCCGGAGAGCTCTGAGATGAATTAAATCGCTAAAGACCCTGCCGAAACCACAAAATAGGGCGAGACATCAAAGTGGAGGATTTCTTGTGCGTTTGTTATCGCGCTCACTTCAGAAATGGGTGTATCTAAAAGTCAGTGGTGATGTTTTGCAAGTTTTTAGGAATGAGGCAGCACTCGGTTTTATCTGCTATCAATTTGACGTGTTGCTCATAAAGAGTTTATCATTTGCGTTACGGTAAACATTCCTATAATTTGTGTCAAAGCCCTAGAGCCGCGTCAGCACGGGAAGACAACCGCAGACGAGTTTCACTTCAGCTACTTGGCTGTCAAATGTAAGATCAATATCTGTCTTGATACAGGTGAAATTTCCTCGTTCTAAACGAAAAGCGTATCTCGCACTTATCTCCTCAGAGTCGGCTTTATTCGCCGCGAGTAATTGGCTTTGAGTCGAGCCATATCCGCGCTAACAGCGTGTCTGTGAAAACGCGACGCTCTCTGAAGTGGCGTAGCGGCTGTCTCGCGGTGCGTTTCAGTGTGCCGCGCGAGGTTGTTTGCTGTTGCGACAGAGCTGTGGGTGGAAAGGAGGAACATATTTCTACCTCGCTCAGACGTCCAAAACAAACAGCGCTATGAAGGCTGGAGCTACTCTCTGTTAGGACCAAAATTCCACAGCTACCACGCAGCCAGGGAATCTTATTACTCTCTTTCTCTCTCCTCTGTCTCACTGAGATTTAAATATTTTTTCCAAGGGGCTTTGAGGGGATTCTGCGGCCAAGATCAACAGTTATGCACCTTGTTCTGCTGCAATAGCAATAGATATTGTAGTATCTGTTCAACAGGGACAACCGCTAATAATCATCGGTCAGTGAAAGGACAGCATGGGGAAAGAATGATGGGGAGGGGGCGGTGGTAAATAATATTAGCTCTGTAAAGTTCCCACTACATCTGCTTGACAGGACATCCACTAATCCTAACTAAACAGCTGTCTGAACTGAGGTGACATAGGGATGGGAGCATTATTGACAGCTTTTTTCCAGAGGCTCAGTCAAGGTAGGGAAAGATTCTGAAAGAAATTAAGGCATAGAAAGTTCTCGGTGAATGCACGAGGAGAAAGTCAGGTCTGTGCTGAGTACCACAACTAACTTTGAGGAACAAAGTTGAATAGGCATGATAAACAAGTGTTTAAGTTTGAGTACTTTAGGTTGGACCAATATATTGGCGGATAAAATGGAAAGATTTTGGCCCTTTGTCAAATCATCATTTTCGGCATATTCTGTAGCCTAGCGTTCAGAAGTTTGGTCTTTTCTGCTCACCAAGGCTGTGCTTATTTGTTCAAAAATACAGTAAAACAATATTATGATATATATTTAATATATTATATTAATATACAGTTGAGGTCAAAAGTTTACATACACCTTGCAAAATCTGCGAAAATGTTAATTATTTGACCAAAATAAGAGGGATTTATTTAGTATTGACCTGAATAAGATATTTCACATAAAATGTGTTTACAGTCCACAAGAGAAAATAATAGTTGAATTTATAAAAATGACCATGTTCAATTTTAATACTGTATTTCTTTAATACTGTATTGTTACCTGAATGGTCCACACCTGTTTTTTGTTTTGTTTGTTTGTTTAGTGATAGTTGTTCATGATTCCCTTGTTTGTCCTGAACAGTTAAATTGCCCACTGTTCTTCAGAAAAATCCTTCAGGGCCCACAAATTCTTTTGTTTTTTAGCATCTTTGTGTATTTGAACCCTTTCCAACAATGGTTGTTTGATTTGACTCATATGCAACTTACAGAAGGTTCAAATACTCACTGATGCTTCAGAAGTAAACACAATGCATTAAGAGCCAGGGAATCTTCATTTTGTTCAAAAGTTTACACTCCTGGCTCTTAATGCACCGTTTTTTCCTTCTGGAGCATCAGTGAGTGTTTGAAGCTTCAAGTTGCATATGAGTCCCTCAGTTGTCCACAGTTTGAAAAGATGGATCTCAAAATCATACAGTCATTGTTGGAAAGGGTTCACATACACAAAAATGCTGAAAAACCAAAGAATTTGTGGGACCTGAAGAATTTTCTTGAAGAACAGTGGACAGTTGAACTATTCAGGACAAACAAGAGACTCATGAACAACTATCACTAACCAAAAAAACAGCTGTGGATCATTCAGGTAACAACACGGTATTAAGAATCAATTGTATGTAAACTGTTGAACAGGGTCATTTTTATCAATTCAACTGTTATTTTCTCTTGTGGACTATATGTAAACGTCTTTCATGTGAAATATTTTATTAACGTCCGTGCTAAATAAAAAATAACATGCATTTTGTACAATCCCTCTTATTTTTGTAAAATAATTAACATTTCATAGGTTCTGGAAGGTCTGTCTATCTATATGAAATGCAAAGAAAATTTGCTCAACTAAAACCGAAACCCTGCTTTCAGGATACTGGCATCGCATCTGCAATTAAAAATCAAATTGGCTGACCACAAATTTGTATCTATTCAAGGTAGCCAGGTCAGACTATGGCAAGATTATGTAAGCCTGTATATGATCAGGGTTGTTTTACATTGTAGTTATGTATTCTGCCACTGGACGAGTCCCTTTAAGGAGTAGTTCACTTTCAGAACAAAAATTTACAGATAATGTACTCACCCCCTTGTCATGCAAGATGTTCATGTCTTTCTTTCCTCAGTTGTAAGGAAATTATGTTTTTTGAGGAAAACATTTCAGGATTTCTCTCCATATAATGGACTTATATGGTGCCCCCGAGTTTGAACTCCAAAATGCAGCTTCAAATGGCTCTAAACGATCACAGCCAAGAAAAGAAGGGTCTTATCTAGCAAAACAATTGGTTATTTTCTAAAAAATACTTTTTAACCTCAAATGCTCGTCTTGTCTAGCTCTTTGTACTCCGTGTAGAGATTAAAAAGTATATAAATTATAAATGTTTTTAGAAAATAACCGATCGTTTCGCTAGATTAAAACCTTTTGAAGCTGCATTTAAACTGCATTTTGGAAGTTCAAACTCAGGGGCACCATAGACATTCATTATATGGAGAGAAATCCTGAAATGTTTTTCTCAAAAAATATCATTTCTTTACGACTGAAGAAAGAACGACATGAACATCTTGGATGACAAGGGGGTGAGTACATTATCTGTAAATTTTTGTTCTGAAAGTGAACTACTCCTTTAATTCCCTCTATTTGGTTTCTATTTCTACTGAATGTCTTTAAATATTTTCTGCTAATAGTATGTCTTTTAACAGTTTAATTGAGTTTCTGCCCCAAGGCTGTCTGATTTGAGAACACAGCTCTAGGACTAGCTTTCTGAGGGTATTTCTCTTCTTCACCATGTCTCGTTAGGTTAGATCTTTTTTAGATTTCTCTCTCTCACACTGCTTTCTATTATAACAGCCGGGCTGGGCATTTCTGTGCAGCCACATCAGGACCTAATAAACGTGCCATACGCTCATTGATTTCCCAGTGCGTGTTTGTGCAGCTGCTGGTAATGTCATCACTTTCTGAGTAAATGTGGTTGTGTAGGAGTCAATGAGTGAGACAGCTACATGTGTTGTTCTTCAGCAGGATGTAGATGCCATCTTTGGGCCTTCAACCACCCAGCAAGCAGTAACGGTAGCGTCATCTCTCTCCGTCTCTGTTATACAACAAGACTAAATGCCACTCAAGCAATAGAGGCACTTTCCCCCATAATGCTCCCTGTTTTCTGACCTACTGACACAACAAAAAATTGGCAGCAGTGCTGTGCTGCAGTCAGTGTGTGCGTTTGTGCTGATACAAAGCATTTTTGTTTTTCGCCATCCCCCTTTAAAGAGTTGCTGGCTGCAGGAATACATTCCTCCTCTTTTTATCTGTCAGAACTCCCCTCCTCCCTCTCTTTACCTCCTCCTTTTCCCCACGATGTTAAATTGTTGTGACACTGTAGCACTTGAGCGTCTGGTGTTAAAATATTCCTTCTTAATGACAAATGAACATGTGGATAGATTCCTCTCCCTGGCAGGTCATTAACATTTGACACATTGGAAGCGGCGCTGATGCTGCGGCGCGGGCACAGTTCTCTCTGCATTGCAATGGGGTGATTGCGACGCTAAGCGCCTCGAGTATTAATGCATTTATTCATTCCATCAAATCCCTCTTCATACAGATTATCAGACCTCTCTTTAACCAAAAAGATGATTTTATTTTATCCCACGAGTTAACAACTGTGTGTGAATGTCTCAAGTATGTGTGCACTCACACTCGAGAGGTTCTTTTTGGTCTTGCCTTATTGCTATGATTTTTCGATGTGTTTCAGGCTTTCAAACATAAATGTTAACCTATCTGTGCTGACATAAGTGCATCGATATTCTAACATATGGAAATAAAGTCATTATGAGTAGCTGTGAGCGTTATCATAATACATTTTCCAGATAAATCAGCCTAGGTGATTAACTAGCCAATATTTTGGCCTAATAGTTCCACTTGTATATAGATATAAGCATTTGTATCAGCCACTGTTTATATCAGGATTTTTTAAATGAAAGAAGCCCCTATTTATTGACCACTAATGCTGACTAGTGTTTTACCGACATTCTGTTATTGCTTTGTATTGGCATTGTTAATGGCTATTTGCTATAGTCAGATTTTTTTTTTTTTGTGAATTTTTAATAAATATTTTAGCATTTATGTACATCTAAATTACATTACCCAGATATATCCCATTATATAAGCCATATGCCATTGAGAGATTTATTCGTCAACCCATAATAGGAACCATCTTTTGATACCAGTTTGACAAGAGCATATTCTGCATGCTGCATGATGAAAGCTCATTCTTTATTGCTGTTTTAATAAGCGTGGGCCTCACACTACATCTGGTGTGAGACATATGTACATCCTGGCTGGCTGCTGTAACGGAAAAAAAGTCTTTTGGCAGCTTTTATTAACAAATGTTACTTCCAGTAGACATATGTGGCATAATACGAACACTTTACTTTACCTTCTTTGCTCCCAAACAATGATTGCACAATTAAAGCGAACTTAAAAATACTTAAAACTAAATGTCTTTGCATTATACAGTGAGGAAAAAAAAAAAAATTTCCCTTGATGATTTTGTACATTTGCCCACTGACAAAGAAATAAGTAATTTTAATGGTAGGTTTATTTGTACTGTGAGAAACAGAATAACAACAAAAGAAATCCAGAAAAACACATTTCTAAAAAGTTATAAATTGATTTGCATTTTAATAAGTGAAGTAAGTATTTGACCCCTTCGCAAAACATGAGCAAAATCCTTAGCAAAACCCTTGTTGGCAATCATAGATGTCAGATGTTACTTGTAGTTGGCCACCAGGTTTGCACACATCTCAGGAGGGATTTTATCCCACTCCTCTCCAAGTCATTAAGATTTCGAGGCTGACGTTTGGCAACTCGAACCTTCAGCTCCCTCCACAGATTTTCTATTGGATTAAGTTCTGGAGACTGGGTGCTTAAAGATGTGCTTCTTCTTGAGACACTCCTTTGTTGCCTTGTCTGTGTGTTTTGGGTCATACCCATTTTCAACGCCCTGACTGGCTTCAATGCCCTGGCCCTGACGGTATATGGCCCTGTCCATTGTCCCTTTAATGCGGTGCAGTTGTCCTGTCCCTTTAGCAGAAAAACACCCCCGAAGTATAATGTTTCCACCTCCATGTTTGACGGTGGGGATGGTGTTCTTGGAGTCATATGCAGCATTCCTCCTCCTCCAAACATGACGAGTTGAGTTGATGCCAAAGAGTTTGATTTTGGTCCCACCTGACCACACCACTTTCACCCAGTTCTCCTCTGAATCATTCAGATGTTCATTGGGCCTGTACATGTGTTTTCTTGAGCAGGGGGACCTTGCGGGCATTGCAGGATGTCAGTCCTTCACGGCGTAGTGTGTTACCAATTGTTTTCTTGGTGATTATGGTCCCAGCTGCCTTGAGATCAATGACAAGATCCTCCTGTGTAGTTCTGGGCTGATTCCACTCCCTTCTCATGATCATTGAAACTCCACGAGGTGAGATCTTGCATGGAGCCCAAGACCGAGGGAAATTTACATTTATTTTGTGTTTCTTTTATTTGCGAATAATCGCACCAACTGTTGTCACCTTCTCACCAAGCTGCTTGGCGATGGCCTTGTAGCCCATTCCAGCCTTGTGTAGGTCTACAATCTTGTCCCTGACAACCTTGGACAGCTCTTTGGTCTTTGTCATGGTGGAGAGTTTTTAAACTGATTGATTGCTTTTGTGGACAGATGTCTTTTATACAGGTAACAAGCTGAGATTAGAAGCAATCTCTTAAAGGAAGTGCCCCTAATCTCAGCTTGTTACCTGTATAAAAGACACCTGGGAGCCAGAAATCTTGCTGGTTGATAGGGGATCAAATAAATTTCACTCATTATATTGCAAATCAATTTATAACTTAAAAAATATATATATTCTGTCTCTCACTGTTAAAATAAAATCAGCAGGGGATCAAATAATTATTTTTCCCAGTGTACATCACAATACGGAAAAACATCCATTCCATAATGACTTTAAGGACATTTTACATAATTTTTTGTTTCACCAGTAAAGTTTCAAACACCTCATTAAACCAAAAGGCCTTGGAAAAGCACTTTTGGCACTTTTTACATCATAGATGTAAACATTGCTACAGAAATTGTTAAGAAACCTGGTCTGGTGTGTAAATAATGACTAAAAATTACACTCGAAACTTCACATAGCAGGTGCTTCGGCCAGTTTTGTGATGTATTATGGCGCTTTTCTCTAATGTGACTATAGAAACTGTCAAGAGTGTGTCATTTTGATGGTATAGGTGAACATCAGTCAATAGTCTACTCTATTTGACTTCATATATACTGTTGGGAGGACAAGGCAGAGGCAGTGCTCTACAAGAGAAATCAAAAGCCTATGTGTCGTACAGGGACCTCCAATCAATATCCAGCTCTTCTCTTGCCCCCTCAAGGACGTTATCTCGCACACAAACACACACACACAGACATACACAGGGTCTAGGTCTATATGGCGCCGTTTTACGAGTGCTGTAATTGCTGTGACGTGTTTAAGGGAGAGCTACTGAGAGAGAACCATTCATGAGATTTATTAGAAAAGGTGGTCCAGCAAACGAGAGAGAGTGAGATGGAAAGGTGGAGGACAGGAGGTAGAAAGAACAGATGACCGCATTCAGTGCAAGAGAAAGGAGGGATGGAGCATCAGAGAAAGAAAGCGAGCGGTGTACCCTGTCTGGACATTGATCTGAGTGATCTCTGCTCTAGAGCAGGCAGACCCAACTAATGCTGGTCCATTATTTAGCCTGCAGAGATAAAGAGACAGGAGGCTTCTGAGGTGGACGGCTAAGTGAGGAATGGAGGAATACACCTTAACCGCAGAGGACAAGTGTCCACTCAAGTGCGTGTGTTGAATGAGAAAGAATGAGCTTTGTGCAACTGTCACTCTCTGTCTCGACTGTTATCCATTTAGAGACAGTTTCTGCTGTGGCTTATAGTCTCACACATATACACGGTGGGGGCTTTCCAATGATTTCAGTTGCTTTAATAGTGAGCTGACATTTTTTTTCTGTCACTATAACTCTTTCTGCTTTGTAAATGAAAACATAAGTGTATTATATTATTTAGCATATTTTCCTCAAGGGAACTGTTAGCTGGTTCCCACGATTGTTTTAGAAGCTTTTGGTTTTCGCATTTTAGGCAAAACCCACACCCAAGCATCTACAGCAGTGCAGCCGTCACTTTTTCAAAGCAGCAAATCTACTAGCTAATCATACTTAATAATTAATTCAGTTATAGTTGAGCAACACTATCTTTCAAACGTTACATTTAACATTTAGAATGTTACAAAAGATTTCTATTTTAAATGCTGTTCTTTTGAATTCTTTTGAATGTGAAGATTTTTTTAAGAATCCTATAAAACATCCTGTGGCTTCCTTAAAAATATTATGCAGCACAACTGTTTTCAACATTTATAATAATAAGAAATGTTTCTTGAGCTCCAAATCAGCACATTAGAATGATTTCTAAAGGATCGTGCGACACTGAAGACAATACCCCAGATTTACTCATAATTGATCCCAGAGGTACAGTTGTAGACAAAAGTTTACATGCACCTTGCAGAATCTGCAAAATGTTAACTATTTTACCAAAATTAGAGGGATCATACAAAATGCATGTTATTTTTTATTTAGTACTGACCTGATTAAAATAAGATATTTCACAAAGAAGACATTTACATATAGTCCAAAAGAGAAAATAATAGTTGAATTTATGAAAATGACCCTGTTTAAAAGTTTACATACACTTTACATACACTTGATTCTTAATACTTTGTTGTTACCTGAATAATCCACAGCTGTTTTTTTGTTTAGTGATAGTTGTTCATGAGTCCCTTGTTTGTCCTGAACAGTTAAACTGCCAGCTGTTCTTCAGAAAAGTCCTTAAAGTCCCTCAGATTCTTTGGTTTTTTTAGCATTTTGTGTATTTGAACCCTTTCCAATAATGACTGTATAATTTTGAGATGCATCTTTTCACACTGAGGACAACTGAGGGACTCATATGCAACTATTACAGAAGGTTCAAACGCTGGGGGGTGAAAACTTTTTGAATTTGAAGATTTAAAAGTGTAACCTATTTTGTCTTCTGGGGAGCATGTAAGTACCTTCTGTAGCTTCTGAAAGCAGTACTAAATAAAAAAAAATATGATACACCACCTTAAAGTCCCTCAGATTCTTTGGTTTTTTTAGCATTTTGTGTATTTGAACCCTTTCCAATAATGACTGTATAATTTTGAGATGCATCTTTTCACACTGAGGACAACTGAGGGACTCATATGCAACTATTACAGAAGGTTCAAACGCTGGGGGGTGAAAACTTTTTGAATTTGAAGATTTAAAAGTGTAACCTATTTTGTCTTCTGGGGAGCATGTAAGTACCTTCTGTAGCTTCTGAAAGCAGTACTAAATAAAAAAAAATATGATATTTAGTCAAAATCAGAAAAATGTGCACATTCTAATTCCGTTCAAAAGTTTACACCCCTGGCTCTTAATCCATCGTTTTTCCTTCTGGAGCATCAGTGAGATGGATCTTGAAATCATACAGTCATTGTTGGAAAGGGTTCAAATACACAAAAATGCTTGAAAACCACTGAATTAGTGGGACCCGAAGGATTTTTACTAAAGAACAGCATGCAGTTTAACTGTTCAGGACAAACAAGGAACTCATGAACAACTATCACTAAACAAAAATTAAAACACAGCTGTGGATCATTCAGGTAACAACACAGTATTAAGAATCAAGTGTATTTTAACTTTTGAACAGGGTCATTTTTATAAATTAAACTATTATTTTCTACATGTAAACATCTTTTATGTGAAATATCTTATTCAAGTCATTACTAAATTAAAAAGAACATGTATTTTGTATGATCTCTTATTTTGGTAAAATAAGTAACATTTTGCAGATTCTTCAAGGTGTATGTAAACTTTTGACTTCAACTGTAGGTTGAATTTAGAATAGCATGTTAGTATAATACTTCTCTTACTGTTGCTGCCATAAAGATATGCATTGCTGTTCTGGATTTAGCCGTACTCTACATAAGAGTGTGAAAACAGACGCTTCCAGCTATGCAAGATTGATTTCATGTGTTGTTGCTTTCCATGTCAGAGCATAATTCATAGTACAAGTATGTGTTGCATTCTCAGCGTCGCCTACAATGGTGTAAACTGTCTGCTTGCACGGTCAAGTTTCTCTACTGTCATTGCAAAGAGAGTCTTGTTGAGTAAGTTAGATCTTACAAAACATGATTAGATCAAGCTATGCCAAATAATAACATAATGGAACAGATATTCCCAGTCAAGTGTGTGTTTGTATGTCTCTATTCACATACAGGTTGTTCAGATTCGTCTCACTACAGAACTGGGAGAAGTCGGGTTTTTGTTCTTCTTTCTCAATATCAGGTTTAAAAAAATGTATCACACCCACCTCATCAACAAAAACCGAGAAGGAGAAAGAAACTGAGAGAGAGAGATCAAGGTAATCTGAATCCCTCTGTGGCTCTTTCTGAACAGCCATCTTTATCAAGGCAGATCCATTCTTGTCTGTGAGCGAAATCAAACAGAGATTGGAGACACACACGCACCAGCTCCAAGTCTGCATAATCAGGAAATACGGGGTGAAAGGGGGAGAGGTTAGGAAAGGGAAAAATGGAGGAAAGTGTGTGTTGAGAGAGAGAGAAAAAAAGTGAGAGAGAGAGAGGGAGGCCTTGAAGTCACATTCTTGTATTGGATAAGGAGAGACCCCATGGATTGGATCAAGGTCGGAGTGTTCATTTAAAACTGCCTCACTGACAGCAGCAGCCCTCGACATGAATATTAATACTGCTTTAACAACCAGCACAGGATGGCTGAGACCAGCAAGACAGCCAGTGCTTTAGTGTGTGTGTGTGTGTGTGTGTGTGTGTGTGTGTGTGTGTGTGTGTGTGTGTGTGTGTGTGTGTGTGTGTTCCAGCACTAACTCAGGCAATTTGCACTGCTTTTATTCCCTCTGCTCTCTCGTTGGCTGGACTAGGATTTGGTGAACCTTGGGTGCAGAATTCCTGCTCGTAGTTCTTTCTTCTCACTAACTCACTCATGCACACAAACATCCAGTCTCTTTGGTAGTTTTCATTTGTTTGTTCATATGTATGTGGGCGAGTTTTACAGGGTTTTTTTCTGCCGAAAGTCTTTTGAAAAGCATCCTCCTGGACTAAAAAGGAAACTTATTTGTCTAATAAGCTTGTTTGGTTGCAGCACTGTAACAGAATATATTCTTCATCAGATCACAAGAGAGGGGAAAAAATCATTTACTCACCCCCCACCCCCCAGCCTGGTAAGACTTTCTACTTTATTGCAAAAATTAAGACATTTTGCAGAAAACTCTCACTTCAATACAAAGTAAATAGGGATAGAAGCTGTCAGCAGGGGCACATATTTTATTTTTTTTATTTGATTGAATCCTGGCTCCCTTGGTAACTTAACAAACTTTAATATATTTTAGATATTGAAAGTAGGGATGTGCCTGAATTGTGAATTTGTATTCGGTAAAGCACGAAAAATAAATAACACTTTCTATGGAGCCACTAAAGGGACATGGTTAGCTGCTTCCTAGCGGTAACTGTCACATTACAACACATAAAATTTCCTTCCATCTTATATTTATTCCATTTAAAGTTTCCGTGGTGCACATCTTTCCTTTCCAAACACATTTTTTTGATTTGGGCACATTCCTAATTGAAAATATATAAAAACATAAACATTTAATAAAAGAACCATAAAGCTGTCATAAAAGTATTCTGTAGTCTACAACAGTGTTTTTAGTGCCACATTAAAACATAAAAAAGAATTATGAGGTTAAAGTCAAACTATTTCGAGACTAAAGTCAAAGTATTTCAAGACTAAAGTAAAAGTATTTCGAGAATAAAGTCCATGTTTCAAGAATAAAGGCGAAGAGCTTTCGAGAATAAAGTCCATGTTTCAAGAATAAAGGCGAAATATTTCGAGAATACAGTTGAAGTATTTCGAGAATAAAGTTGAAATGTTTCAAGGAATAAAGTCGAAGAGCTTTCGAGAATAAAGTCCATGTTTCAAGAATAAAGGCGAAATATTTCGAGAATACAGTTGAAGTATTTCGAGAATAAAGTTGAAATGTTTCAAGGAATAAAGTCGAAGAGTTTTCGAGAATAAAGTCGAAGAGTTTTCGAGGAATAAAGTCGAAGAGTTTTCGAGGAATAAAGTCGAAGAGTTTTCGAGGAATAAAGTCGAAGAGTTTTCGAGGAATAAAGTCGAAGAGTTTTCGAGGAATAAAGTCGAAGAGTTTTCGAGGAATAAAGTCGAAGAGTTTTCGAGGAATAAAGTCGAAGAGTTTTCGAGGAATAAAATCGAAGAGTTTTCGAGGAATAAAGTCGAAGAGTTTTCGAGGAATAAAGTCGAAGAGTTTTCGAGGAATAAAGTCGAAGAGTTTTCGAGGAATAAAGTCGAAGAGTTTTCGAGGAATAAAGTCGAAGAGTTTTCGAGGAATAAAGTCGAAGAGTTTTCGAGGAATAAAGTCGAAGAGTTTTCGAGGAATAAAGTCGAAGAGTTTTCGAGGAATAAAGTCGAAGAGTTTTCGAGGAATAAAGTCGAAGAGTTTTCGAGGAATAAAGTCGAAGAGTTTTCGAGGAATAAAGTCGAAGAGTTTTCGAGGAATAAAGTCGAAGAGTTTTCGAGGAATAAAGTCGAAGAGTTTTCGAGGAATAAAGTCGAAGAGTTTTCGAGGAATAAAGTCGAAGAGTTTTCGAGGAATAAAGTCGAAGAGTTTTCGAGGAATAAAGTCGAAGAGTTTTCGAGGAATAAAGTCGAAGAGTTTTCGAGGAATAAAGTCGAAGAGTTTTCGAGAATAAAGTCGAAGAGTTTCCGAGAATAAAGTCGAAGAGTTTCCGAGAATAAATATGTAGCAATTAAGAGATTAAAGTTTAGCCTATTGCCCAAGCAAATGACCCGGATTGGCAGCACTGGAAGATAAGTCTCAGCTTTCAAAATCGATCAGTTTTATAATGAAATACAAACAACGTGTCTATTACAATCATGTGTTTTTCACGCTCTTTAATGTGGCATAACAGATCACTGCATTCGCCTCAGTATAAGCGGCATGTGAATCAGTCATCTTTCCAAAAACAATGAGACATTTGTTTTATTAAATTAGGCTTTTTTTCACTTGTCTCTAAAACTTTGTTGTAGTAGTCTATATTATGTCTGTGTGATTTAAGTCTGTTTGCTTTCAGTCTGTTCCACATACAAATGCACAGTCAAATGCCCATTCACTTTTTAGCGTAATGTATTGAAGAGAGCAGAGTTAGCATTCTTCAAAACATCTCCTTTCGTGTTCCTCAAAGAAAGACATACAGGTTTAGAAGTATATTTGGGTGAGTAAAAGATTCATTTTGAGCTGAACTATCCCTTTATGCGGTTTCGTTTACATAAAAGAGCTTTTCTTCCAGAAGAAAGGGATGTATATGTGTAATGTACTTTGGTTACCAAACCTCACACCCACCTTTTCTTTCTCTCTCTGTCTTTCTCTCACTCGTTGTTCCTGTTGTCCTTTGTTTGACTCTGAGTGTGTGTGAGTGTGTCCGTTGGGAGATCCCCTTAGTAATGGTCTAAGGGCAGCCGGTACAACAGACACAAGCACTTCCTCTTTTTTCTCCATCCTTCACTACTTCCCTTCATTTATCATCTCACTATCTGTTCATCTGCTCCTCTCTTTACATTCTATCTCCACAGTCTAAAGCTCTCTCGCGAACACTTTTAAAAGGTACTCGCACACAGTGTGTTTTCATCTTCGGATACATCTTCACATATATGTGGTTACTTAGGTTAATGTTTGTAGGAATAAAGATTTATGATGTTTAGCGTGTGTGTGTGTGTGTGTGTGTGTGTGTGAGAGAGAGAGAGAGAGAGAGAAAGAGAGTGAGCGCTAATGCATTTTATGATTGTCTGTATAACCATCCTGTTGATTTATAGGTGTGTGTTTATGAGTTATGAGCACAAGCGTGTGTGTGATGGCAGACAGCAGGTTGTGTTAATGTCACAGTGAGGTGAAGCTCATTAGTGTTATTTTCCTCACATTCAGAAGACTGGCCATGCACTGGTAATTAGAGAGCTTGGTATTTGTGTGGATTTTGTGAACCATCACAGTGTAACTGAGCTCCTAGCTACTCCCATGGTCAATAATATAGACGTTATAATTAAGTAATCTTTATAATTAAACAGCCTTGGTTTTTGTTTCAGTTCTTTCCTTTCAGTTCAGTTTCCTTTTGATAAAAATATATTTTAAATACAGTTAATATTTTTGTCATGACATTCGTTTTTTATATTTTGGTAAATTTTACTCAAGACTGTTTAAAAATTGCTTAATAGCTAAAGAATCTTGCAAGGATTTTATTTTTCCCCTTTACTTGTACTGCACAAAAAGTGGTTTAATAACATTGTATGTTACAGGGACTGATTAATGCAAATGCAGAACCCACTGTGTTTTTTTATTTTTTATTTTTTTGGCTAAGGTTTGCATATGGTGGTGTGTTCTTAATTACAGGTTTCCTAAAATTATGTCCTATTCATAAAATAAGAAATATCCCAATATAACGCCTTGCTTACAATATCACAACATATCGCAACCCCTGTATCGTGATACTGATACATATCATATCGCCAGATTCTTGGCAATACACCTCCATAATCTTAATGTGCATTTTTGTTTTATTGTCATCGACTAAATGAAAAAAAAACAGTGTTTTTTTTTTCATTTGAAACTTTAATTGGCAAGATTAACACTGAACAGCCTTCAGCATGTAAAATCCATTTTTCCTTTGTGTGTATATGTTGCATCTGCATTTCCTTTTGAATTATTTTGTGTAGATTGGTAGAATATGCCTGTTCGTCTTTGTCTTTGCTGGCAGGGAGGTGTGTGTGTGTTTGTGTGTACGTGTTTGTGTGTACGTGTGTGTTTGTGTGTACGTGTTGGTGTGTACGTGTTTGTGTGTGTGTGTGTGTGTTTGTGTGTACGTGTTGGTGTGTACGTGTTTGTGTGTGTGTGTGTGTGTGTGTGTGTGTGTGTTTGTGTGTACGTGTTGGTGTGTACGTGTTTGTGTGTGTGTGTGTGTGTGTGTGTGTGTGTGTGTGTGTGTGTGTGTGTGTGTGTGTGTGTGTGTGTGTGTGTGTGTGTGTGTGTGTGTGTGTGTGTGTGTGTTCGAGCCCCAAGGCTCTTCTCTGCTTGAGCTGGGCCTAGTGCCACTAAACCCAGCCTAAGCTGACCTATTTCCAAAGCGCCACACATACATATGTGCACATGGTTGCCACTTCTCATCTCTCCTGCCTGTCGGAAACAATCAGACATGCACACACACACTCACAATGCTACCGCATTTTACTGATCAGGACACATGTGTATTTGTTTAGCGGGTGTGTTCTCTTTGTATGTGCTCATGTATCTGTTCATGTATATCCAGGTTCCTGTTAGAGGCATTGAGCGGCCGCTTGTGTGTTTGTGTTTGATCTCTCTCCCAGTGAAAGTGCCCCCTCAGCCAAGTTTTCACCTCTTGCACCTGTGTTTCAACACTCCTGGGAATCTTTTGAAAGTCTGTAGGATGCATGTGAATGTGTATTTGTGTTGAATATACGTATCAGAATATACTTGTCTTTTTTAATATTTAAACAATTTTTGCCACCATCTAGCTCAAATTTAAAGGTGGTGTGGTAAATTATGGCAAAGATTTAACTCTGTATTAACGTTTCCGCTTGTTTCAATTGTAGCATACAAACTTTTAGTTAGAAAAACTTAAAAGTTATCGAATTTCAGTATTGACGCAGTCCTATTGCAGCTGTATTCATTGTAGGTTTGTAAGATACAGTATTACAGCACTATTTGGATATAGCCATATCAAAACAGGTGGTATTTGTCAGTTTCAATGAATCTCTCTCAAATATAAACTAAGGCTGACTAAGAAGGCTTACGTTGGAAGCTATGAGCCTGTGACATCATGAATGACGAGAATTCAGTGAAGGTCGGAACAGACGGGAACAGTGTGTGTGTGTGTGTGTGTGTGTGTGTGTGTGTGTGTGTGTGTGTGTGTACATTTGACAGTCTCTGTAAGTGAGGTCAGGACAGTGCGCCTGCTATTACAGCGACGTTTCTCTCTCACTCACTCACTCACTCACTCACTTTCTCTCTCCCTCTCTGTCGTTCTTTTTATATACACACAGAGACATATGCAGAGAACAGAATAATCCATTGAAAACCGACTCCAGGGACTCGTGGTAAAGGGGTGAAGGAGTCTGCTGATAGTCCTGGCACACTTGACGCACAAGCAAGCCGGTTTGCGTCAGTGGTGTGACAGTCTAGTCTACCGATCCAAACCGGTCAGCAAGTAACCTCAGGTTACTTCTGTTCAACATCTGTCAAATCTTATTATAGATGAAAAAAACAAAAAGAATGTTTCTGTGTGTCCATTTCTAACTTACTCAGGGATTCAGTCGCTTTTTGGAGAAGTCAATTTAGTAAAATATTTAAGTGATGATTTAGAAAAAGTACTGACTTTCTTAGTTAACATAAAAAATGGAAGGAAGTTTCCTTAGCAGAATAAAAAATAAAACCTGTAAGATAAAGTTTAAAATAGGAAATAGGCTTAATTATTAGATGGAAAGTTTTGTAAGATAAAAGACAAAATTTTGAGAAATTCACAGAAGCAAAGGCACAAGAGCAAGAAGTCACAGTTATGAGAAATAAAAGCACAAATGTGGAAATAAAGTGGGCGTTATATGGAGCAGTGTCACAAATATGAGACAATAAGGCACAATTGCAAGAAATATATTTGCAAAAATGAGGTGCAAATATGCAATTGTGAGTAATAATGGCACACTTGCAAGAATTAAATTTGCAATTACGAGGGGAAAAGTTGCAGTTATGGGAAATTAACGCTAAACTGCAAGAAATAAAGTTCAAATTATGAAGAAAAAAGACAGTTATGAGAAATAAACAGAACTGCAAGAAATACAGTTGCAAATACAAGGAATAAAGTTGCAATTATAAGAAATAAATGCACAATTGCCAGAATTAAAGTTGAAATTATGAGAAATAAATGCACAATTGCAAGAAATAAAGTTGCAGTTATGAGAAATAAACACAATTGCAAGAAATGACGTTACAAATACAAGGAACAAAGTTGCATTTATGAGAAATGAATGCACAACTGTAAGAAACAAAGTTAAAATGATGAAGAAAAAAGTTGCAGTTATGAGAAATAAACAATTTCAAGAAAAAAGTTGCAAATACAAGGAATAACGTTGCAGTTATGAGAAATAAATGCACAATTGCAAGATCATGACGAACAAAGTTGTAATTATGAGAAAATGAATGTACAATAGCAAGAAATAAAGTTGCAGTTATAAAGAAAAAAGACGCAGTTATGAGAAATATACAGAATTGCAGGAAATAAAGTTGCAAATACAAGGAATAAAGTTGCAGTTATAAGAAAATAAACGCACAGCTGACAAGAATTAAAATTACAATTACGAGAAATAAACACAATATATATAATATACAATAATATATAAAGTTATATATAAAGAAATATAGTTGCAATTACAAAGAGAAAGTATGCATTTATGAGAAATAAACTCACAGTTACAAGAATCAAAGTTGCAGTTTCGAGGAACTAAGTAGCAGTTATGAGAAATAAACGCACAGTTGTAAAAATTAAAGTTGCAATTATGAGGAACTAAGTAGCAGTTATGAGAAATTAATGCACAGATGCAAGAATTAAAGTTACGATTTCGAGGAACAAAGTCACAGTTATGAGAAATAAAAGCACAATTGCAAGAAATAAAGTTGCAATTGCAAGGAACAAAGTTACAATTAGAAATAAATGAACAATGGCAAGAAAAACGCAACTATGAACAAAAAAGATGCAGTTATGAGAAATAAAGGCACGGTTGCATAAAGTCGCAGTTACGATAATTAAAGGCACAATTGCTAGAAATAAAGTCACATTTTTTTAAGAAGCAAAGATTCAATTGTGAGAAATAAATGTGAAATTGTGACATGAAGTTGCAAGTACAACAAAGTTTTCGATTGCAAAGAAAATGTAGCAAATTTATTTCATGCAATTGCGAATTTATTTCACATAATTATGAAAAATAAACTCAATAAACTTTGCAATTACCTTTTAAAATTGTATTGTTAGACATTACTCTGAGGCGGAACCAAGCTTCCATTTTAAAAAAAAAAAAAAAAAAGGTGCTTAGGGCTACAATACCAAAAACTGAAAACGATAAGAATAGGGGTTCCAGAGGGGATCAATAAGCAGAGGAAGAGCCTGGGATGATGGACAGAAACAAAGAGAGGAAGGGGAAAAGGAGAGCAGCTGCGTCTCGGTGGCCGTAGAGCTGCAGGTGGGACTTCATCAAACAAAAGACACTCAGTCTCAGCGTCTGTCTTTTTCGCTCACCCCTGCCTTTTCACTTCTTGGCAATATCGCCGTCCGTTTTCCAGCCATGCAGCAAATGAGTTTGTGCTCAAGCTTGTCTGAGGGAGAGATAGAGAAAGTCTTTTTACCCTTATTTCAATGCTGTCTTTTGATCATGGCGTGACACCGGCTTCAACCGCACAGGAGATTAAGCCAGACGTACACCTGTTCTGGACACACACACACCCACACGCACACACACACTGACACATACAGGCTACTGTAATTGGCTCAGTGCAGGTTAGTTCAGGTTGGTGTGTTTATGCAACATTAGAGAGGAGTGTCTGCATTGTTCTACCTAGATGCCGTTAGCCACTAAACACGGGACACTTTTATAACACATGATACGTCTCTTCCTGTCCCAGATCACGCAGACGGTCGTAATACTGATTAGCAGCTTGACACCTGATGCATGAACACAGCATGATAGCAGATCAAAAGACAGGTGGATGGTAGTTTGAGCTTTCAGCAATGAAAACGGAAATAGTGTTAGTGATTGTGTAAGTCACCTGTCTTGATCTTTTAATTGCGTCCTTTTATTATTTTTCCTCCAAAGGTGACTCATGATCGTGTGATGTGCATCTGTTTTCAGTGTCTGTATGTGTTTACATGCTAATGTTTGTGCATGTGTGCACTTTTGTTTGCACTTTGTTGGCTGTGAATGATATAACACACACACACGCAACCACCCTGCCCTATAGTGTTTCGGGGGCATGAATGAGGTCTTTATGAAAGGGAGTTTCCTCCGGTCAAGCCGATCCACCCTGCTAATATCCTGACATCTGGAATAAACCCGTGTGAGATTTCTAAACAGACACTCACTTTTCCCTATTCTTCCCACAGGTGAGAAAATAATGGGTCAGTAAAGATAAAGATGAAGGAAACTTGACTCAATTTTGCTTCAACACTTATTTTTTTTTGTTGCTTAAAGAGATAGTTTCCCCAAAAAAATGAAAATCCTGTCATTAATTACTCACCCTCATGTCGTTCCAAACCTGTTAGAACTTTGTTCATCTTTGAAACACAAATTAAGATATTTTTGATGAAGTGCATCGAAGACTGGCACGGAAGAGAAGAAATTGTTGAATAAAGTCATTATTTTAGTTGTCGTTGACGGTTGAACCACTGATGTCGCATGGACTATTTTATCAATGTCATTACCTTTCTGGGCCTTGAACGTGGTAGTTTCGTTGCTGTCTATGCAGGATCAAAAAGCTCTTGGATTTCATCCAAAATATCTTGATTTGTGTTCCTAAAATGAATGAAGGTCTTACAGGTTTGTATTATAGTAATGCCATGGTATCTTGTAAAAAAAAACAAAAAACATGGTAATACAATAATACGCTTTAGTACGTTTCTAAAAGGATTGAGGCTGAAGAGAATTTAATTTCTAAGACTGAGACTTGGTGGACAGTTGTCGGATTATGAAAATGGATCCAGAAGTGCAATATGAATTGATAAATGGGACATTAAAGATATTTACTGGTCTATCCATTTGAACGAGTTTAAAGAAAAAGAGAAAGAGACATATGCGTTTGTGTCCTTATCTGTGCAGGTTTGTAGATATTGGTTCGTCCTGCAGGGATCCTCTAGACTGTAGAGTTCAGCGGTGGTCTGCTCTCTGTGGGGGAAGGGCCCTTACAAAGCCATTTATTTTATTACT
This sequence comes from Garra rufa, assembly GCF_049309525.1. Taxonomy (NCBI): domain Eukaryota; kingdom Metazoa; phylum Chordata; class Actinopteri; order Cypriniformes; family Cyprinidae; genus Garra; species Garra rufa. The sequence continues at coordinate 46,889,104 of NC_133363.1, read as the reverse complement.
CTTCCATTCAGCCCTCAGAGGCTCTGTAATCTGCCATTAAACCATTACTGCAGGAAGAGAGAGAGGGAGAGGGATAGAGGGATAGAGGGATAGAGATGGAGGTAGGGGTGGGCAGTCACACTCAAGGGGCCTTCCCTGAGGGCCAGGCTTACAGTAAAGCAGCTGGGCATAGACACACATACACACACTTGCTAAAACGCTCTGTTGTATGCCTGAATACACTTACTACCATTTGTGAATGAGAGCATTTGGTGTAGTAGCTCATTATGGAGTTCAAAAGGTCGTGGCCTTTGACTTTTTGACGTTTTTACTGTTTGGTTTCACATGCGTTTCTGTGTTCACTTATTTGCTGAATAAGGATAACAGCATAGTACAATTTTTCCGTTCTGTTTCAGATACACTGTTGTTTAAAAGTTTTGGGATCACATTTTAATAATATTTCACAATGTTATTGTTTTTACTTTATTTTTGATCTTATAAATGCAGCCTTGGTGAGGAATTAAAAGAGACATGCAAACATTATAAAAACTTGATGAGCCAAAACTCTTAAATGCTAATTCTACTGCATTTTGCAGCATAATTACTATGTTAGGGATGTGCCCCAAAAGTAAATCGGTATTTGGAAAGGCACAGAAAATGAGTATATTTTATCCTATTGCGCATGCAAATGGCCCGGATTGGGAGCACCGGGAGATATTACAATGTCTCAGCTTTCAAAATCTGAGTGTGGAAAAACACATTATTGCAAGACATATTGTTTGTATTTTGATATAAAACTGACAGATTTTGCAAGCTGAGACTTTGTTTTATATTAAAAGTACCAAAAGCACAAAGCTTATTGCTATTATTGGATGGCTGGCACGCTAAATAGGCCTTATGAATGCAATCAAAAACGTGAAATATTATTTCACTTTATTCTCAAAAAATGTAGACTTTATTCTCGAAAAATGTAGACTTTATTCTCTAAACATGTCGACTTTATTCTCTAAACATGTCGACTTTATTCTCAAAAAATGTAGACTTTATTCTCTAAACATGTCGACTTTATTCTCAAAAAATGTAGACTTTATTCTCGAAAAATTTAGACTTTATTCTCAAAACATGTCGACTTAATTCTCAAAACATTTCAATTTTCTTGTCGAAACATGTCGACTTTATTCTTGAAAAATTTTGACTTCATTCTCGAAACATGTCGACTTTATTCTCGAAACATGTCAATTTTATTCTCAAAACATGTCGACTTAATTCTCGAAACATTTAGACTTTATTCTCGAAACATGTCGACTTTATTCTTGAAAAATTTAGACTTTATTGTCGAAACATGTCGACTTTATTCTTGAAAAATTTTGACTTCATTCTCGAAACATGTCGACTTTATTCTTGAAAAATTTTGACTTCATTCTCGAAACATGTCAACTTTATTCTTGAAAAATTTAGACTTTATTGTCGAAACATGTCGACTTTATTCTTGAAAAATTTAGACTTTATTGTCGAAACATGTCGACTTTATTCTTGAAAAATTTTGACTTCATTCTCGAAACATGTCGACTTTATTCTTGAAAAATTTTGACTTCATTCTCGAAACATGTCGACTTTATTCTTGAAAAATTTTGACTTCATTCTCGAAACATGTCAACTTTATTCTCGAAACATTTAGACTTTATTCTCGAAACATGTCGACTTTATTCTTGAAAAATTTTGACTTTATTGTCGAAACATGTCGACTTTATTCTTGAAAAATTTTGACTTCATTCTCGAAACATGTCGACTTTATTCTTGAAAAATTTTGACTTTATTGTCGAAACATGTCGACTTTATTCTTGAAAAATTTTGACTTCATTCTCGAAACATGTCGACTTTATTCTTGAAAAATTTTGACTTTATTCTCGAAACATGTCGACTTTATTCTCGAAAAATTTTGACTTTATTCTCGAAACATGTCGACTTTATTCTTGAAAAATTTAGACTTCATTCTTGAAACATGTCGACTTTATTCTCGAAACATGTCAATTTTATTCTCAAAACATGTCGACTTTATTCTTGAAAAATTTAGACTTTATTCTCGAAACATGTCGACTTTATTCTCGAAACATTTAGACTTTATTCTCGAAACATGTCGACTTTATTCTCGAAAAATTTAGACTTTATTCTCAAAATTTAGACTTTATTCTCAAAAAGTAGACTTTATTCTCGAAAAAAGTAGACTTTATTCTCGAAACATGTCGACTTTATTCTTGAAAAATTTAGACTTTATTCTCGAAACATGTCGACTTTATTCTTGAAAAATTTAGACTTCAGTTTTGAAACATGTCGACTTTATTCTTGAAAAATTTAGACTTTATTCTCGAAAAATGTAGACTTTATTCTCGAAAAATTTAGACTTTATTCTCGAAAAATTTAGACTTTATTCTCGAAAAAAGTAGACTTTATTCTCGAAACATGTCGACTTTATTCTTGAAAAATGTTGACTTTATTCTCGAAACATGTCGACTTTATTCTTGAAAAATGTAGACTTCAGTTTTGAAACATGTCGACTTTATTCTCGAAAAATGTAGACTTTATTCTCGAAAAAAGTAGACTTTATTCTCGAAACATGTCGACTTTATTCTTGAAAAATTTAGACTTTATTCTCGAAACATGTCAACTTTATTCTCGAAAAATTTAGACTTTATTCTCGAAAAAAGTAGACTTTATTCTCGAAACATGTAGACTTTATTCTTGAAAAATTTAGACTTTATTCTCGAAACATGTCGACTTTATTCTTGAAAAATGTTGACTTTATTCTCGAAACATGTCGACTTTATTCTTGAAAAATTTAGACTTCAGTTTTGAAACATGTCGACTTTATTCTCGAAAAATGTAGACTTTATTCTCGAAAAAAGTAGACTTTATTCTCGAAACATGTCGACTTTATTCTTGAAAAATTTAGACTTTATTCTCGAAAGATGTTGACTTTATTCTCGAAACATGTCGACTTTATTCTCGAAAAATTTTGACTTTATTCTCGAAACATTTTGACTTTATACTCAAGTTGTCTAGGCAACTTTAGTCATTTTATTGAATTTTCTACAGATTTGTCAACACAAACGCCTCATTCAAACAATGTTCATTCTTTGCTTAAAACATGACCCACCGAGTCAAGAAATAATAATAATAGTATGTGGAAAAATCTATGTCTGTTTTATTTATTTTTAAGGTTATTATTTCTCTTATTCCTCAAAGTTCATTTTGCAAGCAGTGATTGTGTTTACATAGAAGTCTCAAAGGCGCAGCAGCCAAAGAAAAAGGTTTATAAACCTTGATTAACATTCTAAGTGGACCTCGGGAAAAACATAAAATGATAAAAATGGGAAACTATGAAAGTATGGCTTTGGTTACCTGCTGAATATGAATGGTAGCTTGCTTATTATTTTGGAAGAGTGTTCTTTTTTCTCTCCAGCAGGATTCAGTTTCCCCTCCCTTTCCATCATCTCCGTCTCTCTCTCTCTCTCTTACTGCTTTCAGATTGTCTGTCATTCTTCATTCAGCCTTGTATTCATTTTGATTCTGCTCTCGCAGCTGACAAGTGTGAAATGAATACAGTATCTGTTCACTCCCTCTGTTCCTCCCTCTCTCTCTCTCTTTCTCGCTCTCTCCGTCTCCCTCTCCTTTGTGTGTTTTGGAGACTAGATTCTGAAGATTTGGCGAGTTGATTCTCTCTAAGCCTTTTCTTATCTGAAGAAGACATACAAAACTGAGTATCTTTCTTTAAGTCTATTTGCTCTTTCTCTCCTGCTCAGGGGGATAAACTCTGTGTGTGTGAGTCAGAGGATGAAACGCTACTGTAGAGGCAGCGAGAGAGGAGATTGGTGGAGATTTCTGGATTACAGGGTCACAAGGTCAAAATGTCAGAGGGTTAACGCCGGTACATAGCATTTTAGCAGAGTGAACGAGTGAGGAAAAATAGATTGATATTTTCGTTTTAACTATTGATCTCTTCGTGTTTACTGTACTTATATGTTGTGTGCCTGTGGCTAATGCAATTGAACTGATTACAGAAACACAGTCTGTGTCTGGCCGCCCACAATTATGTCAAAACACAGAATCACTGCTGAATCTCCAGTGCTACAGCAAAAGAAATCAAATTTGTGACTCTGGACCACAAAACCAGTCTTGAGTAGCGTGGGTATATTGGCAGCAATAGCCAAAAATACATTGTATAGGTCAAAATTATCAGGATATTATGTAAAGATCATGTTCCATGAAGATATTTTGTACATTTCCCACCACAAATATATCAAAACTTGATTTTTGATTAGTAATATGCATTGCTAAGAACTTCATTTGGACAACTTTAAAAGTGATTTTCTCAATATTTGGATTTTTTTGCACCCTCAGATTTCAGATTTTCAAATGGTTGTTGAAAAATTGACCCTTGTGACCCTTGTGGTTTTGTGACCCAAGGTCACATTTTATCTGACTTTGCAACTGAAAGTTGTTTAATTCATGAACAAATGAGTCAGTTCATTTTAGTGAATCATAAACTTGCAGCACAACCAGTGTAGTCTGTATCTCATGAATCTATTCATTTTAGTGAATCAAAAACACTTCATCAGAGTAAAACAATTCCAGAAAGTAATGAACTGGTTCTTTTAATGAATAGTTTAGAAAGATGAATTATCTGTTTGATTTACAAAGACAGAGATGCTTTCATTCAAAACTGCTTAAAGGGATAGTTCAAAAAAAATAAAAAATAAAATTCTCTCACCCTCATCTTGTTCCAAACCCGTAAGACCTTTGTTCCTCTTTGGAGCAGAAATTAAGATATTTTTGATGAAATTCGAGAGCTTTCTGATCCTGCATAGACAGCAACACAACTGACACATTCAAGGCCCAGAAAGGTAGTAAGGACATACTTTTTGTGTGCAAAGAAAATAAAAATAATGACTTCAGTCAACAAGTTCACAAAAGTACCATGACGCATGAGAGTAATTATTGACAGAATTAAAATTTTTAGGTAAACTATTCCTTTTAATTGCATTCAAGGTTTGCATTTTAGCAGTTTATGCATTCCTTGGGCTGGTAATTAAACCCATGACCTTGGCCGATTCCGTCTGAAACTCTCAACTCTGAACTCAGAATCAAACTGAATCTGAATCTACCTGGGAAAATGATTCTGATTGTCTTTGTATGTCTGTTTACTGCCTGAAAATTTTCAGCTTTCATAGTTTATGCATAGTTTAAACATGTCTAATAGTGCATGTTTGTAGTTGTGTTGAGTTTCATCTTCATGTGTGGTCGATGTCAAACTCCTCAGTCTCAGGAAAAAGACAAGAATCTGAGTTGTGTGTGTGTGAGTGTGTGTCTCATTGCTTTGACGCAGCTGGAGTGTCCAGTGAGACTAGCAGAGCTGCTAAATTAGCCCTACCCTGCAGCTGCTCTTATATATAGCCCTTCGCAAACACACACACTCTCTCTCTCTCTCCTGTTTTATTAATAAAAGTGCTCGGATGGACGTTAAAACGGGCTGAGGAAGACAACTGGGATCGCTGCGCGTCTGGTCAAGATGACTAACAAATGCAGTAAAAAAAAGAATCACTGAATGAACACTTCCTATCTGTGCGAACACAGATGTGCCTACACGCACGCATATCCAAACAAAGACGGGCTGTCTTGCATTTCTTTTCTCTCCGTTTCCTTTTGTCTTTGTCCTGCGTTTATCTTTCGCTATGAAAAGGCTGTGCATCAGTCTCTCTCCTCTCACTCGCTCGCTCACTCCTCGCAAGTTCATTGACATTCATTGAACACAGCACCGAGCGTTCATACCTTCCGGCACTCTGCGCTCTGAGACTGTTTGTGTGTGTGTTCATCGCTCTAGCTCTGTGATTAGGATTGTTATTCTGTATCAATAAGTGAATTAAATCACAGTCACGCTTTTCTTAGAGAAAAATAACAGATGGAACCGGTGTCGATGTGTTTGAACTGGAAAATGTTCAGGTTTTAATGAGTATTTTTGTCTTGTTATTCAGTAAAACATCTTTTTACATCATAAACAAGATTATTCACCTAATAAACACAACTGTGCAAGGCATTAAGACTTGTTATAGATTGCATTACTTGAACTAGCTATTTGATTATGCTTAAAAAATTTTTTAACAGGCCAAAGTAAAGCCAAAAAGATAATTTTTCAGGTGAATTTTAATTTTTTTTAGTTAGTGAGTTAGTTTTTTATTTATTTACTTACTTACTTTCATTGTTTTGCATTTGGCAATGCAGTGCTGCTAATCAGATGTTTTTACTGGAGAATGTCAAGATGAGATATTCAATACAAATGCTGTAAAATCAATAATCATTCAAAAAAGTATGTTTTTGTTTGGAAAATGTCAAAAAATGTATTGGTCCCACTTTATAAAATGCATAACTACTGTGTATTGTGCTCATATGTGACCCTGGACCCCGAAACCAGTCATAAGGGTAATTTTTTTGAAATTGAGATACATCATATGAAAGCTGAATAAATAGGCTTTCCATTGATGTAGGCTATAGTTTCGACAATATTTGGCTGAGACATAACTCTTTGAAAATCTAAAATCTGAGGGTGGAAAAAAATCTAAATATTGAGAAAATCACCTTTAAAGTTGTCCGAATGAAGTTCTTGGCAATGCATATTACTAATCAGAGTTTTGATATATTTACCGTAGGAAATTTACAAAATATCTTCATAGAATATGATCTTTACTTTATATCCTAATGATTTTTGCCATAAAAAAAAAATCGATAATTTTGATCCATACAGTGTATTGTTGGCTTTAGCTATAAATGAACCCATGCTACTTATGACTGGTTTTGTGGTCACATATTGTATTGCAAAACACTTTTGCTGCTACTGAGGTGGGATAAGGGTAAGGTTAGGGACAGGTTTGTTGGTGTGGGTAGGTTTACGGGTGGATTAAAGTGTAAGGGATGGGTTAACAATTGCAGAAATTAACTATAGATGTAATTACATGCAGGTATTTTTTAAATACAAGTACAATGTAAAACCATGTATGTACACAATAGGTGCATTAATTTGAATATAGGTACATTGTAGTTAAAGCCACCTATTATTAACTCGCTATTTTCTGTTATTTTTTAACTGTTATTCACTTATCAGGTGACTGAATCTTGATTTACAAAACTTTCAATATTTTTACTGGAAGCCACGACAAAGAGGCGCATTAAAACGGTGTGGAGAAAGTGAGCGGAAAGTGCGTTTGGGGTATTCCCTCAGTCTGATCTCTCTGTTGCTTGTTGTTCGTCATTTACTGAAATCAAAACCGGAAAAACATCCTAAAGTCGCACAAACAAACATTCGCATGTCGTATGAGACTGATTATCAAGAAAGGAAAGAAAAACAAGCAGTGACTCAGAATAAAAGTGCCCCAGTTATCTAAATCTCACTCTCTCTTCCTCCTGATGAGAATTAAAGGACTTCTTCTCACACATGAGTTTGTATATGTTGCCCTACTGCTGCTACATGCTCATTTCAAGTCTGTAATATATAGACATTGACTTTTTTTCTCACTAGTGGGAGTGAACGACAAATGAACTTAATGAGCAGAATGTGATTTGGTCATACGGTCAATATGACCTGTAGGCCCACTGTTGTCTTGGCTAATCAATATCAAGGATGTAGGGTTGTATTATTTTCAGGGGTTTTCAAAATGTGAGAGAGGTGAATATGTCTTTATTCGGGATGATTAGTTCACTTGGTGGATGTTATCTACATGGTTGACAGATTAAAAAATAATTACTGTTTGTCTTTCTTTGTTTTAGCTGTGATTTCCTTTCTATCTCTGTCTCTCTCGCTCTTGCTCTCTGGGGTGTTGGGGAAGGGCTCACTCCCCGCTCTCCTAATCCCCTTTATCCTGTCTGAAACCTACCCCACCTGTTGTTACACATCTGGACCCCCCCCCCCCCCCCGCACACACACACACACACACACACACACACACACACATTTAACATACATTTAAGGTGTCAAGCTTATAATATATGCTATTTATACAGATACACATACTGCACTTATAAATGATGTATAAGCAAACCTGTTTGTATAAAACCTAGTTTATTTGAAGTCCAAACTGTCCTATTTGTACATAGGTGAGATTTAAAGATATAATGTATATAGTTAGCAAATGACAGTGGGAATTAAGATTCCAAATAGCTTACAAATACATAAAATGTATGAGACAATTATCATAATATGGTGTAATATTCAATCATATGCTGAGACAGTTGCTAAATCAGTCACACTTTAGTGTTTAGATTATATTCAAGATAAATGACGGCAGAGAAATTGTAATCAGTTCATCTCCTTATTCAATTATCCACACAATTATCGCTTCCTAATTAAGATTTGAATAGCAGTGTGGGTTTGTGTGTGTTATGGGGATGGTGGTGGCTTTAAGATTGAAGATCTGACTAGTAATCTGTCGGTTAGCGGTTCATGAAGTGCAGAATTATTGGGATCCCCCATCACTAGCGTGCCCTTGAGCGAGGAACTTAACCCTGGGCTGCTCCGGAGGGAAAAATCCCTGCAGTAAATGTGCTCTTAGTCACTTTGGATAAAATGTCTGCCTAAATCACAATATTCATGTGATTTGTAAGGCATTTTACTTTAGAAATGAACTTTGACAATACAGAGTTCATATACACATTTTTTTTAATGGAAATGGAAATTGAATACCATTTATGTAAGCCAGTTTCTGCCACTGAATAAAAAAAAAAAGGTTATTGCAACTTATCTCTCAATTCTGACTTTTTTTTCTCAGAATTGTAAGATATAAACTCACAATTGCGAGTTACTAAGTCAGAATTGCCAATTCAAAGAAATAAAGTGAGAATTGTGAGAAGTCAAAATCACCTTTATTTTTTTTATTCAGTGGCGGTAAGTTCTAAAGTCAGAATTGTGTGATATAAACTCGCAATTGTGAGTAAAGTCAGAATTGTGAGATATAAACTCGCAATTCTGTAAACTTGTCTTTTTGTCTTAAAACTGTACTTTATAATTTGCAATTGCGAGTTTCTCACAATTCTGAGAAAACATTTTTGAATTGCAAGATAAAAAAATGGCTATCGTGAGTTTATATCTCGCAATTCTCACTTTATTTCTTGCAATTTTGAGTTTATATCTCGCAATTCTGACTTTATTTCTCGCAATTGTGAGTTTATATCCCGCAATTCAGACTTTTTAACTTGCAATTGTGCGTTTGTATCTCAAAGTTCTGAAAAAAATTTGCTTATATGAAAAATTGAGAAAAATTGCAATTTTATATGACGCAATTCTGAGAAAAAAAGTCTGAATTGAAAGATGTAAACTTGCAGTTGTGAGAAAAGAAGTCGCAATTTTTTATTTTTTATTCAGTGGCGGAAACAGTGGCTTTCCGCCACTGAATAAAGGTCAGTAAGAAATCTGTAAACAGATCAGTAAGTTTTTTTTGTTTTGTTTTGTTTTTTTTGTTTTGTTTTTTTAATACTTTCATTCAGCAAGAAAGCATTAAATTGATCAAATGTGATGGTAAAGACATTTATAATGTGACAAAAAATGTATATTTAAAATAAATGTTGTTCTATTAAACTTACTATTCAGCAAAAATATTAAACAGCACAACTGGTTTAAACATTGATAATAATAATAATAATAATAAATGTTTTTTGAGCACCAAATCTGCATATTAGCATGATTTCTGAAGCATCATGTGACACTGAAGACTGGAGTAATTTATATATATATATATATATATATATTGCAATAATATTTCACAATATTGTTTTTTTAATCTAATAAATATAGCTTTGGTGAGCACAAAAACTTTCTAAAACAATAAAAATACTTTTGACCCCAAACTTTTGAACAGTGCTGTATATATTTCAATATTTGCAATGCAGTCCTATTGCATTTCTATAGAATATATGATGTTTCACCAAAGGTTAGTTTAGGGATTTAGACTATAAAAATAAAATACAAAAACAAGTGCAATACACTAACAGCTGAGATTTATTATCCCTATTATAGAACAAAAAATATTTAGCATTGGAACAAATTCTGCATCTATTTTAAAGAGTCAACAAAATCAGTATGATACTTTTTATCTCAGTATGTTTGCAGAGAATTAAGAGAATAGTTCCATTTCTTTTTGTTTGGATGAATTACTAATCAAGATATATTATATTTCCAGCATCATGTGGACACATGAAACTGGAAATACAACAGAGAAAATCTGCTTTTTGTTACATCTGCCATTGCCGACTAGTTTTATTGATTAGTAGATGGTATTATTTCTGCTCAGGCAGTAGACCATGGCCTAGCAACACCAAAATCACAAGTTGAGTTTTGATCAAACATACACCTTGATTGCTCTGTACAAAAGCATCTTCTGAATGCATATGTGACCCTACATACAATACATTGTATGGGTCAAAATTAATAGATTTTTCTTTTATGCCAGAAATCATTAGGATATTAAGTATAGATCAAGTTGCATGATGATATTTTGTAAATTTCCTACTGTAAATACATCAAAACTTAATTTTAGATTAGTAATATGTATTTCCAAGAACTTAATTTGGACAATTTAAAAGGTGATTTTCTTAATATTTTGATTTTGTTGCACCCTCAGTTTTTAGATTTTCAAATAGTTGTATCTCTGCCAAATATTGTCCTATCCTAACAAACATCAGTGGAAAGCTTAATTATTCAAAATTGACCCTTATGACTGTTTTTGTGGTCCAGGGTCACATATATAAATGAATGCAACAGTACACTAAACTTGACGAACTATCATTAATATAGTAGAAAAAATTATCGAGTAATTAGTTTTCTTAGTTAACATTGATGTATCTAGACGGGTCACGTCTGAACAAATGCTTATCTGCAAGGTCATCCTGTTTGTGTGTGCAAGATGAGTGTTTGTGTTTGTGCCGCAAAAGACAGAGTTTGAGGCAGAAAGCATCACCAGAGCCGAGCAGAAGACACCGGCGCACGCTCACGCTAGCGCAGTGGCGCATGGCTGGCGGGCTATTCTTTGTTTATTAGCATATCTAGATGACAGTGGCATCGCAGAGGCAGCGGTAATTAAGGGCACAACAATGGAAACAGTAATGATGATTGGCATACCATTACATGCCACAGGGAAGGAGGGAGGGAGAGAGGAAAAGAGAAAAAGAGTGCAGTGGGAAAAGAGATAAATGAAGAAAGCTTGCTCTTTTAATCTCAGCAGGGCTACTACCTCAGTGTGCATGCGGGTCTGAGCGTGGGTGTGCGCGTGTGTGTTTGCTCTCTTGTTCGCCTGTGTGTAAATATGCGCCAGCTCGTTTACTTTCGCTGGGAAGTCGCTTGTTTTCCTTTCCCCTCCCTGTCACACAAGCACACTGATTTCTTTGAGATGGCTTATTCAGCAAGGAGGGGTTTTCTTTCACCCCGTCTCACCTCTCTACGCTTTTACTGCTTTAAAACACTCTATCCTCTAAGTGTCTCATCATATTTCATGCTAAAAGTCTACTTTTGCTCCCTGAGTATTTGGGACTTTTACATTTCATGCTAGCAGTGCTTTGCACCTTCAGTAAAAGTTCGTCCCAAATTTAAAAAAAAAGTTCATTATTTACTGAAATGTTATTTATATACCTTTCTTTTTTCTGTGTAACTCAAACTGAATGTTTGATTGTCTTTTCTACACCATTGTTCAAAAGTTTGGGATTTATTCATCAAGGACACATTAATTTAATCATCATAATAAAGACATTCCTAATGTTAAATGATTTTTTTTTTTATCAGCTCACTGGTGCTTCGTAAGGAAAAACGGGGGTGTGAAAACTTATGAATTTAAAGATCAGGGTAAGTTTAACTTACTTTGTCTTCTGAAGAACATACAAGTATCTTCTGTAGCTTCTGAAGAACAGTACTAAATGAAAAAAATATGATATTTAGGCAAAATATGAGAAATGTACACATCTTCATTCAGTTCAAAAGTTTTCACCCCCTAGCACTTAATGCATGATTTTTCCTTCAGGAGCATCAGTGAGCATTTGAACCTTCTGTAGTAGTTGCACATGAGTGCCTCAGTTGTCCTCAGTGTAAAAAGATGGATCTCAAACTCATACAGTCATTGTTGGAAAGGGTTCAAATACACAAAAATGATAAAAAAACCAAAGTATTTGTGGGACCTGAAGGATTTTTCTGAAGAGCAGCAAGCACAGTATTAAAAATCAAGTGTATGTAAACTTTTGAACGGGGTCATTTTTAGAAATTCAACTATTATTTTATCTTGTGGATTATATGTAAACGTCTTTTATGCCAATGATCTTATCCAGGTCAGTGCTAAATAAAAAAAATAACATTTTGTATGATCCCTGTTATTTTGGTTATTTAAACTATGTTTTTTGTTGTAAAACCATAGTAACTAGGGTTACCACTTTTAATAAAAATAATTAAGGGACGCATACTGTTTGGAGGGGGGGAGGGTGTGGGGGGCCTGAAAATCTCACACTCATCCAGGCCATCCCAAAAACCCACAACAAATTCTGAAACCATGGACAATATATAAATAAATAAATATATATATATATATATATATATATATATATATATATATATATATATATTAGTGGTGGGCCGTTATCGGCGTTAACGTGCTGCGTTAACGTGAGACTCTTATCGTGCGATAAAAAAAATATCGCCGTTAATCTATTCTCAAAGTTGGGTTGGGAGCTGGGTCTAAACTACGCAAGATATGATGACTTTCACCTTGATATTTTAGCGCGGATGACGTATACCTAGTCGAATTGCACTGTAGGGGGCGAAAACGAGTCTTCAACTTCTGTGCAATTACCACATCAAATGAGACGTGTTGACATGGATGCAGCTATGAAGCCGCTTCAGGGCAGGTGCGTTGCTAGACCCTTTTTACTGGGGCACGTGAGTTATAATTTACGTTGATAATCCCGAAATAAAGACATTAAACTATATGCAACAACTGAATTGACGCTTCTAAAAGCAACGCAGTTTAACCCAAGACTATGCACGCAGATATCCATGCCGGTGCGCGTCTGTGCAGCACGCGCACGTCGTGCAGCCTTTTGTGCAGAAGTACATGGTTACACAAGTTTGTATAGGTAATTATGTTGTAAATGCAATTGTCAAGCAGTTTGTGATGCATTTTGGAAACAGGAGATGAGCGCCTGATCTAATGCGCCACCTGGCCCGTTCTCGAAGACTTACTTTTAGTCATTATTTGGGTAGCACACATATTCTGAATGCCTTCAGCAGAATTCAAATTAGCCATTTTAATATATATATATTATATATATTAATTTTATATATATAGCCATTATCATTATCACATAAAAAAGTTTAAATCCATTGGCTGGTGCCATGCAAAATAAATAAAGGTTTTTTAGGCCTATGGCAAAAGTATAGTAGTATCAGTGTTTTGTTTTTGTTTTTTTGGCATTTTGATTACAATTTGTTTAACCAAAATTTTACTACAAATACCATAAAGTGTAGCAAACCCTTTGTTAATTTGTGGTTACCATAGTTTAACTATAGTAACCATGGTTTTTGGTTTTTAGTGAAAACATGGTTAATTTTTGTGAGGGCCATATTGTTGCTAGCCATAGCTCCCTCTAAACTTGTTATAAAACAATGTGAATATTTGTCTGCTAAGTTCCAACTCTTTACAACAGTTATGTAATTTTGTTAATTTTGCAGCAAACTGACTGGTATTGATAATATTTGCAAGCAGTTTAATGCTTAACTAAGTAAACAAAGACAAAACTACAATAGTCCATTTACAAATGTATCTGACCTGTAAATGATGTCCTGAACAGGACAGTTTTGCCTCTCTGCTCCACCTGGGCGCTCTATTCTCGAGTCTTGCATTCTTTTGGCGGACGCGCGGATGGGCGGAGCGAGCGTGCGCGAGGCGAATTGCATTGTCAGTCAAGACGAACCGGATTACGATTTATTAAGAGTTTTATTATTGAATGGCGAATTTGGAAAATAATTACTTTAGTACATTCGGCAGGCAACAGAAACAACAATATATATGAAAATAAAATATAAATAAAAAAAATGGCAGCGGGCCAAATTGGCTGCTAGGCCACCGGGAATTCTCCCGGTTCTCCCGATGGCCAGTCCGCCCCTGAAAAGAACCTTTCTTGCGTTTAAGCTCTGAAACTTTAAGACGCGGGGGGTTACTTGGAGAAGCATCTTCTGCCATTTTTAGACTTGGCAGACTCTGCTTAAAAGACCCGCCCTCCTCACTGGACAGTTAAAAAGACTAATCAAACTAACGATGACATCAAGTATTACCCAATCAAAAGTAGGAAAGGAGGCATCTTCATAAAATGCGTGTGGGATGATTTGCATGAGACGCTGCTTTAAAAAAAAAATGATAAAAAATACGGAACAAAACCCGTCCCGTATTGATTCAAAACGGGACGCGCAATTTCATTCTCAAATACGGGACGATTACGTATTTTAAGGGACGGGTGGCAACCCTAATAGTAACTACAAAATTAACCATGGTAACCCACAAAATAGCAGCCTATATGAATACACACAAATGTAAACAAATAATATGTATTTATTGAAATTCATAATATTAAAGTAAGGCAAAGATAATAAATATCATATTTCATAATGTTCGAATGAGTTCAAATGTATTACATGTGACCAGGGGCGCCGCTAAGGGGGGGTAAGTTAGGACAATTCTAAGGGCCCACGCCTTTTAGGGGGCCCTAGAGATCTGCTTTTGTGTGGTAGGGGGGGCCCAACCTCATATTTTGTCATAGGGCCCAAAATTGCGAGCGGCGCCCCTGCATGTGACTAAGAATTCACAGAAATACAAACATCTATATACGGTATTGTCCTGACGCGGCCCCTTTAAGAAATCCGAACGTAGCGCGCCAGCAAATGTAGCGCGCATCATTTGAAAATAACAGTCGAAGAGGAAAAGCAGCGAGTGATTAACGGTGTTTAACTTGTTCAAATTTGATTTCAAAGACACCAAAAATGATGAAATAATAACATTTATCTGGTCTGTCTCCTAAACCAACAATTTTGGGTGATCTTGGTGAGTTGTTGAACTCGCGTTTGATTGTATCTGCTGATTAGCACAGCAGCTATGTGTCAAAAGCTATGAATCTGTATAACTGATATTGTTAATGATAGTCATAACGTTATATGTTTATGCTACTAATTTTCATTGTATAAAACATTGGAGTAGTGACTATTCTGCCACCATTTGTAGCTGTTTTAATTAATGTTGTGCTTTACGGCTTTGTAGTGTCACTATACTTTAAGTGCAAATAGCACACGTTGTTGGCAGAGGCTATTTACACTAACTCCATCCACCAATGTGTGATTACAATGTGTACTTTTTTCTTTTTTTTTGGTTATGTCATTTATTTATTGTCACAGAAAAGAGTTATTTTTCTTTCCAACTTCTGGTGTCCTCTAAGTTTTATACAGTATCTACCTCCCTTACTCAAGTCTAGAACTGCTCCAGTGTAGTATTTGCATTGAAGGACAAGTGTTACATACTCTCTCTCTGTGTGTGTGCGTGTGTGTGTGTGTGTGTGTGTGTGTGTGTGTGTGTGTGTGTGTGTGTGTGTGTGTGTGTGTGTGTGTGTGTGTGTGTGTGTGTGTGTGTGTGTGTGTGTGTGTGTGTGTGTGTGTGTGTGTGTGTGTGTGTGTGTGTGTGTGTGTGTGTGTGTGTGTTTGCACTAAAGCTGTGTGCGGCATCAAGGTGATGTAAACGACAAACTGCAAGTACTATTTGTTAGTAAAATAAAAACAGTGAAAAAGTGCACTTTAGATTACAAAAAGGGGAAAAAAAGGACATGAACAGGCATCCAATTTGATCCCATAAAAATCCCATAGAAACCATCCGACAGAATATTTATGTCTTGTCAAAAAATCCTAAAGGATTCCAATAAGAATTTTGTACAGGATCATATTTTGGAACCGTTTCTATAGGAATATTCTTATAAGACATAAATATTCTGTAGGATCAGTCCTAAAGGATTTTTTATGGGATCTAATTGGATGCTTGTTCATGTCTTTATGGAAACTTTTATCTGAAGGTGCACTTTTCCACTGTTCTTGTTTTGCTAGCAAAAAGTACTTTCAGTTTACTGTTGACATCACCCTGATGTAGACGTTGTTCATTGTATGTTGCTTATCAAAGAATCCTAAAGGATTCTGATAAGAAACTTGTACTGGATTGTTATTGGAATAGGAATTGTGTTCTAGGATTTTCTTATGGGAAAAGACATAAATATTCTGTAGGATAATTTCTACAGGATTTTAATGGGATCCTGTTTTATTTTAAAGCATCTAAAAAAAGGAATCCTAACACTATTCCTATCAAAATCCTATAGGAACGGTTCCAAAATATGAATCCTGTAGAGGATTCCTATTGGAATGTACATCGAGGTGAGTTAAAGTAAACTGCAAGACACTAAACTATTAGTTAGTGGTTTAAAAAAAAAAAAAGTGTAAGGTTAGGATTCTTCAAAATTCTTGAAAGATGCTTTAAAATTAAACCCATTAAAATCCTGTAGAAATTATGCTACAGGATTATTATGTCTTGTATAAGAAAATCCTATAAGACAATTCCTAATGGAATCCTTTAGGAACGGTTCCAAAATATGATAGAAATTCTAACTGGAATCCTGTAGAGAATTCCTATTGGAATAATTTTTTGACAAGGGTTACCATAGTATTACTACAGTATAACCGTAGTAAAACCATAGTATCAGAACCATGTTTTTTTTAAACCAAAAAACCGCACCAAAAAAACAGTTACTACAGTCATGGTTAACTACAGTTTTACTATAGTATTACTACAATATAACCGTAGTAAAACCATGGTATCAGAACCATGGTTTTTTAAAACCAAAAAACCGCACCAAAAAACCATGGTTACTATGCTCATGGTAAACCACAGTTTTACTATAGTAAAACCATGGTTAATTTTCGTAAGGGACAAGCTACAAAAAGATTAAAAAATATATCAAACTTTCCTTAAAGTGATCCAAATGGCACACTTCCTATATTCCAAGTCATGTGATAGCAGTTATGTGAGGAACGGACTGAAATTTAAGTGATTATTCACAAGTAATCACCCTCTCCAATGAGATGTTAACCACTGTGGTCGGAGTCGGTGAGTCAAGCTCAGAAACTAGATTTCCCAATTTATAAACATCCTATTCAGACCAGCTATCTGAACTGGACCAAATAATTAACTGAAAACATCTGACTCAAGAGAACAAATTGGACATTATTCTCTTACAAATTTCCTTAAGCAC
This sequence comes from Garra rufa, assembly GCF_049309525.1. Taxonomy (NCBI): domain Eukaryota; kingdom Metazoa; phylum Chordata; class Actinopteri; order Cypriniformes; family Cyprinidae; genus Garra; species Garra rufa. The sequence goes on along the minus strand of NC_133363.1, from coordinate 46,871,773 downwards.
CAAGAAGTACAGATAACCGGATTTTCAGTGAATGACAACTTAAAAGGATTGAAATATACCACATAAGTAGTATGGACTATTTTTATGATGCTTTTATGGTGCTTTTTTGACCTTTTAGATCTTGGCAGCCCCAGTCCTCATTAACTTCCATTATGCTGAAAGAGAGTGGCCAAGATATTAATCAAAAAAATTTTTTGTTCCACAGAAGAGAAAAAGTTGACTAAACAATGACATTTTAGGGTTTAATTGTCCCACAGGGATCAGTAAAGTACCTCTATCTCAGCACCTCTTTGAGGGTGTTTGTCTTTGTGAGCATATGAGCGGTTGACTGTGTGTTTTCCAGCACACTCACGCATATACACACATGCATTAGGCGTGTTTATGTTGGTCTATGAGACGAAACTCTGTTTATATGCGCAAAAAGTGTCTCCAGACCCCTCCCATTCTGTTTCTCTTGGCACAGACCCTCTCCCTGCCCTACTCTGTATCTCTATCTTTCTTTCTCTTGCACACGCACTCCTCATCCTGTTTCTGTGTTCTCTAACAAGAGGGACTGTCCTTAATTACCCTCTTTGTACAGTGAAATGTATGGGTAGAAGTGGCTTTCTTCAAAATCTCCCTCTTAATCATTGCTCAGATAACCTTCTGCTCTCCTCAAGCCAAAAGTGGATATATATTTTTGGATCTTCTGAGCTGAGTTGAATTAATGCTTTTCTAATTAGTCACTGCACATTCAGTAATGGTGGTACAGTGAACATTACTTAAATTATTTAGAACTTTGGAAGTGTGAAGTCCAGTTAGTCGATTAATGGTTGTGGTTGAAGTTAAACGAACTTTATGAATAGTCACTTTGCCAGTCATTTGAATTACTCAGTGAATCATTTAAGATAATAACGTGTCAAAGATTTCATAACTTTGTCTTGGCATCTGTGAAGAGGCCAAAAGCTTCTGAATCATTGATTCGTTTCAGATGACTGCACAGTCAGGGACACAGTGGTTGAATAATCAGCCGTTGCAGAGGTGGATCGATAGCAGCCGTCATGCAAAGCTGTGTGTGTGTCCATAGACGCAAAAGGAATGAAGGGTGAAGAAACAAATATTACAGCGCAGAAATAGCCCTATGCAGACCTGTTTTTACAATGGCCAACAAATGATTTAAACACACAAAACCAGATACGAGTAGTTGGGGTGAAAGAACAGTAGTCACGCTGTAGGTTCTATAGTAGTGTTGCTGTAGTACTGAATAAGCAATGCCAGGGAACTTTGTGAGAATATTTTAGAATTTGTTTCCCCGCAGGCTTAAACTTTTGGTTTAGTCAAAGTGAAATTTTAAGTTACTTAATTTAAGTGACCTGGAATATTTCAGTTGACTAAACTAAAAATTTGAAGTCAGCAGGGTAATAAATTATTTTAAGTTAAAACAACAGTTCTTTTTTTTTTTTTACAGCTGTTGCAGCGCTTAAGTTAAAATACTGTGTGTGAAATAATAAAATAATGTGTTTTTTTTTTCAATCCTGCAAACCTCCCCACGATCAAGAGCTGTAACAGTTTTGTAGAGAGTTTGCACTTATGGTTTGGTCAGTTACCCGGATGCGCGGCCATATTGGTGATACTCGGATATAAACAGCAGCATGGATTGCACAGTTAATGTACTTCTATATACGTTGTTCTGCTAATTTATTTTGTCTAAACCATGGAAAAAAACATGTGGAAGCTGCTAAATCATATAGAGAAGAACTTAGTAAGTTAATAGGTGGTAAAGATGCCTTCAAGCTGTATTAATTAAGATATTAGCATAATGTTTTACCTACCTGACCTGATCGGAAATTATAAGAGCAAACACAAATGTTGTCAAGATTCTTGCCCTGAAAATCCTAGTTCAGTTTGGCCAACCACAAATGCCTTTTGTCCCTAGACAGTTTTTTGCTCTCTTCTGCTTGATTTGTTAGAACTTTTGGCAGTCTATAGTACTCCAAATGTTTTTCCTGGTCTGAACACTTAGTACAGCCAAAACATGACAATAATTGACCAATTTCAGCAGCAATAATCAGCAAAATATGCGAGTTTCGTTTACTTCAGTGGCATTGTTTACATTCAGTGCCACCAATATGGCCGATTGATGGCGCGTCGTGAAAACATTCCAGTCAGGCGACACTTCCATGTTCAGGAAAAATGTGGATTGATGATGGTGGCCGTAGTATGTTCAGTAGGCACTGTGCTAATTGACACTTTGGTCTTGGGTACTAGTATTAGTAAATTAGTGCAGTCTGAATGTGTGTAATGGTAAATTTCAATAATTTTGATCTCAATACCCACCAAATCCATCAACCCAATTATTGAAATTTACCTTTACACACATTCAGACTGCACTAATTTACTAATCCCCTCTCATCACTGTACCGTTCTGTTTGTTTAGCATCCTATGTGTGTATGTGTGATTGTGTGTGTATGCAGTGCAGCTTTAATGAGAATCAGAACAATGCAATCAGATGTATGCCTTACCAGCCATAATTATGAGGAATATGCACAGCAGTGTGGATGATAGGTCTGCTCCCTCTCTCTCTCTCTTGCCAGCGCTCTGCGCTGACAGATGGTTGTGTCAGTCATAATGGGACAAATCCGATCGCTACCGAATGAAAGGCGTCCCTCCAGCAGAGAGAGAGAGGGAGAGAGACAGTCGATGTGTCTGTATTGATGTGTTTACTCAGGGTGAAATTGGCATCCATTAGAGAGAGGATTGTGTGTGTGTGCGTGTGTGTCAGTGAGAATACAGGCTCTAAAATGAAGGCTGCATTAATTCATATTCTGTTACACATGCACAGACACTCTTCCTTTTTCGTCACGTGTTCACACTGTCTCTTTTTCAAACACAGACACACACACACATGCACGGCAGGGTGGACTGCGCAGACAGCTTGGCGATGCCGGGGAAGGTGTGTCTCCAGAGTTCCATTGTTCTAGTCAGAGAGGAATCTATGTGGAAAACCTCCTAGATAAAAAGGGGGTGGGGAATGGGGGGATGAAGGAAGAGAACGGAGGAAAGAGTGCTTTTGTAGGAAGTGGACTAGCGCTGTCCACAAGCCAGCTTCTTGGGAAGGGTGTTAGGTGTAGTGTTTATATATTCCTGTATCGTATCTAGGCGGATACAATGTAGGGAGCTGTCAAGACTGTTTTTTCTATATGATATGTACAAGGCAATATTCTGTAATGGTTTTCCCAATGGCTTTTACAAGTCTGAGAAAGAGCTTAAAAATGGATAATGGTGTCAGGATCCTCATAAAATAGAGAGAATGCAGAGAAGAAACAAGAATGAAAAAATACTGCACATTCTTCTGCTGCTGGAATGTTACAGTAAATTATTCATCCCGTCAAGAATCCATTTCTTAGGAGGTCTTTCTTCATTCTTCTCTCTATCTCTGTCTTTCTCAATTTTTCGATAAGGTTAAAAGTGCCATGGAACACACAGGATTTCTAGCTGCACTGGGACTGAATCCACCAAGACACTGTCTTTCCAGCCATCTCCTTTCTCTGTCTTACTCTCTCTCTCTGTCTTTTTGTACCTCTCTTTTGGGAGTCCACTAGTCTTGTAAACGAAAAAGAAAAAAGGCTAAAAATGTGTTTCTCTCATGAACTGACACTGCTAATAACTGATTTTTCTAGTTTATTTTGTACAACCAGAACGAACACTTACTATTTGAGTTTACCAGCATTCTGTTTTAACTTTCATTCAATGTTCTGCTTTGATAATACGAGTTCCTTGGAGGCCACACATCTAAAAAATGCCCAGGCTCTGTCTTTTATATTAGTGATTTGCAAGTTTGCAAACATCTTCATTCTGAATGTGAATGAGGTGCTTTTGATTGGCGGCTCTTTAGTCTTAATCCGCTAAGAGGGCTCTCCAGAGGGCTAGAATTGGGAGGATGGGGTAAGAGAGGAGGCTTTCAGGGTGCTGACCCACACACTAATGGAAACGGTCTGCTGAATGATCCCACTTCTGGCACCATTGGACAACAGCTGGGCCCTTGGAAGGCTCAAACCCAAAAAAAGCCCATTTTGGAAACAGGCATTCATACTGGTAGTGTTTGAAAGATAGAGCCTTGAGATCCCTGCAGACCATTTGTGGGCAGTAACAGACCAGTCGGCTTGTGGTAGCAATCAATTTGTTGCCAAAAAACCTAAATATATATTGAGAAATGTGAATGAATGTCCAGATCTGCACTCATAGTAAATGTCTTTTGTGTTCTGTGTGTTTTTTGTTTTTCACCATTCTGTTTTCCTTGAAGCAACTTGCTGTGATAACAAGGCCATGTCTTTCTGTGTCTCCACAGCTGCCAGGATCCCTGAAGAGGAAATTGACTGGGGCCGTTGAGAGTTCTGCATCACTAAACGGGGTCTCTGACACGTCTATGACCCAAGGAGGTGGCAAACGACTATGTCTGGAAGATGTCACCCTGGCCATGGGCCCCAGCTACCCTCAGCCCCCATTCCCTTCTGGGATGGGCAACCAGGGGGGTGTTCTAGAAGCTAATCGACTGAACAGCAACAACAACAATTTGGGCTCTCCATATTCCGTACCTCCAAATGCCAGTCCTGGATCAACACCAGGCACCGGAGGAGGCTCAGGGGGCTTGACAAGTAACTTCAACCCAAATGGGGGTTCGGCTACTCCTTCAGTAGAACAAGAACTGCAGGAGATTTTGGATGAACTTACAAAGAACCCCGATCCCACTTTACCAGAGCTTGACATTGAGAAGATCTTAGGAAAAGAAAGTGATGACCAAGCAAGTGGTGCTGGAGGTTTTGTCCACCCAGATGGTAATGGCACTCCAAAAAGATCACCACAGAGACAGTCGCACCTGGAGGCTCACCTCACACAGTCCCCTGGTTTCTCTCAAGCTGGTTCCCCTCAAGTAGGTCCAAGTCCTGCTGGGGCACCGTATACCCTACCACACCCTTCCAAACCAGTTCCGTCTCCACTCTCAGCATCACCCCTGTCCTCCTCCTCTTCACAAGGGCAAAATCAAGCACGGTCACCCATGCTTTCCGCCGCCCTGTCAAGCCGGCCCGGATCCAACTGGCATGAGGTGTCCCGGGCTCAACAGCTTCAGCAGATGGCGTCGAATAGTAAGCACCATTCTAACAACAGTGCAGGTCCCCCACCTGCACAGTCGGGGTTGTCTGGATTGGGCCAGCAGAGTACTTCCTGGGCTGGTCCCTCGCCACCTTACCGACCAGGAGATAAGCTGCCTAACTCATCACCCCATCAGCAGCCCTTCAGCCCAGCAGGTAATATCCAGAGCCCCCAGAGTTCTCTAATCTCTAGCATGGCTCCAGCCCCATCCACTGGACCTTCACCACCCTACAGGCCAGAAAAGCTAGCCAGCCCAGCAATCGCTCAGCCCCCATTCAGCCCCCAAAACAGCATTCTGTCTGGAAATGCCCCACCTGGAGTTTCAGGCACTGCAATCCAAGGCTCTCAGGCTAGTTATCTTCCTGGTGTGGCCCCAACATCAAACAACACCCGACCATCACCTCCTTACCGACCAGATAAACATCCGAGTCCAGCTGGGCAGTGCCAACCAGGAACGCAACCTCCCACACAAGGACATCTTTTCAACTCGCAAAATAATCAAGCACCTGCAATGTCTAGTCAGCTGTTCAAGGCCATCACATCCAACCAGCCACCCAGCAGCCTCAAGCTCCTAATGCAGGCGCAAGGAAAACCCTCACAGCTGCAGCTAAACAAGGCCGCCACAGCTGGTATGGGTCCAGAACCGTACTCTTTCAACAACACCAAGCCATTACGACATTTCGACCCCGATCCCTCTGTGGCCAAACTGGGTCCTCTGGCTGTGGGAGGATACCGCAATGCTAGCATGCAACCCACGGCGCCCACGTCGGCCACAGGACATGGACATCTTCTGCCACAGCGCATGCAAAGGGGGATGCCTGCTGGTGGTATAGTGCCTCACTGCAGAGATGTGAGTACTGCTACTTTCTTGTTGAACTTGTGTGTAAAATATCATGTCAACTTTTGATATAAGCTTTAAGATTTTCATGTCTAACTTGATGTGTTTTAGGCTACGTTCACACTGTAAGCCTTAGTGCTCAATTCTGTTTTTTCTAAGATCCAATTTTTTATAGCTATTCACATAGCTGTTGTTTTAAATGTGGCCAATATCAGATTTCCAGTGTGAACAGATCATGATTCTAAACTAGCCCACATGTGCAAAGAACAATACGAAGAGCGTTTTCACAACAAAATCTGCCTAATTCTCAAAACTAGCCCAACCATGTTCAGGGGGTAAATATCACGTTAGTGGGGTCGCATCAACCCACAAAGTTGAAAAACAACCCACAGCAACAGTGGAAAAAGTAGCCCGATTCTGTGGGGAAATGGATTTGGCAAGTCATTTGGAAGTAAACACGGAGGACATAAAGTAAACGATTATGTGTTTATTTATAGTGTGATCTGTTGCAGAAGCCAGCAAAAATTTTGCACAGGCATTATGAAAAATAAAGACAAGGATGTGCCAAAAGACAGCAAAGTTTTGAAACTTTTATATGAGTCCTCATGCTTTGCTTGTATATAGAGTTGTCCCTGTTCTGACACGTCGCTATACTTCCAATGATTACCTTTCGCAACTGTCTTGATAACTTTGGGTATGTAAAATTGCAGAATTATGACGAATGTCGATCTGACGCAAATGTCGCATGGATTCCGACATGACTGTTCACACTGCAGTCACCTTGCAAAATATCTGACCTGTGTCGGATTTAGTACCACGTATGAAAGTGGCACAAATAGGAATTAAAAAGATCAGATTCCATTCGGTTTGTGCTATTCACACTGTAATGACAAAAACAGATCTGAGTTAAATTTGAGTAAAAAATTGGATTTGGGCTACATTTGCCTGCAGTGTGAACATAGCCTTATAAATTTTGAAAATATAGATGAATACAGAACAGTCTCTGTCAGTTCTTACAAGTTTCACTATAGTGTATAGGTTAGGTGTGTACATTACATTTTAATTTCTCCTAGAATTTGTGAGTTTTTGGCAGGAATACCTGCTAAGATGGGAGCAAGGTGAAAGTAGACTATTTCTGTGATTCTATTTGGTGCCACTAGTATGAAACTGACACTTTTAAGTACAGGGAATAAATGACTTATGTAGTTATTTCCTCAGACTGTGATGCATCTGTGTTGTCTTCATAATTCTTGTTTTATAGAGTCGACAGATGATTTAGAGCTTTGAAAAAAAGACAAAAGAATTACATTTAGACAGGGCTTCTAGAATTACGCAATTAAAAATCCAAAGATACACGAAGAGGGAATTACAGCCCTGGTTTTTGCGTTAGCTTGTGAAGCTTTTGGGTATGCTTCATACAGGGGGAGACTGTTTCTAAAAAGATGGAGTGGGCACCCTGTGGTGTGTACCATGGGAAGGGAGGGGAGTGGGTGTTCCGACTCTGATGTGTGTCTAAGGGGGGCAGTTAGGAAGCTCCAAAGGTTAATTGAATGGACAGCTGAACAGAGAGTGAAGGAATGTGAGTCTTTGTATGTGATTAGCATTCAGGCTAAGAGGCTGAACATGCTCGGTCCATCTCTGTTAATTAGGGTAGGGCCAAACTTACTGTCCTTGTAGTTGTTGTGATAGTGTGTCATATTTAAAAAGAATTTCTTGAATGAAACGAAAGAGAGGGGAAGAAAAAGATGCACATTTTAAGTTATTCGTTTTGTGCAACCTGAGAGAAAACTTTGAGAGTTTTATTCATTTTTTGCTCTGAAGTGAGAGTATGTGTGTTTGTTTACGCAATAAAGAGCAAAGGCTTTGTGACTGTGTGTGTGTGTGTGTGTGTGTGTGTGTGTGTGTGTGTGTGTGTGTGTGTGTGTGTGTGTGTGTGTGTGTGTGTGTATGTGTGTGTGTGTGTGTGCGCGTGTGTGCATGTGCGTGTGCGTGCGTGCGTGTGTGTGTGTGTGTGTGTGTGTGTGTTTTTGTATATCCGTGCTAAAGAGAGAAAGGCAGTGTGTGTAAATGTGTGTGCCTATAGAGTTTCAAAATACCGCTGTGCATTCTGTCTCCCTGCATGGCGGTCTGTTTGAAGACTGAGTCCCCCTCTTTCAGCCCAGTAGTCCTCTTTCATCACACCAATAAAAGATAATGAATTTTAGAGGAGACTGAGATTGAGGAAGAAAGAGAAAAGGGGGCCAGTTTCTTTAGTGTCTTGGCATGCATGGTTGAAAACTAAAGAGAGACTCAAATCTTCTATCCCCCAAACTGACCGGCTCTCCCTTGTGCTCTCTCTCTCTCTCTCTCACACACACACACACACACACACACACACACACATAGATGATCTAAATCAGTTTTATTCAAAACCATATTTAACTACACTACAGTCAAAAGTTTTTAGACATGTTTTTTAAAGAAATCTCTTCTTTTCGCCAAACCTGCATTTATTTGGTACAAAGTACAGAAAAAAACAGTAAAATTTTGAAATATTTTTACAATTTAAAATAACTGCTTTCTATTTGAACTTTGTTTCTGTGATTAAAGCTAAAATTTCAGCATCATTACTCTAGTCTTCAGTGTCACATGATCCTTCAGAAATCATTCTAATATGCTCATTTGCTGTTCAAGAATTTTTATTATTAATACATTTATAAACAAAGGATTCTTTGATGAAAAGAAAGGTCAGATAAAAAGTTTTGAAATAAATGTTTTTGTAACATACACTATAAAAAGCTTGGTGAGGGAAAATAAATTATATTTATATATTTTTATAATTATAAATTTAAAGAAAGTAATACTTTCAGTTAGCAAGGATGCTTTAAATTAATCAAAAGTGATGCTAAAAACATTTATAGTGTTAAAAGATTTCACTTTCAGATAAATACTATTCTACTGAACTTTCTATACATCAAAGAAACCTTAGCTGTTTTCCACATAATAATAATAATGTTTTTTTTTTATTTTTATTTTTTTTTTTACAGCAAATCAGAATATTAGAATGATTTCTGAAGGATCTTGTGACTGGAGTAATGATGCTAAAAAATCAGCTTTGAAATCATAGGAATAAATTACATTTGAAAATATATTCAAATAGAAACAGAATAGAATAGAATAGTTATTTTAAATTGTAAAAATATTTAAAAAATGTACTGCTTTTGCTGTATTTGGGGTCAAATAAATTAGGCTTAGTGACCAGACGAGACTTATAAAAAAAACATTAAAAAACCTTACTGTTCAAAAACTTTTGACTGGTAGTGCACTCACAATAATTTGTTTCTGAATTGAGATTTGATTTTTGTCTAGCTTTTAGTAATTAAACATTCTGAATGAAAAATGATTAGTTAATTAAAATTGCATTGTTTGACTTTACCATTTAAATAGGAGTAAACCATTTAACAGGAAGTGTTTGTAATTGTTTTGGTGAAGTTGTGTGACGCTACTTCTAATAAACACACCATGTACGTGTGTACTTCCTTGAGGAGCGCAAGTGGGTAGAAAACAAAAGTTTGATTGTTATCAAGACTCATGATTCACAAGAATCTACAGCAGCACACAGGTATTTTCCCAGCAGGAGCAGCTTTCTCGTAGTCGTTGACTCAAGTGGGGATTCCCTCCTCCTACTGAACACCTCTCTCTCTCTTCTCTCTCTGTCATGCTTGCAGTTTGTAGAGGAAGTTTGTTTGCCTGTGAGCTCAGAAGCAGAAGTGAGATTGCCTTTTTTATCTTTGTAACCTCACTGTTACTCCTCATTTAGGGAAAGTAAGAAAAAAACCTGCAGAGTGTTTATTTTATTGTAAAAAAGCCCAGAACTTATGATTGTAAATAAGCAAAATGCGAGAAAGAGAGAAGAGGTTGGTGTCTCGAAAGTGCATTTCTATGCGGGATTTTAGTACACACACACTTTCTCCTCATCTTAACGTCTGTTTGTAGTCACTTCCAGAAAAAAAGAAACTTTTATCCTTTCCTCTACTTGCCTTTTTGACACATTTGTGACAAATTCTTTGTTTCACACTCACAGAGAGATGTTTAATTGCCCTCCCAGCAGCAGTGGACACTTGACCACATGTACTGAATATGCATTGCACACTATCTTACACATAGCCTACAGGCTATAAACATGCCTGATTTGTGTCTGTGGTGTGTGCTGTCATGTCACAAGCATACCGTCTTCTGTCCACCTCTCTGTGTGTTTACATAGTTGCTGGCGAACCCCAGGTGTGGCTTTGGCTGATTGGTTTATGTGACTAGAGACATTCTTGATGTCATTTCTCTAGTGCTAAATTGATGTTTAAGTGACTCAGTGAATCAGAGGTCAGGAGGAAAGCGTCTGAGAGATGTCAAAGCGTGGTGGAGACGTGGTTTTCTGGAGAGAGTTAAATTCGTAAGGGTTCAGGAACTGTGCTGCCTCTACTATTACAGTATTAACTTTGATGTCTCCTGAAAGTCCGTATGAGAAAATTAAAAAAAAGAGTTGTTGATACTCAGATGATTTGGTTTTGGAAAAATTTAATGAGAAATGTTGATGCTTTTGTGATAACATTTTTGTTAAGACATTTTATGTCAAACTACAGTCATCATCTCTAAGTGTACATGACACAAAGCATAACTGAACAATTGAATGACTAAATATTAGGGATGCACGATATGAAAAATTCTAACCGATACCGATAGCCGATAATTAAGTCCTTCTTTTGGCCGATGCCGATACCGATACCGATAACCAATACATTCATATTTTTATATGATAATTTTGTGCACACAGGAGAATACAAAATCTAAGATAAACTAATGAAATTTATATTATATATCTGGGTCTAACAATCATAGCAAACAGTCCTGACTCTTCAAAAATGTTTTTATTTTTGTGTGTAAGGCACCACAATTCTAAATAAAATAAAATGCTTTGACATTTTGTCAACCTGGAAAAAATGAAAAGTGCATCATGGAGTAAAGTCAGATGTCCAAATGTCTGTGGTAAAGCTTACATGCAGTCCATTCTTATTGATCATATTATGAATGTGTGCAGCAGCCAAATCGTACAAGGCGGGGAATAAAACATCAGAATCGAGATGAAAACATCTCAACTCTTCAGAATGCTACAAGCGCAACGCAGGTCATGTGACATGAACCAACCAATCAGCTTCATCCTTTCCCTTAATAACACTGAAAGCACTGGCAAGGTGGAGAAACAGCTTATCAAAGCTGTACAGGAATAAACATTTTTAAATAAATTTGATAGAGCTACTGCAAGCGATTTTTAATGCTGAAAATCTATTTATTCTTTGCTGAAACTACCGCGTCTTTATGGAGAGCGCATGTCATGGCTGCTTAGCAACGACAGACGACACTGGAGCTCAAACTACAGAGCGGTTTGGCAAAGACTTTGGGTTTGGAAAGAAAGAGAAGGCGGCGCTTCAGCGTTTTCCACGCGTTTTAGGCGCGACATGTGAACGGCCCCTAAAACAGATTCACCGCCATGACGACCTCTGAAGTGAGATATAAGATTGTTAAAACTTGACGGCTTTTTACCTCCTCTCGGAATCCTTGCTAAACATGTGTTGCAAATAGCAATAGCATCATCGTCCTCCTCTGTCACCGTGAAAAACTTCCAGACCTGCGAAGGCGATGATGACGACACAGATGATGACGTATTAAATGCGACAAAGGCCGAGAGTCACTGCAGTTTACAGCTGCAGTCACTTGCACTCGGAAAGCAGATGAATCTCAGATAAACCAGACTGATTGATTGATTTACCAGCAAGAGTCCTTTATCGGATCGGGTTTCATTTATTTATCGGAGCAATAAAAATGACGTCATTTTTACCCATATCGGTCGATAATTTATCTGTCCGATAAATATCGTGCATCCCTACTAAATATACATATTTCAGAGCATGCATGGCAATGAAGTTAGTTTGATTATTGTGTATGGATGTTGGCTTAAGACGAGGTGCAGTTACGTTATCTGAATCTGTTAGTTAGAATTTTTGAATTTTAGTTGGACTAGAGTGTATGCAGTATGACAAATTGCTGTGTTTAGTCTGACTGAAACTTTGTAAATGCATTTGTAAATGCACTTATTGTTGATATATGAATTTAAGAGAGACTCCATTTGTTCTACATTTAATCTCGTTGTCTGAAAAAAACATGTTTTGTATGAAGTGGATTTCAAATGTTTTGTTTAGTAGGATTGGATATTGGTTGTACCCTTTTTATTTTGTACGTTTTCGTAATTTCATGTGATTTATGGGGCGTTCACACCAGATGCGACTTGTGTGAATAAGTAATGCTATAGTTGGACATTTTGAGTTTGCTCGCTTCATTCACGCGTGAAATTAACTTCACAACAGACACAAATTTGCATCATGGGTGGGGCTTCTGCCACTGGTCAGCGGGAAAGTAGTTGTAAAATACGGTGAATAAGCTAAATTTGTAGTCTCAATATGTATGTGTGTATATGTATATTAGGGGTGGTCATAGATTAATTTTTTTAATCTAGATTAATCTAGATTAAATCTTGGAATTAATCTAGATTAAAATGGCTAATTTGAATTCTGATGAAGGCATTCAGAATATGTGTGCTACCCAAATAATGACTAAACATGTTACGCCGTACTTTTATTTTGACAGGTTGCCGTGAAGTTTCTGTACATACAGTATGACATGATGCGAGTTTTCTCAAATGAAACGGTATAAGTGACACTCACAGCAGTTTTGGAGATTGAGTTTATCTGTTCATGTGAGATGCAAATGCCAAAAATTACCGGGAGCGTCACGTGTGTTTCAGTATGCGTGTAGTAAAAGCGCGTCTCCACCATTCATAGTATGAATTTCATACATACAGCTAGGCAAACGGAACATACCGGATTCATATTAAAACGGTCTTTTTGCATTTCAGTTTTCACAGACACTAGTCCATATCGCGATTTGAATTAAGTGACAGACCATATTTGATTTATGAATCCAAAAAACGACGAATTTACGTGGCATTTCGCGCTATAGTAGATTCGGTTTTTATGAATGGAGGACGACGTGATCCCGTCTGTGTTTTGGCGGAGGAGACATAAACGCGCGATATTCTATAGTCTTTGGTATACATCCGCGTTAAACTATCAAGGTGAAAGTCATCATAGCTTGCGTAGTTTAGATCCAGCTCCCAACCCAACTTTGAGAATAGATTAACAGCGATATTTTTTTAATCGCCCGATAAAAGTCTCACGTTAACGCAGCACGTTAACGCCGATAACGGCCCACCACTAATGTGTATATATATTGTTTCTATAAAAGTACGAAGATGTATTGTACAGCTCTGAATAGCTACATACAGCGACGATAATTTTGTCCTCCATTGTTGTTTCGGATTTCTGCCTCCATCACTACTAGAGCAAGCTCCTGATTGGTTAACATGGCACGAATATTCACCAAAGTTCTGATTTTTCAACTTGCGCGATATGCGCGAATCACACGGTACACGCGTCAAATGCTGTAAATGCTCAATTTGCGCGACCTCATTCACGCGAATCGTGCCGTAGTTAGGTCTATCGTGTCTTTGCATTGACTTAACATGTAAATTACTAGCACTTAATGGCGTTCACACCAGACGCAACTTGTAGTCTCAATGTGTGTGTGTGTGTGTGTGTGTGTGTGTGTGTATATATATTGTTATATCAACTCATTTTTATTGTAATAAGTTAAAACTTGTAGTTTGAAGCTGATATAACTTAAAAATTTAAGGCAGCTGCTGAACTTAAAAACCTAAGTTGAATCTGGTGAAAACTTTTTACAGTGTACGAAGTGTACAGCTGTGAGTATCCGCATATAGCGAAGATGATTTTGTCCTCCATTGTTGTATCGGATTTCTGCCTCCGCTCGCAACGTCGTAATCATGACACTACGAGAGTAATTCCTGATTGGTTAACGCGACGCAAATATTCGCCAAAGTTCAGATTTTTTAACTTGCGTGAATGGCGCCGCAGGGAGGTCTATCGCGTCTTTGCATTGACTTAACATGTAAATCACTCGCAATTAACACGTTTTAGATTAGTAGTAATTTTAGTACTTTAGTACGAAAGTGATAAGTGTTGCCTTGGCAGCTAACTGAAATAAGTTCTGTAAGTTTATGTTTTTCATCTAATATTTGTAATTTATTATATAATAAAAATGATTTTTCTATTTTTAGTTAGCAATCACAACACTGATCTCTGCTCAGGCCTGTTGGTATGTATATGTATGTATCGCTCTCTTTTCTCTCTTGTTTGTGTGTTCATGTCCTTCCTTCAAGGCTGAAATGGTGGGGTGGGGGGGTTGGCTGTATACACGGGAGAAAATATTTCATGCCAGCACCCCACACACACACATCCACAGCAGTCTTCCCAGCAGGGTGTGGAGAGTCTAACCTTGTTTTGCGCCTCTCTTCTGCTTGGGCACGTTCAATGATTTTAACCATTTTTAAAAGCTCTAAGTGGGTCAGCTGTACATAAATGTGTCTGAGAGAAATACTGATACAGACAGACAAAGGGAGAGCAGGTCACTGCTGCCACAAGAGCATATTTCCCTACATTCTATCTATAGGGTTTTGTGCCATGCATGTGTTTGGAAAGATTATGTGTCCTGTGTGATGTTGTACGCCATATAAAACAGCAGTTTTGTAATTATTTGCTATTTTTTTTATTTATTCTTTTTTATGAATGCAGCTTTTATGGCTTTGTATACTTTATTCTGTTGTCACATCAGGACTGTTTAGTATCAACTAGTGAAGACTAATATGGCTTTTAAAATGTTTAATAGGACATTTTGGCTTATTGATTTTACCATTGGATCTTGATGTTGATAAAAGTTTGTTGATGTGTTATTCGCAAAGATGGTTAAAAACTTGAGAAAGCTTTGTGTCAAATATGAGATTTAGATATCATCTGAATATAGTGCACCCCACTAGGGGTCGACCGATATGTGTTTTTCAGGGCCGATGCCGATACCGATTATTACAGATCAAATGCACCGATAAACGATATTTTGAACCGATATGTGTCTAAAAATGAAAATTTGTCATAATTAATAATAACAAGAGCTCTGACAAGAACTTTCTTTGAATGTTTTCCAGCATATCTTTAATTCTGAGAACTGTTAATAATAACAATATTAAATAAACATCAATATTAATAATAACAATAATGACATAAAAAAGTGCAGGGAGCCCCCAGCAGAATTCTGTAAACAATTGTAAAACTTAAATAAGTAAACGGCAAGTAGCAACAAATAACAGAAAATAAATGTAATAGCTCCATGAAGTTTTATAAGCTACTAAAGAAGTCCCATTTTTTTGTTTCTGAAACATGCATCCATCTACAATAAGGGTAATATAAAGAGAGAGTTAAAAGTGGGGCCACTGTATGCTTCCTGATTAGCATACTAAATACTATGCATATTAAAGCTAAACATACTATTAAAGCTAAACAGCTTGGGGAAATATAACTATTTGGCTTCAAATTATTTACATGTTAGAAATGTTCATGTAATAGCATAAGCTATAATAATTTCTCATTAAATTATTTTCTGATGGCTAAATCCAATTAGGTGACTATCCAATTCATCATCTAATGCACATCGATTGATTAGCTTACAAACGCACAATGTGTAATATAAGTGTTAATAATTTACATTTTTTTTTAGAAGATGTTAAGAAGACCTTTTCATGAAACAATAACATCAATAGCCTATTATAGGCACACTCAGTTCCATAGCCTAAATGTCTCATTTTTTGTTATCCTAACCTAGGCCTATGTGACACTACACATTTCCATTAGTTTTAATTTACAGTACAGTGCAAATGAAGGCATAAAAACATTAATTTATCTTTTAATCAAATAAGTTATTTTTTTTTTTACAAATGGTAACGGTCTGGGTGTCTGTCCCTTTAAGGCTCGGGTTTCGGGGAATTTCCCTTGCACTGCATAAAACTGTATATGCGGGAGGAATCATCCTCCTAGTCGGTGTTCGTTGCTTCTTCCTTTTAATAATAACAACCCCTTTTGTTAATGGTGACCGGCTTCGTGTGGTTATTAACGCACAGTAGGTCACAAAATGAGTTTACTAATAAAAAAAAACGTGGAAAGCATCCGATCAGAATGCGTCCCGACTGCCTCTTCTATTCTATGTGCCTTATAATGCGGTGCGCCTTATATGTGAAAACAGTTTTAAAATAGGCCATTCATTGAAGATTCTTCTTAAAATCCTTTCCGCCTTATAGTGCGGAAAATACGGTATATGACTGGATTCCGCGATTCCGTCCGTGTTTTCCGCATCCGGGAAATCAAGATAACATTGAGGTGTTTTTGCAACTTCACTGTAAAGGATTGTGAATTACTGAAACACAATCAACGTCTGCTGCTGACTTACCTTTGAGAGAAAACTGATTACTGCCGCACGCTGCTCGCAGCTCCAGCAAGCGTTCTGTCTGTGTCTTCAGTGCCTTCAGCCTTCCAGCTGATTGGTCGGACTCGCGACTCCCAACAAATCAGATGCGCGGTGGGCGGAGACTGCTCTAGGGCACAGAGTGGTGAGCTCTGACAGGCTGCGTCGGAGCCAAAGAGCGCATTTCAAAATTAAATTATTTTTATCGGCAAATCGGTTTTGAAAATAACCGATTCCGATAATCGTAAAAATGCTTAATATCGGCGCCAATAATCGGTCGGGCCGATAATCGGTCGACCCCTACACCCCACTGTTTCCTGTGTATAACTACAAACACAGCACGAGCCGTGATGTCCAGTTCACAAACTAGTGACTCGTCTGTGAATCATTTTTTAATGAGATGTTCAATAAGATTCATGAAACAGCCTCAGCCTCTCTAGTTTGAATCAAACTTATAGAATAAGTAAATTCTTTAGAGCTGTTTCAGAGTTCATACCTGATTCTCATTCTCCCTCACTAAAGTTTTCTTTTGTAAAATTCTCAAAAAGAAACAGGAACAATTGCTGTGATTGGTAGCTACACCTTTCTTTCGGACACTTTAGAGTTTTGGTGTGTAGATGAATTAATATATACTATAATATAAGCAGGGTTGCCAGATTTTAACAACAAAACCCAACCAATTGCTACTCAAAAATCATAACATTCCAGTGGCTAAATATTACGTTGTTGGGGTCGCTTCAACCTGCGAATATAAGTGTTCAGAAGGAAAAAATATATATTTTATGAAAATATCAGGTCTCTTGGTTGACATTGATGTCCAATGAACTAATAATCAACTGTAATCAAAACTTTTTTATGGATGACATGTTGGAAACATAATCAACTCCACCTTTGAAGTCGAAAGTTTACATACACCTTGCAGAATCTGCAAAATGTTAATTAGTTTACCAAAAAAAATCTGAATCACATAAAATGTCACTGATGCTCCAGAAGGAAAAAAACTTTTGAACGAAACAAGGACTGTGTACATTTTTCTTATTTCGCCTAAATATCACATTTTTTTCATTTAGTACTGCCCTTCAGAAGCTACAGCAGAAACATCCTTCCTACATGTTCCCCAGAAGACAAAACAAGTTAAATTTACCCTGATCTTCAAAAAGTTCTTAATGCATAATTTTCCTTCCGAAGCACCAGTGAGCTTTTGAACCTTCTGTAATAGTCCCTCAGTTGTCTTCAGTGTAAAAAGATGGATCTCAAACTCATACAGTCATTGTTGAAAAGTGTTCAAATACACAAAAATGCTGATAAACCAAAGCATTTGTGGGACCTGAAGGATTTTTCTGAAGAACAGCGGATCGTTTAACTTTTCAGGACAAACAAGGGACTCATGAACAACTATCACTAAACAAACAAAAAAAAACAAACAAAACACAGCTGTGGATAATTTGGGTAACAACACAGTATTAAGAATCGAGTGTATGTAAACTTTTGAACGGGGTCATTTTTATAAATTTAACTATTATTTTCTCCGGTGTACTATATGTATCTTTTATTTTAAATATCTTATTTAGCTCAGTACTAAATAATAAATAACATGCATTTTGTATAATCCCTCTTATTTTGGTAAAATAGTTAACATTTTGCAGATTATGCAAGATGTTTGTAAACTTTTGACTTTAACTGTATATAGCATTTATTAGTCTTAGTTAATAAGTTCTAATTTTACTAATTTGACTAATATTAAATTAAAACTTTGAAGATGTATCATTAGTTAGTACTGGGAACTAACATAAACATGAAGATGAATACATTTTGTTAAATATATTGTTAATTGTTAATCTAAATGCATTAACTAATGTTAACAAATGAGACTTTATTGTAACGCATTGCCATTTAACTTTGTTTTAATTTATATTTTATTTAATTTAATTTGTCTGGAAAACTGATGTGTCATACACCCTTATGTCTTCGAGCTTAGCCTTTACTGAAGAGTTCATGTTAGGGACACAAATGATATCTTGATTTATTGTAATGAAACTGACAAGGAGGTCTTAGACTAAATGCCTCCTTTAATTTTATTCAGTGTGTATAAGAAAGAAGCCTTGTTGTGTCAGCTTCTGTGCTTTGTGCCTAGAGGAGACAGAGAGGGAGAAGAGAGACAGAGATAGAGAGGACATTCAGCAATCCAACCCCTCATCAGTATTTTATTAAGAGAACGAGAGGGTTTTGCCTATTTTCCACACACACAAATGCATATTCCTGCTCTTCGTACTCACATTTCCAGCTGCCAGAATCTACAGACGTACACTCAGTCAATGTCAAACACATTTACCTATCCTCTCTGATTCTTTGTTTTGTGTGTGTATGTGCGTTGTTGCTGTTTTAGCAAGAACGGCAACGATTAAATCCATCTGCACCAAATGCTCTCTCTCTGTCTGTTCAAAGGCAGCTCATGTTTAATTCTCTCGTTTTTTCATCTTACTGTGGGGGGAGAAAGGAGGGGACGGATGCTAGAGGAAGAGAGAGAGAAAGAGAGAGAGGGAGGGAGGAGAGGACTGTCAGTGTAGAGACACTGAGAGAGTCTGACTCTAGACAGGAGAATGAGGCAGACATACAGAAAAAGCATAGTGTGTGAGCAACACTGAGAAAGAGAGAGTATGTGAGTTTAGTGAGGGAAGAAGAGAGAGGGAGAAAGAGGGAGGGAGAAAGTGGAGGCGGAAAGGGAGAGACAGACAGACAGGAGGCAGACAGAGTGAGACAGTCTTGGCGACTGAGTTCTGGGAGCTCTTTTACACACACACACACACACACACACACACACACACACACACACACACACACACACACACACACACACACACACACATTCACATGTTCTAAAAGTATCTGAATAATATACACACTCTATAAAAATATCCACCTACACAAGAACTCTGATTGTTTAATATCAATGGACTAGCTCAGATTTAAACAGCCTCTTAGATGTTCTTGTTAGTCATTTTCTTCGTTCAAGATGTGTACAAAATGAAGATATGTCAAAGCAAATTAAGTTTTTTTTTGAAGACATAACATGAGCACACTTTTCAAGCAAAAACATATGTGAAAGGTTAGCTTTTAAATTAACAAACAATTTAGTCAAATGTTATTTTGGTCAGTCTTTATTAGGATTAAAAACCAAAATGAGCATGTAATTTGTTTCCAACAATATAAGAAAATAAAAACAGAACTAAAATGTGTAATTATTAGTGGTGGGCCGTTATCTGCGTTAACGTGCTGCGTTAACGTGAGACTCTTATCGGGCGATAAAAAAAATATTGCCGTTAATCTATTCTCAAAGTTGGGTTGGGAGCTGGATCTAAACTACGCAAGATATGATGACTTTCACCTTGATGTTTTAGCACGGATGGCGTATACCTAGTGGAATTGCACTGTAGGGGGCGAGAACGAGTCTTCAACTTCTGTGCAATTACCACATCAAATGAGACGTGCAAACATGGATGCAGCTATGAAGCCGCTTCAGGGCAGGTGCGTTGCTAGACCCTTTTTACTGGGGCACGTGAGTTATAATTTACTTTGATAATCCCGAAATAAAGACATTAAACTATATGCAACAACTGAATTGACGCTTCTAAAAGCAACGCAGTTTAATCGAAGACTATGCACGCAGAAATCCATGCCGGTGCGCGTCTGTGTATTTAACGGCAACGCGCACGTCGTGCAGCCTTTTGCGCAGAAGTACTTGGTTACACAAGTTTGTGTAGGTAATTGTGTTGTAAATGCAATTGTCAAGCAGTTTGTGATGCATTTTGGAAACAGGAGATGAGCGCCTGATCTAATGCGCCACCTGGCCCGTTCTCGAAGACTTACTTTTAGTCATTATTTGGGTAGCACACATATTCTGAATGCCTTCAGCAGAATTCAAATTAGCCATTTTAATCTAGATTAATCTAGATTAATTCCAAGATTTAATCTAGATTAATCTAGATTAAAAAAAATAATCTATGCTCACCCCTAGTAATTATATTTGTCATATTTTGATATGAAAAACCAGAATTATGACTTAAGTCGAAATGAGTTGAAATTGAGATAAAACGTCATAACTGATGTCATAATTTCAACGTTTAATCTTATAATTATGATTTTGTAAATTGTAATTGTGACTTTTTAATTTCAGAAATCATGATTTAATTCATTTTTGTTAAAATTCTGATTTACTATAGTAATGCAGTGCCGTTCATTACCAAAACAAGTATTATTACCCTCATAGCAAAAAATCAGCAGATCCTCGTTCACAAACAGAGCTGAGTAGTAACCGATTACATGTAATCTAGATTGCGCAGTTAGATTCCAAAAATTAAGTACTTAGTAATTAGATTAAATTACATTTTAAAATACTCTGAATCAGACTACAGTTACTTTTTTATTAATTGCGTGATTACATATTATTCACACAATAGTAATAACCTAGCAGAAAACAAATAAAATATTTATTTTTTAAGTAAGTGTTTCGTTTTGATTGATGTTATTTTAAAATGCCTTTACATTTTTATGATTTAGTTGATTATTAAAAATGTTGGGCAACGATTAATCACGATTAATCGGATGCGATTAATCCTGTTAAAAATAAAAGTTAGCTTTTTTATGTAATATATGTGTGTGTACTGTGTATATTTATTATGTATACATAAAGAGGTACACATACAATATATATTTTGAAAATATTTACATTTATTTTATTCATATAATTTATATTATATATTATTAAAAAGTATTAAATATATAAATTTAATACTATATATATTTTCGTATTTTCTATTTTCTTAAATATATACATAAACATCTTAAATAATAAATATACACAGTTAATTATTAGAAGTGTTGGGCAACAATTAATCATGATTAATCGTGATTAATCGCATCTAAAATAAAAGTTTTATATATATATAATATATGTGAGTGTACTATGTATATTTATTATGTATACATAAAGAGACACACATACAGTATATATTTTGAAAATATTTACCTGTATATATATTTATATTCATATAATTTATTATATATTAATTATATATAAGTATTAAATATATAAACTTAACACATATTTCTTAAATATATACATAAAAATCTTAAATAATAAATATACACAGTACACGCACATATATTATGTACACAAAAACTGTTATTAAGAATGTGATTAATCGCGATTAATCATTGCCCAGCACTAATTATTAGCTTTACGAACCCCAATTTGGGAAACCATGATAATGTTATATTTAATGCACTTCTTGTTGTAATAAAAACAAATTGAATATATTTTCTTACTCTTTTTCTTACTCTATTATATCAATATGGTACAAGATTATGCTATTTAAATCAATGTGATAAATGAGTTAGGTCAAAAGTAATCCAAAAGTAATCTAAAAGTAGTCTGATTATATTACCTAAAGTGTGTAATGTAATGGATTACGTTACTAATTACAATTTTTGCCATGTAATTTCGAATCAGTAATGGACTACAGTTTGTAAATAATCTACCCAGCTTTGTTCACAAACAAGATGGCGCAGTGTCGATTCAAGGTTTTGAATTCACATTCAAAATAGTGACTTGTTCAGTGAAATTGTTAAAAACTACACTCTCGGAAATAAAGGTACGAAAGCTGTCACTGGGGCAGTACCTTTTGCAAAAGTTCCATATTGGTACCGTAAAGGTACATATTAGTACCTAAAGGGAACATATTAGTATCTAAAAGGTACAAAAGTGTACACTTTCCATAGTCAAATGCCATTGGCTTGTGCTCTAGTCAATCTTTGAGTGCAGGAAAAGCCAAGAACTCCAGCGCTTTGACTGAAAAACACGTGAACTAAAAACACCAGTGCATAGAAGTAAATGAAAACTATCCATGGTGTTTAAAAGGTTGATTCAAAACCACAAATTCATTCATGAATGAAATGCCGCTATGGATCACTCTGTATTGTTGTGATGCTGTAAATTCCTGTTTAGTCTATAATTCCCGGCTGAAGTTGCTAAACTGCTCTCTTTGTATATTTAACATCAGTTTATACAAACTAAACTACAAGACCAGCCACGTGTGTGATGGCTTTTGAATTCAGTTAGACACTGTGTTTGTGTTACAGCGGGTTATATAAATGTCACATTGAGTCTAACGCGACATGAAGCCATGTGTTGACAGTGACGACTGGCTGTTTGACAGCTCTAGTGTATCTGCTTGCCAGATATAGTACATTTACCTATATGCATTTGTTCATGTCTTCATTATGTCCAGCTCTGTTTCATATCAGCGCCAACCACCTCTGTATGTAAAAGTATGAGTCTTAAAAACACAAAATATACTTGAGAATGTGATATAATTATGATTTTATGAACTTTGTGACATCAGCAGAAAAGATTAATTTGCTTCAGAGGCACAGAAAGTACTGTTGGACCTTCAGACAGTTAAGCTCTGTTCTTTTTATTATTATTATTGTCAAGTATTTTTATTGTAGTTTAGTATGACAAAGGATTGTGTATCCAAATGTGCCCTCATCCTCAGAAACCATGACCAAAACGGCACAAGCTAAAAGAAAATATGACCCAGACAACACTAAATACTGGTACGGGTTCAATTTCAGTGAGGACAAACATGGTTTGTGCTTTGTTTAGTGAAGGTATTGGCTGGCGAGAGCATGAAAGTCAAAAGTTCAGAAGGCCATCAAAGTTCAAAAGACGTTTAGAAAGCAAACGCTCTAAACTACAAAGAAGAGCCTGTGGTGACTCTGAATGTATTACAACAAATTATCAATTTATACCTCAGATGAATACAATTTAATGTATTTCAGAGACATTCTCATTTACTTTTGCACAATAAACAGTCTTGGGTCTGCATTGAGTTGCACTCGGTGTTCTAATGTAAAATCTGAGCCTGAAGCCAAAGCAGTTGAGAAGCAGTGATCTAGACAGCAGCTCTTGCTGTGGTGGATGCTGATTCAGTCTTTTCTTCTCACAGCGCCTTCCTGCTCCTGTTTGGGTGTGTTGCTCTCTCTCTCTCCCACTCTCTCTCTCTCACTTTCTCTCTCTCTCTTCTACCATTCATTCTGTCTGACATGCAGTCGTTTGTTGTTGTCTTTTCCTCGCCTTCTTCCAGACACCCTGTGGAGAGAGTGATGAAGGAGAATACAGGAGAATACAGAAGAGGGAGAAAATGACGAGGAGGGAGAGGGGGAAAAAAGAGGGTGATGGCGTAAAACTAGCGCTGAGCGTTTGAGCCTTTGTTCTACTTTTATGTTGAGCAGGAATGAAAAATGCCACGGTGCGGTTGGAGAATTATCAGATCTGAGTCTGATTTGTGCGTTTAAATGTGCGCTGTAGCTTTAATAAGGATGAGCAGGTTAAAGATATCAGTCAAGCGCAGTGTGTCACTGTTTCAACATAAGCAATTTCTTTCTCTCGTCCTTTTTCCTTCTCGTCCACATCCATCTCATCTGTCCCAATAATGCACTCCCAGCTATAAATATATTATTTTAAGGGTGTAGAATACAACAATCACAAAGCATCTATAAAATTGCAGTCATTTACTGGTGGTAGTACGCTTCAGATGTTTCAGCGCCTAATATCAGAGCATCATATCACGGTGGAGAATTGTGCATGTCAAAGTATAGCCTTGTTTTAAACCAAAAAAAAGTGATTTCAGGGATAGCTGGGAATTTAAAATCTTTTTTTTTCAAGTGAAAAGTAATGGAAAGTAATGGAAATGTCTGAAGTGAAGATGCATTTTGTAGTTGCGCTCCGCTCTAAATATTTAATCAGCTGGATATTGCTTTTTTGTAGAGTAAAACACGTTTGCATAGCTGTCTGAACATTACAAATCATTGCTCCGAGTCATTCTTTTGAATGATTCAGTTTGTCTGGTTCACAGTTTTGGTCTTAAAGGAACACTCCACTTTTTTTGGAAATAGGCTCATTCTCCAACTGCCCCCGAGTTAATAAGTTGAGTTTTACCATTTTGAAATCCATTCAACCGTTCTCCTGTTCTGGCGATATCACTTTTAGCATAGCTTAGCATAGATCATTGAATCCTATTAGACCAATAGCATCACGTTCAAAAATGACCAACGAGTTTCGATATTTGTCCTATTTAAAACTTGACTCTTCTGTAGTTATATCGTATACTAAGACCGGTGGAAATGCAAAGCTTCAATTTTCTAGGCTGATAAGATTAGGAACTACACTCCCATTCCGGCATAATAGTCAAGGAAGTTTGCTGCCGTAATATGGCCGAAGCAGGAGCAGTAATACCACGCAGCACATGTGCAAATGCTAAACTAGCTGGGAACTCATTTCTGATAATACTCCACCTGCTTCGGCCATATTACGGCAACAAACTTCCTTGACTGTTACGCCGGAATGGAAGTGTAGTTCCTAATCTTATCAGCCCATTTCCACCGGTCTTAGTACACGATATAACTACAGAAGAGTCAAGTTTTAAATACAACAAATATGGAAACTCGTTGGTCATTTTTGAACGCGATGCTATTGGTCTAATAGGATTCAATGATCTAAGCTAAGCTATGCTAAAAGTGATATCGCCAGAACAGGAGAACGGCTGAATGGATTTCAAAACGGTAAAAATCAACTTATTAACTCGGGGGGAGTTGGAGAATGAGCCTATTTCCAAAAAAAGTGGAGTGTTCCTTTAATGGTTTATTAGCAAATCAGTCTAAATTGGACTGTTATTTTATTTTATGTTTTTTAATTTAATTCCTAATAGTAACGTCAAATGATTAGAAAGGTTGTGGTAAATCCTCTGGTCATTAACGCTGCAAACTGTCACCATCTAAAAGTGCTGATTTATTGAGTCTATTCAAACACCCACTCTTATACACTCATTGCAAACATCCTCTTCACGACGAAATTACTCTAACAGGCCTTTAGTAGAGTACAAAGTGAATTCTTTCAGACTGTGCAACATTTAAGGTTCAGTCAAAACACTGTGGTTTATTATGTGAAATCTACTCAACTAATGCCACAAGCTGTAGGCACACCCAATCGGTTGCTCCCATTGGCTGAGGAACATGCTGAGGGGCGTGGCAATGGTCCACTGAGTTACCAAAGTCGACCACTTGTAGACATTACGCCCATATTTGTGTTTGTTCCTGTCTGTTATACACGTAAGTGTGTGTGTTTGTGTGTGGGAGAGAGAGAGAGCCACAGGATGGTTTGTGTAAGTGGTTAGTCTGACGTTACTTGAAAACCTCTCTCGGCTTGACCTGTGTAAAAGAAATATTCATTATACAGTATGTGGGTAAAAAGAGAAACATTTAGTTGTAGATACTATGACCTTCTTAAAGACACAACAACCAGTTGACAATTTGTGTATAAACGATTATTAGTGACCATGGACCTCAAAAACAGTCTTAAGTAGCACGGGTATATTTGTAGCAATAGCCAAAAATACATTGTATGGGTGACAATTATCGGATTTTTCTTTTATGCCAAAAATCATTAGTAAAGTTAATGAGTAAAGATCATGTTCCATGTAGATATTTTGTACATTTCCTACCATGAATATATCAAAACTTAATTTTTGATTAGTAGTGTGCATTATTAAGAACTTCATTTGAAGTTAAAGGCGATTTTCTCAGTAATTCGATTTTTTGCACCCTCAGATTCCAGATTTTTAAATAGGATCTTGACCTATTATAATAGCAAAGCCATAAATCGATGGAAAGCTTATTTATTCAGCTTTCAGATGATATAAAATCTCAATTTAAGGGGAGACACTGCAGGCAAAAACACTTTTTTTGGCACCTGTCAAGTTTGAGATTTTGTGATTTTTGTTGTTTCGTAAAGTGTTTTTTCAGACTAGTGGAAAGAAAACACCCAAAAGACTCTGTTAAGTGTTTCTTTTATAGCACTTTATCTATTTGTGTCAGTAGATTTCAATTACAAGCCATATTTTCTCAAAATGCATTTTTTTCTCCTACACTGAGCCATAAATCTCCACTTCAGTAACACTTACACACACAAAACTTTACATTTTTATTCCTGTCTATATTCTTAAGGATTTTACAGAGAAATTTGTTCAGAAGTGATTTGTTTGATTTTATACAAAATTTTATTCCCCCAAAAATGGTAAAAAAAATAAATTTTCTGTCTATTCTAAGTTTATTCTGAATTATGGAGTGACAATATGAGATACCCAAAATCCCCTCTGTAAAAACATTTGACTCTAATATGTCAAAAAAATTAAACAAGAATTTTGAAACAGACTTCATCCAGTGTTTAGATTTTTGTACTAGAAATGTATGCAAATTAGCTTGTATTTAAATAAATAATGCCTCATTTGCATATTTAAACCTAAGATTTTAGAAAACTTGTAATATAATATGAATATAATAAAAAAATTACCCTTATGACTGGTTTTGTGGTCCAGGGTCACATTTAAAAGGAGTCGGTACGATTTTTTTTTTAAATATTTTTAAAAGAAGTCTCATTAAAGCTGATTCAAAATAAAAAAAACACACATTAAAAACAGCAATATTGTGAAATATTATTACAATTTTAAATAACTGAGTTCTATTTTAATATATTTGAATTGTAATTTACTTCTGTGATGGCAAAGCTAAATTTTCAGCAGCCATTAGTCCAGTTGTCAGTGTCACATGATCCTTCAGAAATCATTCTAATATGCTGATTTGGTGTTTAAGTGACATATCAACATTAACGTATTAACATATCAATGTAACAATGTAAAAGGTCATTTCAATGCATAAAAATATTAATTTCTTTAACAAAAAAATATCTTATGGACTCTAAATGTTTAAACGATAGTGTATGTCTAATTTTTTTACTAAAACTGGTTGTCTGTAATAATGGTGGATGAATTTGCATATCAACAATTCCAGTGTAAAACTAACATATTGCAATAACATACTTTACAGAATAATTTAGACAAGATTAAAACCAGGATTAAAGTTGGCAGTCCAGCAAATGTTACTAAAGTAAAACCCTCTCTTACATTCTATCCCATTTTATTCCCTCCCCAACAGGGGATCACCACACACATGGATGTTCATTCCTGCCTCCTCTGTCGCACTCTTGCAGAGGAACATATGGGCGAGAATGTGGCATGCATAATTAAACAGATCACCAATAACATGTTAACACCAGTTTGTTTTAAAAAAAAGAAGCTCTAATTCTGCCTCATTTATTTTCTCCAGCATGATTTGTTCTTAACTTTAAGAATTGCTCATCGAAAACATTCGCTTGAATCATTAAATCGTTGTACATGAGTCAAGTGCTCTGTATAATGCTTTTTAAATTGCACCATGAGGTGCTTGGCTGTGTTTCGACATTTAATGCAAGTAGCTAATGACAGAGTAAGAGCTTGAATAAGGAGGTTTCCTCCTTTAAATAACAATAAATAAACCTAATGATATGCCACTGTGGCCCCTTAGCGTGCCATTCGTGTTTGCGTGTTTGACATCTGTCAGTTTTAATGGTGGCAGCTCCTCCACTCATCCCATGGGGCTTTATCTTCCACTCTGCACACAAATCTCCCAATCAATTTACCAAATGAAACCGGGTGTGCAGTGCTTAAAAGAACAGTCCATGCTTACTGAGCATGAGAGTGAGATGGAAAGAGAGGGAGAGAAAGGGAATATATTGTTTATGTGACCTGTTCCCCGGCATTAACCTAATTCAATCATCCAGGATTACGATGCGTTATTAAAGAAACAGATCAGGGTGAAAGAGAGTGAAAACAAGAGAAGACGTTCAAGAAACTAAGTCAGAGGGAAGAATGAGAGTGGAGGAGAGATGGGCGAATCGATCTTAAAATATCAATATGTCTGATGCTGATTAAGAAGGTTGATTTTGCATTAAATGCCTAGTTAATGTGAATCAAATGCTTCGAAATGGAAAAATTAACTTTGTTAGCAGGAAAGCATCATGCAGTGTCATTTTATTTCATATATATCAATAAAAAGCAAACTAAATGTGACATTTATCTTAGGCTATTAGGTTTTTTGAGGCATTTAAAGCAGAAACACTACAGTACACCATAGAAGCTGTTAAATGTGTCATATTTGATGTTAGTAATGTTTTATTGTTTGAAACTCTAAATGGTGCAAACTGATGATATTCACAGCAATAAATGACTTGCCACAAGCTGATTGGTCCATGCTGTATATGCAGCCAATGAGCTTGCTGCTTTACATTTAAATGGCTGGCTAGCATTCACTAGAGCAGTTCGCATTACACTTTAAGAGTTCCTCTGAAACCCTCCACCTCCCCAGCTCCACCTGTATAGATCTGCTACAGGTTATTATATGTGACCCTAGACCACAAAACCAGTCATGAGTGTCAGTTTTTCAAAACTGAGATTTATACATCATATGAAAGCTAAATAAATAAGCTTGTTAGAATAGGACAATATCTGGCCGAAATAAAACTTTGAAAATCTGGAATCTGAGGGTGCAACAAAATCTAAATATTGAGAAAATCGCCTTTAAAGTTGTCCAAATGAAATGCTTAGTAATGCATATTACTAATCAAAAATTAAGTTTTTATATATTTACAGTGGTCTTTACTTAAACATGATCTTTACTTAATATTCTAATGAATTCTAATGATTTTTGGCATAAAAAAAGATCATTTTGACCCATACAATGTATTTTTGGCTATTGCTACAATCTATGCTATATATCTGTGCTGCTTAAGACCAATAACAAACAGCAGCAGCAATTCAGCCGCGTAGCAGATCTATTCTGCCAAGACCAAATACATGGATATTGTCATATCCGTTACTATGCTGCAATCTTCAGAGATTTGTCATGTCAGAACCCATAATTATCTTATAAATCACAATAACATTGATGTTATCTGTGTTGTTTTTTTTGTACTTGATATTCGATTAATTAAGAAAAAAATTGTAACATCCTGAAGCTTTGATTGTTTAGAATCTCCATCTTTCTGCTAGCTCCTCCCTTTCCTGATCAGACTGAAGCTCTGGTTGTCATAATAGGAAAAAGGAGTAGAAAGTGCAACCACATAAAAACACATGGGTTTTTTTTATAGATCCGCTCACATTTCTGCATCATGACAAGAGAGAAGGGAGTGATACTGAGATACTAGATAAATAAAAGGACAAAGTGTTCAAGGACATGGTGTGTGTGTGTGTGTGTGTGTGTGTGTGTGTGTGTGTGTGTGTGTGTGTGTGTGTGTGTTTTATGTACATGTTATCAGTGGATTTAAATTGCTAACCTTGCATGAGGAAAGCCAAGAATTGGTGGATCTCAAGGTCTTCCTCCATTGAGGATGACAGAGTACCTTGAACGGGCTGCAGATGTCACAGAACACACACACACACACACACACACACACACACACACACACACATCTCATACATTATTTTGATTACATGTCTCTTCTGAATAATTGATTGTGATTGGTCAGTCATGACATGCTGGGGTCAGTTTCTGTATAATGTTAAAATGTAATTGGTAAACTGTATATTTGACCTTTGTTCCTGGTAAGCAGGTTTTTATGCTTCAGTGCTTTTTAAAGTAAAACATGTATATTTAGCATTAGCATACACTACCAGTTAAACGTTTTTTGGACAGTAAGATTTTTGTTTTTTAAAGAAGTCTCTTCTGCTCACAAAGCCTACACTTATTACAAATAAAGCAAAAGTAGTAATATTGTGAAATATTTGAATATATTTTAAAATGTAATGTGATTTCAAAGCTACATTTTCAGCATCATTACTCTAGTCTTCAGTGTAAGTCTTCAGTGCCAGTCTTCACATGATCCTTCACAAATCATTCTAATATTTTTTAATATTATTATCAATATTTAAAACAGTTGAGGATTTTTTTTTTCAGGACTCTTTGATGAATAGAACGATCCAAAGATCAGCATTGATCTGAAATAAAAAGCTTTTATAATATTATACAATATACAGTTCAAAAGCTTGGTGTCAGTATTTTTTTTTTTCTTTTGGGAAAGAAATTATAGAAATTAATACTTTTATTTAGCAAGGATGCTTTAAATGGATCAAAAGTGATGATAAAGACATTTATAATGTTACAAAATATTTCTATTTCAGATAAATGCTGTTCTTTTGAATGTTCTATTCATCAAAGAAACCTGTAAAAAAACTACTCAGCTGTTTTCATTAGCAGCAAATCAAAATTTCTGAAAAATCATGTGACTGGAGTATTGATGCTAAAAATTCAGCTTTGAAATCACAGAAATAAATTACATATTCAACATATTCAAATAGAAAACAATTATTTTAAATAGTAAAAATATTTCAAAATTGTACTGTTTGTGATGTTCTTTGGATCAAATAAATGCAGGCTTGGTGAGCAAAAGAGACTTCTTAAAAAAAACATTAAAAAGTGTATATACACTACCATTTCAAAGTTTGGGGTCAGTAAAATTGTTTTTCAAAGAAATTAATATTTTTTTTATATAGCAAGTGTGCATGAAATTAGTCAAAAGTGATAGCAACGGCATTTATAATGTTACAAAATTTTTACTTCAAATAAACGCTGTTCTTTTGAACTTTTATTCATCAAAGAATCCTGAAGCAAAAAAAACAGTTTCAGTTTCCAGAAAAATAAACCACCACAACTGAAACAAATGAACACATTATAATGATTTCCGAAGGATCAGGCTGTTATAAATAAATTCAGCTTTGCCATTGCAGGATTAAATTACATTTTAAAAAAATAAAAAATGTAATATTTCACAATATTACTGTTTACTTATATTTTTAATCAAATAAACACAGCCTTATTTATATTTTTAATTAACGTCTTATTTAATTAGTAGCTAAGTGAGTCTGACTCCTGACCACCTTGACAGGCTTTATAGCATTTTCTTGAGCTTCAGCCAACAGACATGCTTTATGGTTCAGCTTTAAGCTAAATCAACATAAAGATTGAAATAGTAACTTCCTATTTCAGCATTTCTTATATATGTTTCACTCATCCTGTGATGAAATGAGAGCCAAACCTTAAATGCATTACAAAAACATTTGTGCGCCTAAAAGAAGATAAAACCCTACGGAATGAGTGTTATTTTAGGGCGACAACCTGTCGTGCTAGCTTTGTGGAGTGTCTTAGAAGCTAATAAGCTACGATTACAGGTTTAGAAAGAGCGTCTGAGGTGTTTATAAAGTGTTTGTAAGGGATTGCCTGTTTCATGTAGCTTCTACCAGTCTGATTTAGACAAGGGTGAGTGGTCTAAGCAGCTGATCTATCCTGACAGCAGTAATCCCCCCACGATCCCTCTCAGACTGTCTGTGTGTGTGCGTGTGTGTTTCAGAGTTCATGTGTGTAAGAATAACACTGGAATGGAGCAGATTGAATAGGGATGGAGTCAGAGAGAGTTAAATAATAAAAGAGTCTCATAAATGACCGGGAAATGAGGGAAGTGTCTGTATGAATAACCTCTAGGGAAGGTGTTGTGCTGGTGATCAGACAGAAGTAGCACTGCCTGATATTCATCCTTCTTCTTACACACCCACACACACACACTTGTGGTCTACAGGAAGGAAGTTCTGGTGTGCTGTTGACTGTTCTTGCAAACTGAAAGCCAAAGGAGCCACGGCATATTCGCTAAGATCTCTCAGACCACCGTGCTGTTGCAAACAACTCTCTTTCGAACTCTAAACTGAGGATGAATAATTAAAAACTCTCTCAGCTTAGTTCACTAATAACTGCACATACAGTACGCTGTTTTTAATGTGCTGCTGAAGTGCTTGTTTAAAACATGTTTTTGTGCTTCGGTGCTCTTTAAACTAAAATGTGGATATTTAACTTTTTCTTGTGTATCCCAGAGGATGCAGGCTGAACCTAACTGAAGTTTTGTTGTTTAATTTTGTGTATTCTGTGACGCGAGGAAGCCTCATAGGGAGATTGTATCCTCAAATATAGAGCAAATTAATACCTTTAGCCAGTTATTTCCTTGTGAGCAAGTTTGTGGACTAGCCAAAGTTCATATGAGTAA
This sequence comes from Garra rufa, assembly GCF_049309525.1. Classification (NCBI taxonomy): domain Eukaryota; kingdom Metazoa; phylum Chordata; class Actinopteri; order Cypriniformes; family Cyprinidae; genus Garra; species Garra rufa. The sequence goes on along the minus strand of NC_133363.1, from coordinate 46,839,331 downwards.
AACAGCTGAAGAAACACGCAAAATAAGGTCATAAAGTGTTAGCGCACCCAAAAATCTGTCATCATTTACTCACTCTCATGTCGTTCCAAACCTGTGTGACACACAAAAAAAGGTATTTTGAAGGACGTTGGAAACTCGCAGTTTTGGTTACCATTGACTTCCACTGTAGACTCTCAGAAAAAAAAACTGGATAACTTTTGAACTTTTGTTCATCAAAGAATCCTGAAGGAAAAAGTGCTACAGTTTCCACAAAAAAAGGCACCACAACTGAAACAAATGAAAGAAGTTCACTTCCAGAACAAAAATTACAGATAATTTACTCACCCCCTTGTCATCCAAGATGTTCATGTCTTTCTTTCTTCAGTCGAAAAGAAATTTAGTTTTTTGAGGAAGACATTTCAGGATTTCTCTCCATGTAGTGGACATCTATGGCGCCCCTGAGTAGTTTAAATCCAGTTTCAAAGGGCTCTTATCTAGCAAAATGATTGGTTATTTTCTAAAAAAAATTGACAATTTATATACTTTTTAACCTTAAATGCTCGTCTTGTCTAGCTCTGTGTGAAGTCTGTGTATTTTGGTTCAAGACAGTTAGGGTATGTCGAAAAACTTCCATCTTATTTTGTCCTCCAGCTTCAAAATCGTCTTACTTCGCTGCAGAAGTACAAACCACAAACCAAACGCCAAGACAAGACAAGCATTTTAGGGTTAAAAGTATATAAATTGTAATATTTTTTTAAGAAATAAACCGATCGTTTCGCTGGATAAGACCCTTCTTCCTCGGCTGGGATCGTTTAAAGCCCTTTGAAGCTTTATTTAAACTGCATTTTGAAAGTTCAAACTCGGGGGCACTATAGAAGTCCACTATATGGAGAGAAATCCTGAAATGTTTTCCTCAAAAAAACATAATTGCTTTATGACTGAAGAGAAAAGACATGAACATCTTGGATGACAAGGGGGTGAGTACATTATCTGTTCATTTTTGTTCTGGAAGTGAACGATAAAATGACTCTCGGAAAAAAGTGGAAAATTGATAAGTATACCCTAAAGAAGGGGTCCCCAAACTAAGGCCCGTGGGCCGAATGCGGCCCGCCCCTACATTTGGACCGGCCCTCTGAAGAATGCCAGAGACATATTTTGAAAATGTAATTTTAAATATATGTTTTACTTATATCATGTCTGTATTTGATAATTAAGGTTGGCTTTCAAACTAAAATGTCCCTTAGTTATTAACATAGCCTTGGTTGTGCATCTTTTTCTTCTACACTTTTTTCTTCCGCTCAACTTTCTGTTAACATGCTTGGATACAGCACTCTGTGAACAGCCAGCTTCTTTGGCAATGAATGTTTGTGGCTTACCCTCCTTGTGAAGGATGTCAGTGATTGTCTTCTGGACAACTTTGACGGCTCAGGAAACCTTTGCAGGTGTTTTGAGATGATTAGCTGATTGGCATTCACCATATTCTAATTTGTGGAGATAGTGAATTGGTGGGTGAGCCAAATCATCACAATTAAAAGAACCAAAGACTTTAAATTTAATACACAAGTTTCACAATTTGAGTGGAATTACTGAAATTAATTAACTTTTCCATGACATTCTAATTTATTGAGATGCACCTGTATATCTTTTGAAAAAAAATGATCATTTGTCTGTGTGGTGCATAACAAAATAATAAACTATTCTAGCATTAAAAGGTATAATAAATACAGGTAAAATCATAATAAAATAATAATAATATACTAGTTGTCAGTCCAGCACATGGAATTTTCTTTTAGAAACCGACCCCCCCTCAGAGAAAAGAAAATTATGTGGCCCTCTCAGAAAAAAGTTTGGGGACCCCTGCCCTAAAGGTACAATGTTTGGGAAAAAATTTAAAAGTGTACAAACAAAAAAGACTGGGACATTTCTCAACATATTTTCTTTTGTGTTTCACAAAAAAAAAGAAAGACATAAAGGTTTGGAGCAAAATAAAGTGTAGAGTAGAGTAAATGATGACAAGTTTTATTTTTGGGAATGACTTTTCAACTATCCCTTTAATGGAAAAATGGTTCTTGTAGGGGCAAAGGTGTAGAAAATATCATTAGCTCAGTACAAAACAAAAGTCAACACTATAATAGAAAAACAGGTATGTGTGTGTTGTAAATGAAGAATGTGTCTTTGAATAGGAGAATTGTACATTGTAGTAACACACTCACTTTCATTTCTTTGTTTCTGATCATCTCTCCTCATTCCCTCCTCATTATTAGATATGAGCCACCAGACCTTTGTTTAGTATTCTGCACCACACACACACACACACACACACACACACGCACATATACACCTGCAAGGTATCAGGATCTCAAGAGAACTACATGGAAATCAAACTTTCTCCCCCTCCTGTAAACAGTCTACATTGAAAACAAAGCCCTCCTGTCTGTGTAGTCAAACAGACACTGTGTTTGCCCAGTAGATGAGAAACGCAAAGGCTGAACATGTGATCAGATCAAAAAAGAAGAAATGCCAGAGGTCTGTCCCCCATCGGGGACTGTAAGACATCAGGGCAGTGAGCAGACAGTTACAGCAGCCAGCGTTTTTCATGAAAGAGAGAAAATTGAAGGCACTGTGTAAATGCAACATGTGAACTAGTAGTCAGTTTTCAATTCAATTAGTGTCACATGATTCTTCAGAAATCATTCTAATATGCTGATTTGTTATCAGTGTTGTAAACAGTTGTGCTGCTTAGTATTTTTTTAAACCTGTTTTCTAGCTATATAAGTCCTTACTATCACTTTTCATCAATTTAACACATCCTTGCTGAATAAAAGTATTAATTTACTTCAAACAAAAAAAGAAAGAAAAATGTACTAACCTCAAACGTCGAAGTAGAGGTAGTGTATATTGTTAGAAAAGATTTCTATTTTAAATTAATGCTGTTCTTATTAACATTTTATTCATTCAAGTATCAATCAAAGAATCACAGGTTATAAAAAAGCAGTTTAACTGTTAGCAGCATTGCTAATAAATTAGCATATTACAATGATTTCTGAAGGATTGTGTGACAAGTGAGTTATTGAATGTGACACTTAAGACTGGAGTACTGATGCTGAAAATTCAACTTAACATCACAGGAATGAATTCAATTTTAAAGTATATTAAAATAGAAAAACAATGTTTTAAATTGCAATATTATTTCACGATATTACCGTTTTTTTCTGTATTTTTAATTAAACAAACACAGCCTTGATGGGCAGAAAGGACTTCTTTAAAAAACATGAAAAATCGTACTGATCCCAAACTTTTGAATGGCAGTGTGCTTTTTATTTGTTTGTTTTCTTTTTTTGTTTTGTTCATTAAACTGTACTAGATCTATAATCTATTAGTTTAATTAATTTTTTTATTTTTTATTTTAATTTACTATTTTTTTTTAAATATTCGAAATATAAAAATATATTAAATGCATGTAAATATAATAACTTATTAGGTAATTTATAAATATTTAAATAGAATTTAAAAAACATTTGAGTTATTTAATTAATTTAAGTTAAAAACATTAAAAATCCTACTGATCCCAAATGTTTGAACAGCAGTGTATGCTTTTATATTTTAGTTTATTTTATTATTTTTTATTTTTTTTATTAAAGTGTACTAACCTTTATCAACTATTATTTTATTTAATTGACTTATTTTGAATATTTAATATGTAATGATTTATTACTTAATTTAGAAATATTTAAATAGAATTTCAGTAAATTGATTTAATTTTTTTTTTCAAAATAATAAATTATTAAGCATATCTACATTTAATAATGTATTACTTAATTAAAAAATATTTAAATATCATTTTACTGAATTAGCACAATGTATGATCTATTTTTTTTTTTTGACTAATTTGACTAATATTTGACTAATTACTAGGGCCGGGACTCGATTAAAAAATTTAATCTAATTAATTAGAGGCTTTGTAATTAATTAATCGAAATTAATCGCATTTTAATCGCATGTAAATATTTGACCTGAGAACAGTGAGAATTAAGATTTTTACATGGATTTTTAGTATACCATTGAATAATGACTGAATACATAAGCTTAAGCAACAAAATATTGTTTATTTTTGTTCAACCAAGTCCAACAGACCAGTGCAATATTGCCATTAAGTGTAGCAAAAAGGAAACGTTCTTTAACGAGTCTTTCATTCCGAGAACTCTGCTCTTGTGTTTGCTTAATTATGCATTTAAACGTTAATGACCAAACCTATCATTATAAATGTTGCTGCACATGGAATATAACGCGGATAACATTTAAAAAATAGTTTTTATCAGGTTACACACTGATTATTTATCACTCAAACCCCTTTCTCTACCTGTCCGTTGGTCGCGTATATCCTCCATGTTTGTAGTTTTTTAACACTTTTTATGCGTGTTTGTAGTTCTAATCGAATCCTCGTTCACGGCGCAGTGTGTTGCGGGCAATATTAGCAGTTAAGAGTGTGCATTGATCGTTAAGTAGTAGACCATCCGGGAATCTTTGGAATACTTTTTAAACATACTACGATTTGGGACATACTCTACTATTTAGGACGGACGCAGCTTCTTTGGTATAAGTTCTTTGGCTTGTCTGAACGCTAGTTTGTGCTCCAGTATAATCGGTCCGCCGAATCTCATCCAGTGAGAAACGTTCCGCGGTGCAAAACTTAGCGCGATTAAAATGCGTTAAATTTTTAACGCGTTATTTTTGTGCAATTAATTAATCTAAATTAACGCGTTAAAGTCCCGGCCCTACTAATTACTAATTGCACTAATTCTGCTCAATTTAATTATTTATTAAATTTTAAACACATTAATTAAAAATATAAACTTTAGATATGATGAATCTATTGAACCTCTTAGTCAGCCAACTGACATAACTGATATATTGGTTTATAACTACTAAAAACTCATGCATTGAGAATTTCATTCAGTTTCTATAGAGCTGCTTTTTACACTAGAATATTTTAATAATTAGTATAATTATTTAATTATTCAGTACACAGTATGAGATCATAACAGGTCTGACATGATGTGGAGAATATTCATGCTAACAGTACAAGATGCCTAAAATGGCTTAATAAAGCACCCGGTCAGATGCAGTTGAAGGCCGACCGTGTTGTCTTTGTGTTGTAGTGTAGCGGCTAAGCAGAGCCCGTCCCGAGTGACCTTGCCCTGAGGTGGAATGGAGGGAGGAGGGTGGACAGGAGAAAGGGGGCGGGAGGGGGGTGGTGTACACAGATGGTAGAGAATATGGTTCCAGGGTATTTCGGAGGGGCCTAGCTCGGACAAACGCAAACAAATAAGCCTCTGCATCCAGCGCGGAGAAAGAGAGCCTCATTGTTATAGAACTGCTGAGACGGATCTTCGAAGGTAAAGTAAAGCAATTCAAGAATTTACAGAGTAATAATTAGAACACTCCGCCAGGGCCGAAGGTGTCGAGAGCCGCACGAAGATATCGTAGCCCCGCGTGGTTCTGCGGTTCTGCAAGGTTGAGGACACAGAGCCCAGCTGCGGCAGGAATGAATGCTGAATAAATTAAGCACTCTGCCAAGTTAACACTAGCCTGGCAGCGGCTCTTTCCCTCTAAGCCCAGGTGTGTGTGAATGTGTGTACTGTACGTGTGAGAACATTTTTAATGTGCAAATATGTTTTGTGCGAATGCAGTATGTGGGCATGCTTTATCACACAAGTGTGTGTGTGTGTGTGTGTGTGTGTGCATCTTCCTCTTTCCAGTGTCTGGCATTGGTAGGGGGATGGGTGAATATATGTGTATGTGTGTGTGCAGAAGTGCGTGCCAGGAACAGTTCGGGAATTTGAGGCGGTGTTTCAAAGGGTCCCAGGATAGTTAGCAGGCTTCAAAGCAGCAAGACTGGGGGAGCTTGTTCTCTCCTTCACATCCATCCATCCACCCACACACCTCCGATCTTTATTCGCTTTCCCCCTCAATAACAGGATTTTTTTAACCTGAAATCTATTTTTACATGTCTGAACAAAACATGTGGATATCCTTGGCGCCCCGAGAGCTGGATTTTTGTGATGGGGTGTATATGGTAGACATGGCACAGTGTGGTTAACCAGACTGGCACGAAGACTGGCTCTTGTCTCCAAGCCACACGAACAGAGAAGGAGAGAGAGAAAGAGCGAGCTGATATGTGTTGTTGTGGAAGTAGGTCAGGCGTCACATTCATTAACATCCTCCTCTCATGCCCAATGATGTGAGCCGCTCCCACTATCACACACGCGTACGTCTACATATCGCCGTGTGTGCACGCATAAATCAGGGCATGCGTAACTTGCATATTAAATATGATCAGAGGCTATCGATTCAAGGCAGACGCTCAGTCAGTGTCTGTCATCATTTCATAGCACTTCAACCCCACCGTCAAGCCAATAGACGTAAATAAACTTGGTAACCGTGGATATAAAAGCAGTACTTAGTGTCTGCCTGTGCTCTGGACAGCTGGACTTCTGCCAGGACGGCGCAGAGGAGCGCTCTACACAACTCTGTCCCACTTTCTCTTGCACGCTTTCCTTGCATACGCTCTCTGTCTCGTGTTTGCTTCTATTATCCGCTGCGCTTTCGAAATCTACCTGTTTTGCAAAAGTTGTGTGCCTGAGTCTTTTTCTCTCTTCTTATTGCTCGGCTTTTTGCCCGCTCCATTTATCCTCATCTCATTCTTTCCTAACTCTTGCAGTCATAAGCTTTCCCTCTTTCTGTCCCTCCCCCTCTTTACTCCCAGCAAGGTCACTTGGAGTTGCATGACAAAGCGACTTCACTGACATTCAACAACAACCTCTCTCTCTCTCTCTATTTCCCTTCCTATAGTCCTGCACTGCTGCTTCTGAGACATTTTCCCATGACAATTAGCTGAAGCCTGGAGAATGGACCTAAATATAGAGATTTGACTTTCCACGTTTTTTTTTTTTTTTTTTTTTTTTTTTTTGGGCAAGTAAAGCCTTACTTGGTGTTTAATTTGTGGTCTCAGTCCAAGGATGTAACTAAAAGTTCACACTCTTAACTCAACTTGGGTTATTTGGCAACCCAGTGCTGGGTAAATTTTGGACAAAACACATGCTGGGTTACTCTGACCCAGTTGGTTGGGTTAAATGTTTTTACCCAACATGCTGGGTTGTAAAAATTATTATATTGCTGGCTTAAAATGGGCTGGAAATTAAAAGTCACACAGAATTATAGAGGCAATAGCAAAAATTAAAAGATGAACCTTTATTTTTAAGCAATGGACAATAATATAAGACAAACGGAATTTGTTTGGGTGAATACAGCATAGTTTGCAATATTACACACCATTAAACATGTTTAACAAGCATTTTTTTTAAATAAAAATGTAACATTAAAAAGCAGCATTTTAATTTGAGTGTATTCAACCGTTCTCTGTAATCAGATTACACTGAAATAGTGCTAATACTTGTCCTGGTCTGTCGGCGAAAATTTAAGCCGGTGATAGGCTACTGTTCGCCGAGGGAGCTATAAACCTCAGACCGCCGCCTCGCATTTCACTCGTAGCTGAAAGATGCCATGACTCCATAACCCGCCCATAAACTAACAGTACGGAGATTAGAGGACATATTTTAACATCAAATTAAATTAAATTCAGTATTACAACGTATAAAATCAATTTATGTTATGCAAGGAAAAAGGCATTTCCATCATGCAAAACAACCGCTGCTAACGCAGCTGACTGACATCTCGTCCTTGTATGTTGCGTTGCATAAAATAATATAATTTACAGCACAGTAAAACTTTATAAATTAAATAAAATGTATACAAACCTTTATTTCGCTGAAGAAGTGCACCAAATCGGCGGCACAGAGAACCACTTTCTCCTGTAAAGGACGCAAAAAGCCCATGCTAACTGTAACTGTAGCACTGTAACTCAGCAGCTGGGTTGTTTCGTCGGAGACAGGCTCAACCCAGTGGTTGGGTAGAAAATAATAACGCAATATTTAATAACCAATTAAAATGACCCAGCAGCTTAGTTACAGAAAAAACTACTCAGCACCTGGCTAAAAAATATTCAAAATAACCAGATAAAATGACCCAACAAGCTGAACTCAGCATTTGGGTTAAAAAAAAGCTGCATTCTTAGACTGCAGAAAAACTACCCAGCACCAGGGGCGCCGCTCACAATTTTGGGCCCTATGACAAAATATGAGGTTGGGCCCCCCCTACCACACCAAAGCAGATATCTGGGGGCCCCTAAAGGGCGTGGGCCCTTAGAATTGTCCTAACTTCCCCCTCTTAGCAGCGCCCCTGCCCAGCACCTACATAAAAGTATTAAAAACAGCCCAATAAAATGACCCAGCAGACTGAACCCAGCATTTGGGTAAAAAAAAATAACCCAGCATTTTTCAGAGTGCAGAAAAACTACCCAGCACCTGGGTAAAAAAATATTAAAAACAACCCAATAAAATGACCCAACAGGCTGAATTCAGCATTTGGGTTAAAAGAGTGCAACTATTGAGGAATGTTATAATTTACAAATGAGGACATTGGAGTGAGTAAATTTGCAATCGGTGACTGCAAAAAATAAATAAAAATATTGTAAAGGGATATACATCTGTTAAAATGATGTTAAATGAACTCAAATATTAATTTTAATTTTGAAATGTCAAAACCCTAGTTCAGATGATAAAAGCAAGGTCAAACGTGTGCTCTGGGTTAAGCAATAGAACATTCTTTCATGCTCGGCAGCACGCAAATGCGTAATTGGTTTTATTTTCTTTTGCTAGTTTGATATGGGTAATTATGTCTCTTTTATGTGGTTTAAGGCATATTTAGTGCTGTTTTTCATCGTTGACTTTAAATAGCTTTTAATTCATGTAATTTTGCTTACATTTGCTTTCGAAATAACATTCTGTACTTCTAATTATATGTTTAATTTTATACTAAATACTATTACTTTATTGTTTTTGTACCTATTTTGCGATACAAATAGAGAGAAAGAGAGAGAGGGAGAAGAGAGAGAGAGGGAGCAAACCAAATTTACATTTCTTTCCACCCCGATGGATTTGACGGGGTTAAACATATCTCTCTTTCTTTGTTACCGTCTTGTACGCACAGGAACGGTTGCATTCTGTTCGACAACAAAGGCAGCGGATTGCTTTGATAACCTCTGCTGCTGTGATATCTAATCTATTAAATGCACGCCGAAATGTGAGTTGCATGAAAAGCTGAGTGAGTCCGCGGAGCGGAAAGGGGAGGCGGATTGACGGACTGCTTTACTTGAAACGTGCGTGTGTTGCTAGAGGCTCTGGAAAGCTTGTGAGGTGTTGGGGTGTAGCTCAGGACAGGGGGGAAAAGAATGAAAGGCCGTCTCTTATCGAGGGCACAATCGGAAACGCTGTTTAACTTGGCGAGCTTTCCCGGATAGAGCGCAAAGCTGCGTCCTGGCAGACTAAAACATGTCGTATATTCTTAAGTCACAGAGTATGAGCACACTACTGATTTATATTTATCAGTACATTAGGCTGAAAGGATAGAGAGCAGACTGGGGGTTTTACAAAAGGGAATCGATAAAGACAGGCGACAGAAAAGCTCAGCATAAACTCTTGAGGAGGGTTCAACGCGCCGAGCGTACCGTTTTTGTTTAGAACTGTAAGAGTGCGCATGCGCCACCTAGCGTTCGCTTGAAGTAAAAAACTAAGGTTTTTATTCATATCTCTGTTGGATTTGTGAGAGAGTGGCTGATTATCATACTAATCAACTATTTTCTTTCCTTGGGCTTTGCGGAGCATTTAAACGGCTGACGAAACAGGAAATATTTAAATAATGTTTAACCATTGCTCATAATGTCTTAAAGGGATCGTTTGACTTAAAAATTCAATTACTCAACCTCATAATATTTCAAACCTTAAGTGATTAGCGACTGAAGCCGAGTAAATGATGACAGAATGTTTGTTTTTGGGTGAACTGTTCCTTTAAGAACTAACAGATGTGAGTGTTCTTAATAATGATCAGAAGTTGCAGGTCTTAATGGCAAACAGAATCATGCATGGACAATTCTCGGGCACAGCCCTAACAAAACACAACCAACAAAAGCATCTAAACCAGCTCTTCATTCCTGCTGCACATACCCAAGTGCTGGATCAATATCCATTACCAGCACTAGTGCTGCAGACAAGCCATTCATTTCCACTGCAAAGCACCACGATATTCCCCCTGGGAAGCCGTTTCACCACCCTGCCTGCTACAAGCAAAGATGATTACACCAGATTCATGCTAGGAGTGTCTGTTAGTGCCTCAGATTACCTCTGCTTGTTCTTGAGCTAGCTGTGTGATGCTAAGCATATGCAGTTTGCGATTTAATTGAATTCACACAACATAATAAACCTAGTAATTTCATTTTGTGTTTGCGTCTTTGACGTGAAGCAGATCATTGGACGGTGAAGTAGTTATCTCTCCACGTCTTCATAATGGTCTGTGATTAATGTTCTTCTCCGGTTATGTGTGTGTTTTCAGGATTTGGATGGGAGTAGGGAGGGAAGAGGGTGGGGAGCGTTTTCTTTTGTGGGAATGGGAATATGGGAATGCCTAGCTGGACTGTTCGGGTGGAGGGGTGCATTCAGACAAAGCCAACGAAAACAAACGTCCGTGGCTCTGGGAAGGCAGGGTCTGGTCTGAATCCTCTGTGGTTATTTACAGATGTTTACAACTTTGCTAAGGAAAGAAGCCCTGTTAGAACATGTGGGCTTGGTTGAGATGACCTTTTTAGCAGTGTTGAGTTACGCCGAATGGCGTCACGTCTTTGATCACGGTGAGATTATACGTAGTTAGTTACGGTTGTTTGTGTGGGTCAAGTGAAGGTGAGATCATGTCTGGGTGAATATGCTGGCCATTGTTTTGACACTTTTGAGTTATGCGCAGCTAAAATGTAGTTTGAAGCTGATTGCAGGTTTAATAGTGATTTTTCTTTTATCCTCTGTCTTAGGATCAAGGTGCAGGAATGGTGCCACCTCTTCAGGACCCTCCGTCAGCAGTGCCACGGCAGCCTCAGGCCAGCAGCTACAACATGATGCTTAAGAATCAGCTAATAAACAAACAGCTTCAACAACAAGTCAGTGCTTAAATGGTCTTTTAGTTTGCACTTCTTAAGAGGTAGAATTTGATTGCATTAATTGAGTTAATATATCATTTTCTGTTTCTTACAGGAAAAGCAAAGGCATATGGAGCAAATGAATGGAGGGCATATCTCAGACTGCCAACAGGTGGCACCGTTTCAAGGTATAGTAACATCACCATACCACAAACATTGGTGAATACTGAGTCTCATTCACCATTTTTGCATAAAACCCACATTCAGAATTTGATGCTGAAATCATGATTCATCAACAGTTTACACAAGAATGAATAAATATAAATAAATAAACACAAAATGCTCCCATGTGCAAAACATTTATTAAAACTTCACTTTTTAAGTGAATGTTTTATTTTGCATGTTTTATGCAGAGCTGTGACATGTACATGTTGATGAACATTTTGGAGTGAGATCTTTTTCTGCACACATAAATATGGAATTTGTATGAAACTACTACTACTGTTTATCTACTTCCATTCAAACATTTAGGGTCAATTTGATTTCCTTTTTTTATATAATAATAATAATAATAATAATATATGCATATGCATGCACACACACACAACCATCAAATGTTTTTGGACAGTAAGATTCTTAATGGAAATATTTAGTAAAGTAAACATTTTTGAATTTTTCACTTTTTAAAATAACTGTTTTCTATTTGAATATGTTTTAAAATGTAATTTTTTCCTTTGATTTTAAAGCTGAATTTTTAGCATCATTACTCCAGTCACATGATCCCTCAGAAATCATTTTGGCTACTCAAAAAACATTTATTATTATTATTATTATTATTATTATTATTATTATGTTGAAAACAGCTGAATAGAATTTTTTTCAGGTTTCTTTGAATAGAAAGTTTAGAAGAACAGCATTTGTCTGAAATATAAATCTTTTGTAACATTATAGTTGTCTTTCATTCACCGTTGGGCCAATTTAAAGCATCCTTAATTAATAAAAATATTAATTTGTATAATTTCTTTCCCCCAAAATAAAATAAAACAAAACGAAACAAAAAGCTTGACTCCAAGCTTTTGAATAGTATAGTGTATAATGTTACAAAAGCTTTTTATTTCAGATAAATGCTAATCTTTGGATCTTTCTATTCATCAAAGAACCCTGAAAAAATGTACTGAACTGTTTTAAATATTGATGATAATAATAATAATAATAATAATAATAATAATAAATGTTTCTTGAACAGCAAATCAGAATATTAGAATGATTTCTAAAGGGTCATGTGACACTGAAGACTAGAGTAATGATACTGAAAATGTAGCTTTAAAATCACAGAAATACATTACATTATTAAATATGTTCAAATAGGAAGCAGTTATTTTAAACAATAAAATAAATTTACAGTATTACTACTTTTGCTGTATTTTGGATCAAATAAATGCAGGCTTGGTGAGCAAAAGAGACTTCTTTAAAAAACATTAAAATCTCACTGTCCAAAAACTGGTAGTTTATATATTACTTTTAATGCAAGGGATGCATTAAATCGATCAAGAATGACAGTACAGTAAAGACTTTAAACATTATTAGAAAAAAATCAGTTTCAATCTATTTAATCTATTTGGAAAACATCACAACAGCACAACTGTTTTCATCCTTGATAATAAGTAATAATAAGTAGAAATTTTCTTAGGCATTAAATCAGAATATTAGAATGATTTCTGGAGGATCATGTGTCACTGAAGACTAACATTTAAAAATCTTACCAGCTTTTAATAGTAATATATCTAAAGGCATGCTCAAAACCAACTATTTTTGCTGTCTTGCAGGTCCAGGTCGACCGCTCCCTCCAGAGTGTGGAGGATATCCTCTGGGACCTTCTCAACAGCTGAATTCCTCCATGCTCTCCCATAGTGGTCCTTTACCCACAAACCGAATGGGTCTTTCCTCCATCTCAGTCTCCCAAATGGGCCCGTCAGTTGGAGGATACATTTGCAGCAAAGGTTCCAAACAACCCCTGTGCCACCCATCACAAGACTTTGGAATGGCGATGCAGCCTGGTCAGAGCATGATGGGAATGGGTGGCCCTCCACGTCAACCGCTACACCCGGCTCACGCTGTGACGAGACCGGGAATGCCATGTCCCAACCTACCAGGCGGTCCGGTTCCGACCCACCACCTGCGGCAGGCGCTACACCAAGGCGGAGCTCATCAATCGCGTATGATGTTCCCTTCCCAGCAGCAGCAGCCGCAGCCCACATCACAGTCCCAACTCTGGCAGCACCAACAAGGGGTGCAACCACATATGGACCCTGCAAACCACCAACATCCGTTCCCCGCCGGAGGAGCCCTACCTGGATGCGGAGGTCCTCAGTTTCCACAGCGTTCCGGCATGGCAGGTATGCCAGCCAACTTCCCCAGTTCCCGTCCTCCTCCTAATCAAGTAGCCCCTGGTTTGGTTGGCAGACAGGACCAGAAGATGCCCACCGGCCAGCCGTTATCCTCTATGCCCCAACAGAACCTCAGAATGCGAGGTCCGCTTTCCGCTCTAGCTGTTATGAAACCAGGAGGTCCGTCCATGATGCACCCTGCCCATGGAATGGGGCCTCCTAGTTACCAGACTGCATCCGCAGGGAAACACTGTTTACCGCAGGGCTACAACCCCGGAGATAAGCTGCCTTCCTATGACTACACGCCCCAGCATCAGAGTAATGGGGCAATGGCAGCGGGGCTACAAGGACATGGAGGAGGAGGAGGTGGCGGTGCAGAGGTGGACTTCATAGACACTCTGGTGGGCAACAACGAAGACTGGCTGAACAATCTGACCATGATTGATGAATACCTTGAGCAGAACTCATAGGGAGTGATCAAGAGCGTCCTAGGTTTGAAAATCACTACACACAGTGCCAGAATGGGTTTGTGGGGTCATCACATTGTAAAGGCATGTTCACACCAAAAGCGCTAACTATAACAAGAAATATAGGGGCTTTCGCACCTGAGGAACCTTTTTATAGCTTCCTAGAACTATTGCCGTGAGGAACGTGCTTTTTGGTGTGTTTGCACCGGAGAAGCTAAGGACAGTTTTAGTTCTAGGAACTCCGTTTGGAGGAACTAAGGATGCGTTCACACTTGTAGTTCAGTTCTCTTGGTTTGTTTGGACTGGACCAAAAAAAAAATAAAACAATATATGTGACCCTGGACCACAAAACCAGTCTTAAGTCGCTGGGGTATATTTGTAGCAATAGCCAAAAATACATTGTATGGGTCAAAATTATTGATTTTTCTTTTATGTCAAAAATCATTAGGAAATTAAGTAAAGATCATGTTCCATGACGATTTTTTGTAAAATTCCTACTGTAAACCTATCCAAATGTAATTTTTGATTAGTAATATGCATTGCTAAGAACTTAATTTGGACAACTTCAAAGGTGATTTTCTCAGTATTTTGATTTTTTGCACCCTTAGATTTCAGATTTTCAAATAGATGTATCTCGGCTAAATATTGTCCTATCCTAACAAACCATACATCAATAGAAAGCTTAATTATTGAGCTTTCATATGATGTATATATCTCAGTTTTGTAAAATTTCACCTTATGACTGGTTTTGTGGTCCAGGGTCACATATTTGGTCCTGGTCCACTTAGCATTCACACTGGCTTTTTTGACAGCGAACCTAAAGATATCGAACCTAAAGGCATACGTGATACGTTCACAATCTGGTCGGGTTAAATGACATATATTTTGTGACGGAACTCACCAAACACTCCAAACAAAAGGTGTGTTCAACTATAAGCGGTGCTACGCAGTCCAATCAGTGTATGACCCATGACTTGTAAAGTCGAATACATCTGATGGACTAAGTGAGCTTGTTGCATATAAATTTGATTTTATATTCAACAACTGCAAACTCACGAAGAGCTCATAAAAGGCACTTTACCTCCTCGTTAGCGCTCTGCTATTTTTTGTTTTGGATACACCGCTCATTCCACGTCCTCAAATCATGTCGCATAGTATCGCATCTTCTCATTACATCCTGTTTTTGCATCGTTTAGAAGTATTTAGTCCATATTGTGTTTACATTGCATTCAAACTGCACCAGAGTTTGTTTGGAAGAGGACCGAGACTCATCTTTTTAGCAGTCTTAGTCCGCTTGTTTAGTGTGCAGCAGGGTTTGGATGAGAGCGTTCACACATACTTAAATGAACAGCACTAAAAGAGCAATCGCACCAGAGTTTGTTTTCATCGAACCAAACATAACAAGTGTGAACACACCCTAAATTAGTTCCTAGGGGCGCAAAACAGTTCTAAAGGAACCATTAGTGATGTAGGTGTATGCTGATTGGCCAAATGCATACGAAACACTGGCTACTGTTGTCTGCAGTGTTGTGTTCTTTTCTCAGCCTTGATGATATGTAACACTGCAAGTTATCATATGAGATTTCGTCTCTTAGCCCAGTGTTTACTGTTTCAATTGTATAAATTGTGCATTTACATTCCACATGACAAAACAGCTCAAATCATGTTGTCCTCTATTCACCGGTTGTTGACATCTGTGAATGCTACGCATAAAGATGTCGCTTCACTTCAGAGTTCCTGCTGCCAGTGCGAACCAGATGCTACCAGGAACACGTCCCAGAGGGGGAAATTGGTTCTGTAGGAACCACCATGCTGGCTAGTTCCTAAAACTGAATTCCTAGAGCTACTAAGTGCGAAAGCCCTTTATATTAGAGTCCACACCAACAGACAATAACTTTCTGTTTGTTATAAATGCACACAGTTGTCTGTTGCTTTAAGGCCTCAATATACTCACGGCATAGTTCTTTATTGTTCTTCGCTTAGGAATTAAAAGAAGTTCAAAATTTGCAAGCAGCTCTGGATCCCAAGGCTACGGACTAATATAGTTCCAAGATGTTTACCAGCCGGAGCAAACTTTTTCAGAAACAAACTTCGTTTTGAGCTGATTTTGTTCTAAATGATGAAGTATATTGGGCCCTATATGCGTGCATGGCTTAAAAAGATTTATGGTTCATTGTTATAGTTGTCATCTTTGGTGTGAACAAACCTTAAAGTCCTAAAGCATTTTTTTCTCATGGCTAGCATTAGGGAGAATGTATCAGTGGAAATGAGGCACTGCTTAGGCACTGCTAAGCCTCCTAAAATGGCTTATATTATAAGATGCCCTTTCCTTTTCTCTATGGTTGCTCTTCCAGTGCTCTCTGCACTGTTTTAGCAGAATATTGTAATTATCGTCAAATTTATTATGGAGTGAAACACTGATTTATGAAAACGTGGGCTTTCCCCAGCAAGTTCTCATTCAGTTAAAAGAGATAGTTCACCCAAAAATGACAATTCTGTCGTCATTTACTCACCCTGTTTTGTTCTAAATCTGTATGACAGAAGATATTTTGAAGAATATTTTTTGTCTGAAAGTTAATGGGGTTTAAAACAACACTGACTTTCATTGTATAGACAAAAACACTTGTCACTTTTGGATGAACTATCCCTTTAATGCAACGCAGTAACAGTATTGTTGGCTGATTCATGCCAGACCAGACTCATATGTGCAGCTTTTCATTCTTGCTATTTGGAAAGCATACAAAATCTTTTCTGTGATGAACTATTTGAGGGTATTTCAAAAGGGGCTTGTCCTGTACATAAAGTATTTTGTAAAATATGGTTTCTAAAAGTGTAACATACAAAAGAGAAGTACACATATTTATGCTTCTTTTCTGCTGATGAATTCTTCTTTGTAAATAATTGTTAAAAGAATAAATAAAACGAAAATGCAATGATGTAAAGAAATGCGTGTCACATTGAAATTGCAAATGAAATATTTTACACTAGGAAACTCTATTGTAATTTGTATTATGCAAGACAGTATGGATCGTTTTGGAGTAATACTATGTATTACAAAGGTGAAAAATTTGTTATGTTTTTGACATAACTGGACTTCTGGTACTCCAGTCTGGCTTAAGAAGAAGGCTTTTGGTTTTGTGTTTTGAAATTGGGAGGTTTGGAGTACAATGTTTCTCAGCCTTGTTACAGCATTTCATTCTGACATTAATTGCACAGTCTAAAGGTTCTCTAACTTGTGTCATATTGCCATAACATAATACATTTTACACTAGACACCAGTGTCTTTGTAATAATCTGTTCCATCTAAATGAGGATCTTAAGGATCTTGATGTTGTCTGGACCAAGGACACTTTTCAGCAATTCTAGGAATGTCTTTTGTAAGTGCACACCAGCTACACTGAAACGGCAGCCCCGATGTAGCAGAGGGACGATAAAGTATATGATCACACCACCTGTTATGTAATACAAGAGCAACACTTGTCACAGTAAGTGCATAAAACCCACAGTCCTTTGTGCCAGAGCCTTGGGTTTCCAGTAGTTCATTACCATGTAGTTGATGCCATGAACTTTAAGACATTCTGATTTGTGATTAATTGTGATTTATTATATTTTGTCTTCATATTTTTAGATTGGAAAATAAACTGTATAAAAACAAAAATCTCTCTTTTTGGTCTTGTCAATGTTCCCATTTTTTGTTTTACCTTTTTTAGAACCTGTTCTTATTAAATCTTACTTCCGTTTCCATTGGTGAATTTATGACTGCAGATAAATATTAGCCCCATGACATTTAGTGTTGCGATGCCTGATAACTACTGTGATAATATGATCTTTTAGGCTCACAAGAACACCACTGCCAGTATATATCTTTGTGACTGCTTATCAGGACGAGGCAGGGAGAAAGTAAACACATTTGTGACATTGATTTAAGAGAAAAAATACCTCCTTTTACTACTGCTCAGTCTGTTTTCAACAATCTTTAATTAAATGTTTTTAAATATAAAAAAGTTTTTATTGCTACTTCCAGCATAGTAAAAATCACTATATTAATATCTAGAAGTATATGAGAATGGTCATATAGAAGATGTAAACAATAAAGGTGCTCCAAATATTTGTGAGGTGATTATTATTATTATTATTATTATTATATAATGTAATGCAGACTAGATTTCTTTCCCATGCAGTGGTAAGACAGTGGAGTCATACGACTCAGGTAACAACACAATTTATGCTCTGTAAACAATAGTATAAAATGTTTGATTTCTAGTACAAGTTAAACATTCTGCTTATACTGTACGGTCTCTTTTCTTTTGCACTAGGTTTCTTTGGATAAATATAAGTATGCATTTTTGGTATAGTTCCTCTTAGTGCTGTTTTATGGTTTTGCCTGTTTCATTTTTAGATCAGCAGTTTTGCTTCCACATAAGAAGCGGCCTTTGTTTTTGCATCAGCAGTTAATGATTTTAGAAACTCATCTCTGCTACTGCATACCATGTATTACACAGTTACAGATCAGAGCTATTGCTACACAACAGAAGTCTGGGTAAAATCAAACTTGATAATCCACACTTCAAAAGCCAAAGTGATGCAAAACCCTTGTGTGTAACTTTGTCTTCCTTCCCAGAGCCATAATTTGCACAAGATGCTGTGTGGACAGGCTCTAATGAAGTACAGTTAACTGCCATCTGTAAGAAGTGAATGGAATTATTGGTATGACTATGACACTGCAGGGATCAAATTGCACAGCCATCAGCTAGACTTCACTGAGATTCTTTAGTTTGCATTTTCATGAAAGATGCTACCAGTTTAGTGGTTTAAATGAATACAGACAGCTTAATATGCAAGAAAAGCAGCAGTAATGCTGTCAGGCAGCACTGCCAGGCAGCTTTGATAGAAATGGGCAAAAGGTTAAACACACTAAAAGTTGTTTGTTTATCAGGCAACAATGGAAACAGATGTAAGCCACTGTTTGTCCAAATTAGCTACTCTATTTCTGACCCTGTAGTTCCAAGCAATGTTGACTGAAAACAGAGACATGCTAGTTGTAATTATTTTATCAAAATAAGACGGATCATACAAAATGCATGTGATTTTTTATTTAGTACTGAACTGAATAAGATTTCACATAAAATACGTTTATATACAGTCCACAAGAGAAAATAATAGTTGTATTCATAAAAACAAAATTCTTTGGTTTTTCAGCATTTTTGTGTATTTAACCCTTTCCAACAATGACTGTATGATTTTGAGATCCATCTTTTTACACTGAGGACAACTGAGGGGCTCATATGCAACTATTACAGAAGGTTCAGACACTCACTGATGTTAAAGATCAGGGTAAAATTGACTTATTTTGGCAAAAAAAAAGAAAAAGAAAAATGTACACATCTTCATTCTGTTCAAAAGTTTACACCCCTCATAAAAATCATAGTCATTGTTGAAAAGGGTTCAGATACACAAAAAAGCTGAAAGACCAACGAATTTGTGGGATCTGAAGGATTTTTTTTAACTCTTCAGGACAAAAAAGGGACTCATGAACAACTATCACAAAAAAAAAAAAAAAAAAATCAGCTAACAACACAGTATTAAGAATAAAGTGTATGTAAACTTTTGAATGGGGTCATTTTTATAAATTCAACTAATAATTTCTCTTTTGGGCTATATGTAAATGTCTTTTATGTGAAATATCTTATTCAACTCAGTACTAAATGAAAAAATAACATGCATTTTGTATGATTCCTCTTATTTTGGTAAAATAATTAACATTATTGACCTCTATGTATAGGCTATATATAGGTAAAGTGTTTTCTGACTATTTAAATATTTATATTATTAATTACTCATTCTGTTTTGTTTTTACACATTAAATAGATTATGAAGTAATGCACAGCTTAAAAATGTAGCTACATGTACGATCATCAGTTGATATTATTACGATTTAGTAAATTTATACATTTTGTGTGATGAAATAGTAAGTTATGTTAGGACGCTTTTAAATAGTCTCCTCGTGACAGAAACGTTAAGGTTTAACGGCATGCTTTGAGAACGAGCCTGTTATTCGACCGTCCTTATCAAAAATACAACTCCCTAAATTCCTTGCAGTACACGATTTGACAAGTAGCCAATGGGCGCCGTGACCGCTGTCACGTGACTCGGGCTGAGCGCTTCCTGCGGCGGTGCAAAACAGACTGGCGATCTGAGGAACGGAGAATTGCAGTTTCTGGGTAAGTAAAGGCATTTGCAAAGCCAATATTTCTCGGGTCGCACGTTATGACTTCTCGGCGAGGGTCTGGTCTCTATTTAGGGCTGCTTCGAGCGGACTCCGGGGTAAATGTAGCACTTGAGAGCTGTCGTAGAGATAGGCCCGAGCTATTTCCTGGTCACAGTCCTGTGCTGGAATACATTCACAGTGTAAAAGCTCTCACGAAATCGCTAGAAGTTATAAAAGTGGACTTTTTGGACACTCGAGAAGCTTGTTTTGATGTGTATGTCGTTAGCTGTCATTGTGTATGAATGGAAGTGGGTATGTGTACATATGGGCCAGATTAATACTGCCCATAATTTTCCATCACATCATCACATCATCACATAAGTTAGTGAAAGTGTGTAGCTACTTTTGTCGTGGTTGATCCGGGCATTCAAAGCCTCAGGGTGAGAGTTTTTGAAGTATGAGAGTTTTAAAGTAAACTTGCCTTGACAGATTGATTTCATTCCTCTCTTTTATCTCTGAGTTGTAAGTCATTTTCTTTATAGGCAGGGGAAGAAGGCTGTAAATGTGCACCGTCATGTAAGCGCCACAACAGTCCTATCATCATTATAAATAACTCTCTCTCTCTCTCTCTCTCTCTCTCTCTCTCTCTCTCTCTCTCTCTCTCTCACCCAGGCTGGTGCTGTAATCATTTACATGTCTGTCTCTGACCGCTAACCTCATTTGTCATTCCCTCAGGTGTCCATTTGAATCTCAGAGCTTCATGTTTGCCTCATAGTGACTCAGAGATCTGACCTTGTTGTGTTTTCAACATCACAGTTCATGACAAAAGTGTAAATTTAGGTTAAATAGTGATCTTAGGCTCTGAGGTGCTCTTGTGGCATGTTTAAGTTGTTGGTTGGCTTTTTAAAGTTTGTTAAACAAATAATATTTATTATGATGTAATTTATGTTAATATTATAATTTACATTTTAGACAAATAATTGCTATTGAAACAATTCATGTCCAGACGATTATGGCATTACACAATCAAAATCAATTTAATCAAGTAAAGGCTTGTCAACATATCTGTCTCACAATGCATCACTTGACAGGATGTTCAATACCTTTCGCAGGGGTGGTGTTGCTGTTTATTCACAATGTTTCATATTTCTCTCTCACTTCCACTCTGGCACATTTGTGGTAGTTTCTGAAAAAGAATATGAATATGACTGTAAAAACAGCAACTGTGCTTCTTGTGAACATTAGGGATCGTGGAAAATGAACCGTTTGAATTGCGTATCAATTGGATCTGTAGGCTCAGGTTTTCACGTGACCAGCATCATTTTCCAACCGTATTCATAATTGCTGCCTTTGGTTATAAACTTGTTTTTTTGCCTTACAGCTTGAAATATTTGTCTGTTTGTATTGTATATTGGTTTTGTGAAGTCTTATGATTTGCACTACCAGTCAAAGGTTTTTGAACAGTAAGATTTTAATTTTTCTTTTTTAAAGAAGTCTCTTCTGCTCACCAAGCCTGCATTTATTTGATCCAATATACAGCAAAAACATTAAAATTGTGAAATATTTTTACTGTTTAAAAAAAAGTTTTCTATTTTAATATATTTTAAAATGTATAAATATAATTTAAAATTCTGATTTCATCAGAATTTTTAGCATCATTACTCCAGTTACATGATCCTTCAGAAATCATTGTAATATTCTGATTTGCTGCTCAGAAAACATGTATTATTATTATTATTATTATTATTATTATTATTATTATAATTATGTTAAAATGGCTAAGGAGAATTCTTTCAGGTTTTTTGATGAATAAAATGTTTAGAAGAACAGCATTTATCTGAAAAATAAATCTTTTGAAACATTCCAAATGTTTTTATCATAATTTTTGATCAATTTAAAGCATCTTTGTTAAATAAAAGTATTAATTTCCATAATTTCTCCCCCCCCCCCCCCACTACACTGACTCCAAGTTTTTGAATGGTATAGTGTATAATGTTGCAAAAGCTTTTTATTTCAGATAAATGCTGATCTTTGGGTCTTTCTATTCATCAAAGAATCCTGAAAAAAATGTACTCAACTGTTGATCAACATTGAACAATATCAAACATTGATAATAATAATAATAGAAAATGTTTCTTGAACAGCAAATCAGCATATTAGAATGATTTCTGAAGAACCACCCGTGACATTGAAGACTGGAGCAATGATGCTGAAAATTTAGCTTTGATCACAGGAATATATTTTTACAATATATTCATGTAGAAAGCAGTTATTTTAAATAGTACAAATATTTAACAATTTGACTGCTTTTGCTGTATTTTGGATCAAATAAATGCATTTGATGAGCATCTAAAACATTAAAATCTTACTGTTCAAAACCTTTTGACTGGTAGTGTACATTGTACCATGGTTATAGTTATTAAAATTGTTATTGATAATTAATACCATAGTTAATCATTGACTTACATATTGTTCAAAAGTTTGGGCAAGAATGCATTAAATTGATCAAAAGTGACAGTAAACACAGTTATAATGTTAGAAAAGGTTTCTGTTTCAAATAAATGCTGTTTTTTTTTAACTTTATATTCACCAAAGAATCTTGAAATAAAAATGATCACTTTTTTCACAGACATTGTAAATAGCACAATATTATCAATATTGGTAATGGTAATAATAAGAAATCTTATTTGAGCACAGAATAAACATATTAAAATGATTTCTAAAGGATCATGATTCTGAAGAGTAAACTAATTGCTGCTGAAAATTCAGCAAATTTTAAAAACATGTATTTAAATAGAAATAATTATTTAGAAATAGAAATATTTATAATAGAAATATTAATAATAGAAATATTATTTAAATTGTAGTAGTATTTCATAATGTATAATAATGTATTTGTGATTAATTAAATGTAGCCTGGGTGAATATAAGAGACTTTTTTTTTTAAATATTACAGAACTTTTGAATGATAGTGTAGAAACTTTGAAAATCAGTTTGAATTTGTTAAAAATTACTTTTTACCATTATTGTCCAGCAAAAGCATGTTTTTGAATTTGTAGCTGGCATAGAGTTTCTCATTTTAAAAATGCAGATGTTAGATATAAATATATATCTTATGGTGAGCAGACTAAAATTGTAGACAGGACTCTGAACTACTGGCCAGCAGAAAAAAAAAAATCTTTATTGTTAAGCTGAAAGAAAAATGACATGTCTCTTGTGGAGGTGGAAGAAGCAAACCCAGTGATGGCCTCGGCTCCTATAGCACCTTACAACTCCAGTCCTCTGGGGAACAGCTCCAGCCCAAACGTGAGTGAAGTCTGCGTGCAGACATGCTGTAATTGTGCTGTCCTCCTGTCCTTTGACTGTAACAGAATCTTTCTCATTTTTCCCCCCTTTGCTTTACAAACTACATTATCCTGTAAGTGTGCAATGCTGTTGTAGGAGGGTTAGACTTTCGTTTTCTGCATGAATTAATAATGCACTTCACTGGTATCAATAGAGCTGCCCTTTGCTCTGCTTTCCTATAGTATTAAGCAGCCATATAGATGCTATAGAAGAGGCATATCCTGCATGTTCTTCTTTTATTGGCATCACTTATTTTACATTAGAATTATTCTAAACGTTTTCAAGACCACAAAGAGTATTAGCACTTATAATTTGTCACACTCCCGGACTATAACCAAACTGCTGAAAAAGCAAATGGTGAAAATATATGGGCCATTCTACTGAGCTGGTGCAAACTGCTGTCCCACAACCACACATTTAAAAAGCATTTAAGTATTCAAATCTTAGATGTTTATTTACAATAATGTTTAAAATATCAGTAAGCCTAATATATGTAAAATCATCATTTATTGAGTACTTTATAATTGTAAGGTGGCTGTCCCTAACCCTAACCCTGTATTTTTTTTTCCATTTCCAATCTTTTTGATTCTTTGAAATAGTGAAGTTCAAAAAAAAAATTATATATATATATTAGGGATGTAACGGTATTGTAAATACCGTCATACCGCAATAACAAATTTTTTCGATACTACCGTGGTCGGATGACTCGATAAAACAATAGGTCTTCTGAGAAAAGTTTGCTCAGGAGAATGGAGCGAACGGGAGGTAGCGGGAACTACATTTCCCATCAGCCCAGGCGTGGCCATCATCCTTTGCGGTCTGTTGTCGCTACAGGCTGTAGCAGCAAGGAAAAGAAATGGAAATGGTCGAACCTGCTCCGTCTGCAGTGCGTATGCGTCACGTATTCTTTTCAGCACCCATGTTAACGGATTAGAGCGTTCACACTGCACGCGGTTGCTCTCCGGCAGTACGTCCTAGAAGCGGTGCCTTTGCAGCAGTGCAGCGATCGTTTCGGCACCGAGTCTATTTTTTGCTGCGCTGTATGCGCTGAATTAATGTTACAGTGAGTTGCTCGCTGTAAAAA
Organism: Garra rufa; assembly: GCF_049309525.1. Classification (NCBI taxonomy): domain Eukaryota; kingdom Metazoa; phylum Chordata; class Actinopteri; order Cypriniformes; family Cyprinidae; genus Garra; species Garra rufa. The sequence goes on along the minus strand of NC_133363.1, from coordinate 46,814,781 downwards.
TTAACATGGATTGACACGGAAATGTACCATAAATGCATATAAATTTCACAGTCAACACGTGGCTTTTTGGCTAGGTTTAAAATAAGGTGCAGTTTTAAAGAGGCTAAACTAGGCAACATAATAGATGCACTTGTCCAGGTAGAAAAGTTCTTTAAAGGATTGTTTTTAATAAAGATTTAATGCGAAAGAAAGGCATGAGAGCCTACTGCACTGCAAAAAAAAAATGCTTTTCTTATTAGAATTTTGTCTTGTTTCCAGCCAAAATATCTAAGAATTCTTAAATCAAGAAGGATTTTCTAGACAAGTAAAAATTATTGTCTTGTTTTTAGTAAAAACAAGTCAAAATTAAGCGAGTTTTTGTTTAAAACAAGCTAAATAATCTGCCAATGGGGTAAGAAAAAAAATCTTATTTCAAGCAGACAACTAGATTCAGACAACTCATTCAGCTAAACTGATTTGACTGTTTTTTACATGCTTTAATAATTTTTTTTGTTACTAAGATTGAAATATTTAAGTTTCTGTTTCAAAGTTTACAGATAGATGGCTAATTTGTATGCCATTGATATGTTCAGTGTTCATGTAAACTGTTTAATAAACACTTCTGGCACTTTTTTCGAGTCTCTTCATTAGTTTTGTTTTTCCTGTAAATGATTCAATAAATATCGTACCGTGTCATTCATACCGAGGTATTACCGTACCGTGAAGTTTTGATACCGTTACATCCCTAATATATATATATATATATATATATATATATATATATATATATATATATTCATATATTCTTTGTAAATTAAATTATAAAACTTTATGTAAAAAAATAAAAATAAAATTGTCTGGCATTTTTCATGTCACTACCGAAACAGTGCATGCTTTAGTCCGGGACTGATTTTATACACCCCTAAATTTATGATCTGAAAATATTCCTGTGTCCCTCTCTCTCAGAGCTACAAGGTGTGAGTAGATAGGCCCCATCATTTTGAGGTAAATGTGTTCAAAAGTCTGAAAAATCTGTGTACATTTAAGGAACGTCACTACCGAACACCTTTTTTCGGCAAATTAGGCACACTTTTTTAACATTTAGTTTTTATACGTGTACCACTGTTCAGAACTGTGTTAGCAACCCTAAAATTCTCACTACAGAAACATTTTGTGGTGTTTTGATAGTGACATCTTTGTTTTTTGGGTGTTATCCCATAAAATTGTCACTACCGAAACAGTCACGGCAGAAAGATGCCATCATTGTTTCAGTAGTGACAAAAGGGGAACACATAATCCTTTAATTGGGGCAAATGAACAAAATTGTTGTACATTTATGCACATTTTTTGTATTTTAGTATGTTTTACTAGTGTTTTAGTATGCAAGTTAACTAAGTGTCACTACCGAAAATGTGCAGTCACAACCGAAACATGGGATGTTTTGTCAAACATAAAGTATACTGAATTATCAGCTAAGATGTTATGATAGTTTTTGGTTCAATGTATATTCAAACTAATAAATTCTTAACTTTGAAATCAGTATGATCAACTTTTTACCTTTTACAAAGAAAAATTGCATTCAAATCAGTACAAATCTCATAAATCACACTTGAAATATTGTTAAAAATGTAATTGGTATTTATTAACCACTGAAATAAATGTAATAGATTTTAATATATTATTAAAATTTAATAGAAATTTAGCAAATCTTAACAGGTCAATATAAATATATAAAATATTGTTACTGTGTTTCGGTAGTGACAAATTTGGAGAGAGGACAAATATTCCAAAACTTTCTGAAAATACAAAATGAGAATTAACTGCACAATTACTAGAAATGGATTATACAATTGGATTATACAGTTTGCATACATAGAATTTTTTGGGAAAAAGACACATTTTTAAAGACGTTTCCAACTCTGACTTTGGACCAGTTCTGTAAAAAGGCCCATATAGGATTCCATTTTTATTTCAGTTAGAATAGGGTTCATATACTTGTATATTTAATATAATATATTATTTAATATAATAAAAATAATGTAAAAAAAAAATTCTACATAGGGTCATGAAGTTAAAAAAGAAAGTTGATGTCCACGTTATTTGTCATCTATCCAGCTGACCTATTTTAAGACCAAAATGTGCACTTGGTCCAGCATAGCTATTCAGTACATTTATAGAGTGATTAATAATACACTTGCATGTTGCTAAATGTGTGAAAAATTGTGAACTTGTAAAAAAAGGGAACTTGTAATAGTGGTTAAAGCAAAATAGATAGTTTCCTTTCAAAGCAGAGCGCCCCTCCCTACATAAACACATGCATATGCAGTGTCTGGCTTGGCACATGTAACCTCTCTGGGCAGAGGGGATTCCAGGCAGACAGGGAGTTGGCACATCGCTAGGGCTTGAGCCAAGAGACTGCTGTTCCATACATATGTTTGTGGAGCTGTAACACCTGGCAGGTGATAGGCAGCAGAACCCGACTCTCCGTTTTTCCAGGGTCCCCGAGGACAGCTAGAGAGATTTTGTACAGAGAACCGTCCATCTGTCTCTGTGATTGCCTCTGTTTGTCTCTTTTATCTTAGCCACCCTCCTTTCTTTCCTTCGTTCTTTCTTTCTATGCAGAAATGACTATAACTAAGCCATTTGGGCTTGATTTCCCAGATGACTTTGAACAATTGCAGACGAATGTTGCAGAAAATACACGCTGTACCTTTAAGATGTCTTTAACGGTGTCTCTTTTAATCCTCTTACTAGTTGGCTGTTTTTTATTCTCCCCCTTCCTCAACTGTCCTTTTCTGTTTACCAAACTACCTCTTGTTTGTGTGAACCAGGTTAGTTTCCCAGCTAGGATCACTGTATGTGTGTGTGTGTATTTGGCTGCTCCATTTGTCATCTCGAGAACACGGGCTAGAGCATTACCCAGAAGCCCTTGCTTCACTCTGCCCACAGGGTTGCGACGTGCAAAACACTGAACAGCAGCAAAAGGCCGACAGAATAAACGACTACACGCAGCGAATGGCACTCTTAGCTCGCATTCCAGTTCACTAACCTTCAACTGGCAGCAGGAAAATAGCCCAGGGAAAGGCAATCTGGATCCCTGATCACACACAAACGCACACACAGCATCAGACTGGTGCTCACAGACAGAGGGTGAAAGAGGACAGGCTCCTCTTACTCTTCATTTTCCTCTCTAAAGTACTTCCTCTTACTTCCTGTCACTTTTTTCCCCCAGCATTTTTTTCCTTCTGATCAGATGTTACTGAGTAAAATCATGTCTGCTCTGAAATGTAGTGTATTAATGTTGTGAGTAGTGCTGAAACAGTTTTGATCAGCCTTATTTGAGAGCGTTTGTGTGCGTGTGAGGGATGCGCTCATGTCAACCCAATGTTCCTGCATGTGTTGACAGGCGTCCAGAGAGAGCCTGAAGATGGAGCCGCTGGCAGATGTTGCCATGCTGCCGGGAGAAGAGAGAGTGACCGGTGAGTGAGAGCATGTGTGTGTTTGTGGGCTCTTAGAATTAATCTGAGATCTCCATAAGCCTTGTGGTCATACTTGTATATTGTAAAATGTATTTTATTATTGACACTTTGTAATGATCAAATAACTTGCTAGTCCTAAAACTGTTGATTTAGGATGTTGATGAAGTAGTACTTAGGGCCCTGTGAAATCCGTTTAATTTTCTTCCAAAATTTAGTTTTATTTTTTCCAAATGCGACCCTGGACAGCAAAACCAGTCTTAAGTAGCATGGGTATATTTGTAGCAATAGCAAAAAATATATTGTATGGGTCAAAAGTATAGATTTTTCTTTTATGCCAAAAATCATTAGGATATTAAGTAAAGATCATGTTCCATGAAGATATTTAGTAAATTTCTTACTGTAAGTATATCAAAACTTAATTTTTGAATAGTAATATGCATTTGCTAAAAACTTCATTTGGACAACTTTAAAGGCGATTTTCTCTATATTTAGATTTTTTTGCACCCTCCGATTGCTAATTTTCAAATAGTTGTATTTCAGCCAAATATTGTCCTATCCTAGCAAACCATACATAAAAAAGCTTATTTATTCAGCTTTCAGATGATGTATGAACACATGTTTTTTTTTCTCATTTAAATTTTTTTTTTCTTTTTTTTTTCTAGACTCTGTTTTAATGGTTAAATCAAAAAACATTAATCAAAAACCGTGTCTAATTAATTGAAAACATGAGACATAATTTAACAGCAATTTAATAAAAGTTTACAGAAAATGAAATTAAGGCCCTATGAAATACAATTAATTTTTTTCTCAAAAATTAGTTTTTACCAAACTCTGTGTTAATGGATTCCATTTGAATTATCTCATTAAATTTGAATAACAAATAATCTCTAAATGATTGATTTTATAAAACAAATATATATATATATATATATATATTATTTTATTTATTTATTATTTATTAGATTCTTCTGGTAAATAAATTCTGGTAAATATTTTTTTCTGGTAAATATTACTTAAAAAATAATGTGTTTTACTAGTAGTACTTTCATTACATTAAAGGATTACTCCACTTCCAGAATAAAAATTTCCTGCTAATTTACTCACCCCCATGTCATCCAAGATATTCATGTCTATCTTTCTTCAGTCGCAAAGAAATTACATTTTTTGAGTAAAACATTCCACGATTTTTTTCCATATAGTGAACTTCAGTGGTGCTCAACTGATTTAAGGTTAAAAATGCAGTTTCAATGCTTGTCTTGTCTAGCTCTGCGATGTGCATGCATACTCTGTGCACTCCAGTTCAAGACAGTTAGGGTATTTCAAAAAACTCCCCCTCCAACTTCAAAATCATCCTACATTGCTGTTTTACCTTTTTTTGTAAAGGGCATTTAACCTTTTTTTAAGTTTTATATTGCATTTGATATGACGATAGTTTTTCTCAAAATAAACATTGAAATGCTCATGAACTGTCTCTCAGAGCCGTTCTAGAGATGTTTATGTATGTACATATTGAGGCGGCAAAGGCTGAAAAAAATAGTCAAAAGTACTATTCATATCTTAGCTACTTAACTTTAAAGCACACAGTTTCACACAAACATTTTAAGACAGATTTTATGGGATAAAATAAATGTTGAGCTTTATTTTTATTTCCTACTCTCTTTTACTCAGATAAAGAGATCATCTACATCTGCCCCTTCAATGCTGCAGTCAAAGGGAAGGTCTTCATCACCAACTACAGACTCTACTTCAAGAACACTGACTCAGTAAGAGCAACTTTCATTTTCATTTCCCAAAATGCAGCGCATTAGTTCTCTTTGGGTTCAGGCACAGTCATTCTGAGGCCATGTCAGGTGCTCCTTTAAAACCATCTTATCCGTTTTCTTCTGTCATTTAGTCTTTCCTTCTCAGTTTTCCCTTTAAAGGCTTGTTTGCACATTCTTTATTTTGGATCAAATTTTAGTGTCCACTTTTAGTTAAAGCACACATTTGTTAGTCTGTAGAACACGAGAAAGGAGAAGGATATGAGAGGACAGGAAGAAGGAGGGATTTCATATCACATCATATCAGAGAAAGGCTTTCATCTGGTTTCTGGCTCTGTCCTTGGTTGGCACATGGTAGCGGACACCTGCAGCCTTGTTTTGTGGACGTTTTGACCGTTGCTGGGGTCCGTTGCCATGATCTGTCATCCTGGCAAAGTGAAAGAAAGAAAAAAAGTTGGAGGTACACAAAGTTGTGAAATTCATACAAGTGTTGATACCGTAATGGCAAACAAATCATTGACTTTTTATAGTTTTGAAAGCTTCGGTTTTAGATTGATGATCTAGTGACGTCACACAAATATGTTAGTGCACTGATAAAATGGAACCAAAGACTTTTTTAACAAACTTTCTGTGACATGCTTTGGCACTTATGTGTGTGAAATGTTTAATCTTTTAATAGAATTGCAAGGAACTGAAAGTGTCACTTCTGAGTTGTTTATAGTACATACATACGTGTAAGATTGTTGTTACTTCCTGTCTAAAGGAGACGCCGGTTACTCTGGACGTGCCCTTAGGTGTCATAAGCCGTGTTGAGAAGATGGGCGGAGCCTCCAGTCGAGGAGAAAACTCCTACGGGCTTGAAATCACCTGCAAGGTAGTGCTAGAAATTCACATCGTCATACTGCATGTGTAGTATCACATAGTGTTTAATACCCACTAGCTCCAAATATATATTTCTATACATGTTTGTACTTTCATGTGTTTTTTAGATCACTTAATTACAGCATCTGCTTTGAATGCAAACCACTATATTATGAATATGTGACAGGTTAGGTAAGAGCAGAGCTAGCATCCCCTTTTTGTCTGATATTGTTAAATCATTTTGTGTTTGTGTGTGTATCAGGACATGAGGAACCTGCGATTTGCTCTGAAGCAAGAAGGCCATAGTCGAAGAGACATCTTTGAGATTCTTTTCAAATATGCTTTCCCATTGTCTCATGGAATGGTCAGTGTTTGGTGTTCACCTTTATTCTCTAATGCAAATTTTTGGATTCATTATGAAATTACTTCAAACTAAATGAATCACTTCTATGCATTGCGCATTGCGATTTAAGTGTTGTTTCAACATTTCAGCATTTCACAATCAGCTTTCATCAGAAAACAAGAATGCAAGACATAGTGGTTTAACTTTTCTGTGTTTGACTTTCACAGCAACTCTTTGCCTTTCTGAGTCAGGAGAAGTATGAGGAGAATGGCTGGAACGTTTATGAGCCCATGGACGAGTACAGGAGACAGGTGAGGACCAGATGTCAGGACTTGTGCTTGTTCAACCTGCTCACACTCTTTCCATTCATGTGCAAATATAATGTAATTGTTAATGTAGTTGCATAAAATACTGCACAGTGTACTTTTATTAAAGATTATGTGGTGTTTTTCTGTTTTGATTGTCAGGGTTTACCCAATAGTGAGTGGAGGGTGACTTTCATCAATAAGAGCTACGAGCTGTGCGACACCTATCCCACATTTCTTGTTGTTCCATACAAGGCCACAGAGGAAGATCTTAGAAGAGTCGCTACCTTTCGCTCCCGTTGCCGCATCCCGGTGAGTTATTTCACAGATGACCAGTATGAAAGGCCAGAATCATTGTGTAATTACTCTCGGAAGGTCATATTTAAGCTTCTGCTGTATAAAGTAGGTTGTTTAGTGGAAAAGTTTGGAGAGTGTTAGTTAAATTTTTTGCACACAAATAAGCAAGCAATCCATTTCAGATTTACGAAATAGTATATATACCTTCACTTTTTTACTGTGGTATGTGGTTGGGTATTTGTATATGCCTGCATGATGATAATGACAGAGATGCACTGATTTAAAAATTCTGTCCAATGCAATTAGCCAATACATGTTTTTGTGTTATGGCGAATAACCAATACATACCTAATATTAAAATGATAGTTCATCCTAAAATGAAAATTCTGTCATTACTCACCCTCATGTGGTTCCAAACCCGTGAGGCTTTTGTTCGTCTTCGGAACACAAATGAAGACATTTTTGATGAAATATGAGAGCCTTTTGACCCTGCATAGACACCAATGCAACCAAAAACCATTCTCAGGTCCTGAAAGGTAGTAAGGACATTGTTAAAATAGTCCATCAGACTTCAGTGGTTCAACCTTAATGTTATGAAACTGAGAATACTTTTAGTGTGCAAAGAAAACAAAACTAATGACTTTATTCAATATTTTCTTATCTTCTGAGTCGCATTCATGACAGTACCACAACGTATGTGGGTGCATTCCTCTGATTGCGAACGAGGGGCAGCACATCTGGGTTCTACATCAAAATGCAGACTCCTGCGTCAGCAGCACCACATGCAAACAAAATTTTTGAATAAAGTCGTTATTTTTGTTTTCTTTGTGCACAAAAAGTATTCTCATAGCTTCAAAAAATTGGTTGAACCACTAACGTCATTGGACTTTTTTAACGATGATCTTACTACCTTTCTTTGCCTGGAATGAGGTAGTTGCGTTGATGTCTATGCAGGGTCAGAAAGCTTCCGAATTTCATCAAAAATATCTTAATTTGTGTCCCGAAGATGAAGAAAAGGTCTTACAGGTTTCGAATGACATGAGGGTAGGGCTGCAACGATTCGTCGACATTGTCGACAAAAATCGATAATAGAAATAGTCGACAATGAATTTCATTGTCGATGTTGTCGCCAGACATGTTTTCTCCGACCGAGTGAGGCATCTCTCTGCCGAGAGTCGCACATAGGCATTAGCTTCTATGCTGAGCGATAACATACAGAAATGGCGGCGTCCAATGCACTGAATGCAGCAGCTGCGCGTACCAAAACACGCCCGTTTCACACATACTCCGTCGGCAGTGCGTATTTTTTTTCCACACCCATGTTAACGGATTACAACGTTCACAATGTACGGACTGTAAACGCGTTCTGTGTGAGCGCAAAACGAGTCCGTGCTGCTTCTGCACCGCATACGTAACGCACACGGACTGTAGACGCAATGCAGACTGAGTATGTATGAAACAGGAGTAAAGTTTGGGAGCATTTTAGCCTGCTACGGCGAATAAAAAGATTACCTGCATGGTTTGTAAAGCAGTCCTTGTGCATCACGGCAGCACCTCTGTGATGCACGAACATTTAAAGAGAAAGCACGTCGGACAGTTGAATGAAACAGAGTTTGGCTGGCCTCGGTAAGATTTAAATAACATGGAAGCCAATACGTTTTGTTTTGGATACATGTTTGTTTACGGTATTATTGCTGCTGATGTGCCTGCCCCTGGTTTACAGGAAGAAAATGTTTACTTGATTTTAATTTATTTTTTCTTATAAAACAAATGTGCCTGTCCTTTAAAAAGATTATAGAGTTTCTTAATTTATGCATTTATGTCTGTACTGACCGATTACTGTGCCTAAATGGTTTTAGACAGGGCATTTTTATTTACTTTTAGTATGAATTGGCCTATCAGCAGCAAAGTTCAATAAAATATGCATTTTTCATTGAAGTACCCCCTTCTTTCTTGTATTTACTATAATTTTCCACATAATTAAAGCAATCTCATGCTAAATTTGAGAAAAATTGAATAATTATCCGATTAGTCGACTAATCGTTTCAATAGTCGGTGACTAGTCGACTATTAAAATAGTCGTTAGTTGCAGCCCTACATGAGGGTAAGTAATTAATGACAGAATTTTGGGGTGTGCTTGCCTGTAAAATTATGTGCTATTTTGTCTAAATATATCAAAAATAAAATTCTAAACACTACAATCAGAAAATTTAAAGTGGCTTTATGCGTAACAATATTTTAATGCACAGTATGAAAAATTGATGTTCATTTTGAGATCTGCTAAGATAACAATAATGAATAAAACTGTTTTAAAAAAATTAACATAAAAATAATAATGGAAAACAAGCTTGCACTAATAAATATGGACGATATATATATCCAATTTCGAATATATATCCAATATAATAATAAAAAAAGAAAATGGCTAATACTGGATTACCTAGATAATAAAGCTTTCTTTTGTTCTGCTCATTTTCAGTTTCAACAGTGTGTTTTAAATGATTGTTAAGAGAGGGATGCAACAATATCAAACTCTCATGATACGATAATATCTCAGTATGAAGTCCACAATACAATGTTTATTGCGATATTTAAAAAAAAAACAAATAAAGACAAAAATTAAAATTGTACATTTTAAAGTTAAATCATTATATCTAATTCACTTTAATTTTGACTTTTCAAAATGAAGAGCTCCAACCCATGTTCTTAACTCAACCTTCTTTTTATTTGTGGTGTAGTGTCTCAGTCTAAATTACATTCACACTGGTGTTTTAGGAAGCCAAACAAATTAGAATATGATAATAAATAACAACAACAACAACACTTTTATATTATTGTTATTCCTATGACAGTAATAGCAATATATTGTAAAACAATTGCACTGTAAAATAAAGGAATATTGTTTTTGCTTTACAGTAGGGAAATTACAATACTACTTTCCTAATTTCTACATTTGAAAGAGATTTTTTGAATGCCTTTTTGCCAGGAAGACCTATCGTTTCATATAGTCATATGACCATGTTGATATCGTGATACCAAGATATTACCATTACATCGCTAGTTGATGACTTTACCTTCCATATTGGTGATGTGTTTCCTTCCCCTCTCAGGTGTTGTCGTGGTTCCATAAAGAGAACCATGCTGTGATCACGCGGTGTAGCCAGCCATTGGTGGGAATGAGCGGCAAGCGCAACAAAGATGATGAACGTTATTTGGACCAAATTCGTGAGGCCAATGGTACCACCAAACTCACCATCTATGACGCCAGGCCTAATGTCAATGCTGTGGCAAACAAGGTAAGATTTCAGATGGTTACTAATAAGTGGAGCTTAGTGTCAGAGATTCAAATTCATCTCCAAGACGTTCTTGAGAGTTTTTGAATATGAAAACCCTTTTTGTTTACCTCATATCTAACTTATGGCCTTATCCACTGAAGGTATGGGCTGGTTTCTGTTTTCCAGTCAATCTTGGACTCTTGGTTTGTGTTAGACAAACAAAACTGTTTGCTTTTGCACGAGTATGTTTCATTTTTGCGTGTTGCCAAACTAATTAAAGGCAAAACCAACCACAAAATGGTCCCAGAAGCAGACCGCTGTGCTGCTTGGATGTGAAAGCTATGCTACGCTGAACACTGCTGACAGAGCATTTTGAAATGGCATTATTGATCCAATAATTTTTTCTTGCACAATGTGTTTAGGTACATGAAGTGTGAAAGCAAGTGTGCAGAATTTCTCTACCTGATCACATATCTTAACCTGTACACTTCTCACCTCTTACCCTTCAGGCCACAGGAGGGGGTTATGAGGGTGACGATGCATATCAGAACGCTGAGCTTGTCTTTCTGGACATCCATAATATCCATGTCATGAGGGAGTCATTGAAAAAGTTAAAGGACATTGTCTACCCTAATGTGGAGGAGTCTCATTGGCTCTCCAGCCTGGAGTCCACCCACTGGCTAGAGCATATTAAGGTTTGTTGTTGTTGTTGTTTTTTCACACGTACCAGTATGTATTATAAAATTTAACATGCTGTAATGTAACTATCTTCCTTCCTGCTCTAGCTGGTGCTATCAGGAGCCATCCAGGTGGCTGATAAAGTGTCTTCTGGGAGCTCTGTGGTGGTGCACTGCAGTGACGGCTGGGACCGCACAGCTCAGCTCACCTCTCTGGCCATGCTGATGCTGGATTCATACTACAGGACTCTCAGGGGCTTCCAGGTGCTGCTGGAGAAGGAATGGATCAGCTTCGGACACAAGTTCGCCTCAGTGAGTTCCAACTGAGTTTACCAAGTCTTGTGTAACCACATATTTAGTGATGGACTTTGAGTTCTGTCAGCCATGTTATCAGGGTGGATGCTTTGATAGAGTTGATAAAGCATATTTAAGGGTAATGAGTGTATTAGCTTTTGTTTTATGTAAACGAAAAAAAAAGAATCGTTATCTCTTGTTATTTACTTTACACTGTGTGTGTGTGTGTGTGTGTGTGTGTGTGTGTGTGTGTGTGTGTGTGTGTGTAGAGAATCGGCCATGGAGACAAGAACCATGCAGATCAGGACAGGTCACCTATCTTTGTGCAATTTATTGACTGCGTGTGGCAAATGACTAAACAGGTATGGATCTAATTTTCTAACCATGTAAACTGTCATATTTCTCCAAAATATTCTGTAAAACACAAAAAGAGGTAAATGAGCTGAGCTGCTGTTTAATCATTGTGGATGTTGATTTACATTGTGAATATATCAGCATCCACAGCATCGACCTTCATGTGACATTCCCAATTGTGGTGATTCTGATAAAAATGACTGGTGATTGGAACCTACGGCATTCAACATCATTGAAATCAAACCTGGCACAAACTAGGGGTTGACCGATTACTGGCCTGGCTATCGGTGCCTTAAACACTTTTATGTTGCGTTAACGTGAGACTCTTATCGGGCGATAAAAAAAATATCGCCGTTAATCTATTCTCAAAGTTGGGTTGGGAGCTGGTCTGTACTACGCAAGCTATGATGACTTTCACCCTGATATTTTAGCGCGGATGTATACCTAGCCGAATTGCACTGTAGGGGGCGAGAACGAGTCTTCGAACCTGTGTGTATGCCTACTGTGAAATTACCACATCAAACGAGACGTGCTAACATGGAGGCAGCTATGAAGCCGCCGGGTTTGCTTCAGGGCAGGGGCGTTGCTAGACCCTTTTTACTGGGGCACGTGCGTGAGTTATAATTTACTTTGATAATCCCGAAATAAAGACATTAAACTATATGCAACAACTGAATTGATGCTTCTAAAAGCAACACAGTTTAACCGAAGACTACTATGCACGCAGATATCCATGTCCGTGCGCGTCTGTGTATTTAACTGCAACACGCACGTCGCGCAGCCTTTTACGCAGAAGTACATGCAGTATAGGAATAGTTGGTTACACAAGTTTGTATAGTTAATTGTGTTGTAAATGCAATTGTCAAACAGTTTGTGATGCATTTTGGAAACAGGAGATGAGCCCCTGGTCAAATTGCCACCTGGCTTGAGAAACCCGTTCTCAAATACTTACTTTTAGGGATGCACCGATCCGGATCGGCCGATCCACTTGCGCGTTTTGTCAATAAAGCCGGTTCTGTAATCAGCGGTAAATGCCGTCAGGTGAGTGATTTCACGTTGAGCCATATATACTACACACAGCCGTTGTTCACAGACAAGATGCGCAAATCCATGTTCATTATCAGTGTGAATGTGCGCAGCTCGTCGGTAAACAACGGCTGTGTGTAGTATATATGGCTCAACGTGAAATCACACACCTGATGGCATTTACCGCTGATTACAGAACCGGCTTTACTGACAAAACGCGCAAGCAAGATCGGCCGATCCGGATCGGTGCATCCCTACTTACTTTTAGTCATTATTTGGGTAGCACACATATTCTGAATGCCTTGGGCAGATTAAAAAAAATAATCTATGCCAACCACTAATATATATATATATATATATATATATTTATAGTCTACTTGATCTGTAATAATCTGTATCGGCATCAGCCCTGAAAAAGTGTTTCATGAAACTGTCTCGGGACACTTTTAGCTGCCACTGGATCAATCCCTCTTATGATTTTGGCACAAAAACTGCCCAGTAATCATTGGATGTGCTTTGAAAAGTCAGTGGTAAACTGAACCTTTCAACAATTTATGAGTGCAACCTGGTGTTGATGTTAACACTGGGTTTGATGTAGGGTTTGACCGACTATTGGTGCCGATATTAAGTCATTTTCAAAACCGATTTGCCAGTTAAAATAATTTCAAAACATTTAAAAGTTTTTGCCAGTGCTCTTGTTATTCTTAATTTTATAACCGATATTTTGAAACCTATATACATATATATAGAAGGAGGGTTTTTTTAACACAGAAAACAGCGTCTCAGCATCTCTTTTTGTGTACAGCAAAAGAAACTAAATCCATTTTTTTGAATGTGTGTTGTAAAATCATTTTATCCTGCTAATTAGAGTGTAATGCTTTAATGCAAGTAAATCTCTAACTTTTATCCCTCTCCCACATCTGCAGTTCCCAACAGCGTTTGAGTTTAATGAACGTCTTCTGGTGGTAATCTTGGATCACCTTTACAGCTGCCGCTTTGGCACTTTCCTCTACAACTGTGAGAGTGTCCGCGACAGCAATGTAAGAAAAAACACATGTCACAAAGAGTTGGTGTGTAGGTGATATTAAGGCACATTAGTTTCCTTTTCACCATGCTTTTCATGTTTTTTCTATCTATTTTGTTAAGAATGATTACAAATTGATTGACTTGAGTTGAATTTATATGAATTCAGAATGTCTTAATAGTTGTTTATTTTGTCATTGTTTGATTAAAACAACTAGATATTGAATTTCAAATTATAAATGTGAACCTGGACCACAAAACCGTAGTCTTAAATAGCACAGGTATATTTGTAGCAATAGCCAAAAATACATTGTATGAGTCAAAATGATTTATTTTCTATTTATGCCAAAAATCATTAGGATATTAAGTAAAGATCATGTTCTATGAAGATATTTTGTAAGTATACTCCTGTAAATATGTCAAAACCTAATTTTTGAATAGTAATATGCATTAAGAACTTTTTACAATTTTAAAGTTGATTTCCTCAACATTTTGATTTGTTTGCATCCTCAGATTCCTGATTTTCAAATAGTTGTATATTGGCCAAATATTGTCCTATCCTAACAAACATCAATGGAAAGCTTATTTATTCAGCTTTCAGATGATGTATAAATCTCAATTTAAAAAACTGACCCTTAAGTGGTTCGAGGTCACAAATGTGGTCTTACTTTTAGACCTCACTGTATGTCAGTCTATAATTATCACATGCATTCTGGAAACAGGCTAGATCTATTAATATGTGCTCCACTCTACCTGTCTTTCTTTACCTTTATCACCCCGTTGTCTCTGAATCTCTGAAATCCAATCTTCCTCACTGCTTATTGGAGGCCAGTTGTCATCAGTGGGATATATTGGCCTTTCCTTGCTTTCTCTCACACGCACACATTGCTTTTTATTTCTCTCTGCGCTCATTGTGTGAAGTAGAGCATGAGTAAAAGGGATGCTTCACTGACTCTCAGTCGGAGTAGAATGCACTTTGGGGAGATGAAACATTCATTCTGGTGGCCCTCTAGAGCCGTCCACCGCAACAACAATGTTAGGGAACAAAGTCCCACTTTACATCTACTGCTAACCAAAGCATTCAACACCTTACCTGCTGTATGACCAATACATTCAACTGATTTTTGGTACGAATATATTAAATCATCTGTACTTTAGTTCAAAAGACATATTAGAAGGAGCAAGAGACTGAAGTAACAGCTTTCCTATCACAGGAATTAATCACATTTTAAAATAAATGTGACCCTAGACTACAAAACCAGTTGTTTTAAATTGGGATTTATACATCATCCAAAGGCTGAATAAAGAAGCTTTCTATTGATTTATTGTTTGCTAGGATAGGACTATATTTAAAATCTGGAATCTGAGGGTGCAAAAAACTAAATCTAAATATCGAGAAAATTGAAAAAGTCCCTAGCAATGCATATTACTAATAAAAAAATTGTTTTTGATATATTTACAGTAGGAAATTTACAAAATATCTTCATGGAACATGATCTTTACTTAATATCCTAATGATTTTTAAAAGAAAAATCAATTATTTTGACCCATACAATGTATTTTTGGCTATTGCTACAAATATACCTGTGCGACTTAAGACTGGTTTTGTGGTCCATGGTCATATTATCATAGAAAATTGAATTCTAATAATATTTCACAACATTACCATGTTTACTGTACTTTTGATCAAATGAATGCTGTCTTTGTGAGCATAAGAGACTTCTTTTAAAAACACTTACAAATCTTAATTATTTAAAACTTTTAACTAGCTGTGTATGACGTAAGTGATTGTTTACCCAAAAATCACCCATTCTTGTTTCATTCCAAACCTGTAAGACCCTCATTCATCTTCTGAACACAAATTAAGATATTTTTAATTAAAACTTAGAGCTTACTGATCCTGCGTAGACAGCAACTGTATTGCTGTAGCTTTATAAAACTAATCATTTTGAAACATTTAAATCGGGCAGGGTTAACCTAAGGTCTTCCAGGTTTGGAATGACATGAGAGTGAGTAATTTATTCACATTTATGGGTGAACTATTCCTTTAAGTTTCACTTTAAAGGATAACTGTTGCCAAAATGCAACCTGGGCTTTTTTTTTTCTACTGTAAACGAGACAAACTTATATCTAAAAGCATAATTACGACAAACAAGCCGTTTATGAGATTGACTGTGATTTAGTTTTGTGGTCAATGGCCGGTGAATGGGAATACTAGGGGCATACATTTGAGCGCATCAAAATCGATATTTTTACAACACTAAGAAGGCTCGACACACCATGACACTTTGCTCGAAGTATCGCCTGGGTCTCTACACATGAACTCGAGCATTGAGAACATTGTGTACACACAGTTTACTAAAAAGAAAGGTTTTGAACAACTCACTTTCACTGTTTGAGTTTCCGCTCACGGCCGTCTTGCCAGTCCAGAGGTATCGATCTCCGATTGCGAGGATGGATAGCTCCTAAAGCATATTTCCATATAAATGCACGGCTAATTCGTTGTTTTGTCGCAAGTGAAAAACAATATTAAACTTCTACTTGTAAAAAGAGCCTCATATAAGCCTAATATTTCGTCCTATGGAGTCCATTCATTCGCATTCAGAGATCGACACTTCTTGATTGGCAAGACGGCTGCGAGCGGAAACCCAGTGTAAGTGAGTTGTTCAAAACCTTTCTTTTTAGTAAACTCTGTGTACACAAACAATGTTCTCAATGCTCGAGTTCATGTGTAGAGACAGGCGATACTTCGAGCAAAGTTTCATGGTGTGTCGAGCCTTCTTAGTGTTGTAAAAATATTGATTTTGATGCGCTCAAATGTATGCCCCTAGTATTCCCATTCACCGGCCATTAACCACAAAACTAAATCACGGTCAATCTCAAAAACGTCTCGTTTGTCATAATTATGCTTTTAGACATAAGTTTGTCTCGTTTACAGTAAAAAAAAAACAGCCCAGGTTGCATTTTGGCAACAGTTATCCTTTAAATAACTGTTAAAAATGCTGACTTTCTGTTTTTCTGTTCTTTTTTTTTTATCCATTTTGTCTCACTAGAATGTTCGGGGGAAGACGGTGTCTCTGTGGTCTTTTGTCAACAGTGACACATCCTTGTACATAAACCCCTTCTACACGCCAGAGTCCAGTCGTGTGCTTTACCCTGTAGCCAGCATGCGCCACCTAGAGCTTTGGGTGACCTATTACATCAGGTGGAACCCTCGCATACAACACCAGGTACCATCATACATTCACAATCACGTTATAGTTTCTATAGCATTTTGTATAGTGATAAGTCTTTTTAGTGTATATACAAGCAGATATTTGTAGGGCGAAAAAAGCAGGTGCATCTTATAGTGGGTGTTTTTGCCTCTGGGTGGGATTGAGTGTTTATGTATGTATGTGTGTGTGTGTCTGCACATCCGATTCAGTGGTGCAGAAAATCCTCTCTCTCCAGTTTAATTACGTCCTGACTGGCACTGCAGTGAACTGTCACTCAGAATGTCCTTATCACCACACACACACACACACACACACACACACACACACACAGATACACACACATGCATTCTGTTACAGAGGTTTTGCAGAAGCAGCTCCAGCATTGGAATAAATAAGCGTTTACCACATTTGTCATAACAAAGATTAATGCTGTTTACCATTTACATATTAAATGCTACAAAAACATTAGAGCTGTCAAACATTCTAATGTAATGTGTACATACCATAGTGGCACGTTTAAGTATTAAACAGAACATTCCTATATAGATGAATACAAAATGCTTGACTTACGACTAGTATTCCAGTGTCCTATTTATAAAAATGTTTATCAGATTGGTTTGCTTTGTTTGAAGTCAAAGAGTTTTTTTGCTGCCCTCTGGTGGCGATTCCATCAAGTTGTCACTTCACACATGTGCATGTTTGTTTATCTGTGCATATCAGCAACAGAGTCCAGTGGAGCAGCGCTATAAGGAGCTACTGGCGTTGAGGGATCAGTACCTGAAGAAACTAGAGGAGCTGAAGCTCTCAGACTCCGCCCCATCCTCCACCCACTTGACGAACAGCTCCACCCCCAACGCTGCCACGCCCAATCAGCACATCACACACTTACAGACACCGTTTTGATCCCACCCGCAAACTGTTACAGCGTTTGGACATTTGTACATAGCAATAGTGATAATTACGGTAACACGAGTAGTAGTGATGTCGATGATAACGAGTAACAAAACAATTATGCAATAAACCACAGTACGGCCTTCATCACGCAAAAAACGTTAAACGAAAAGAGAAGCCTTAAAGCGACAGTGCTGTTTTTTCATGCCGCATACCATGTACGGAATTACGTGTGTGTATCCCAGACGCCTCTTGGATACTGTTTGGAATGGTCAGGTGATGACTGAAAGCGATTGAAGAGTCGGACTGACGTATGTGATTTATGTATGGCATTATGTGTGTTATTAGGGTTCTAAAGTGTTTAGATGTGAGTGAAGAACATTTCTGAATGTTGAGCACTAGTAAGAGGGCATGCTGGTCTGCATGGTGTCCAGTCAATCTAGTATCAAGCAGGGTCCTCAACCTTTGGTAGAGCAATCGTTTCATTAGTATACCGCTTAACTGCTTGACAAACTCAAATGGCTGACCTCGAAAGGTAAAGGAAGCGGATGTGTTGTCTAAATGTCTTACTTTTTCCTCTGTAAATGTCATTCGATGCTCAGACGAGTGTATGATATGGAGGTAAAATGTTAACAGTAGCTTGTTAAACAGAACCAGGGTTTTTTTTTTTTTTTTTAAGTGAGCGACGCGGATACCTTTTCGGTGCCTTTACTCATATCTGAGGTTTTCAGGTGTATATTTTATAGAGAAACGTTAAAGGTAATGTTTTTTCTTTATGGCAGCATCAGTGGTAGAATAGACTGATTTCCATTCACTGTGCGTTTGTGCGCCAGGTTGTTTCCAGGTCTGGAGTTGAACAATTTGAAGCCCTATGTGTTAGTGGCTTTCGGTTGTACCCCGTAAAATGACGCGCAGTTGCCACGGAAAGCAAGTATTTTGTTTCTGATGGAGCTGACAGTATTGCTCCCAACGAGACCGTAGCATAGTGTGCAAAGTCTTTTGGGTAGGACGGGGTGGCGGTGCGATTGAGCTGTCCCAAATTCAGCCTTTTCCTGAGGAAGAGAGCGAGCGGTAACTGACACGGGGTGGTAGAGGAGGGCTACGGTGAGCCATTGCTCAAGCTGCCTCGGAAAACCGAACTTCTAAAGACTTTGGCCTCAATGAGGATATGAAGTTTCAACTATAGTGTGTGAAGAGACAAACAAGTTCAATAAACAAACAAACCATTTGCGGTTGGTTGTTTTTAGGGGGGAGAAAAAGACAGAAATCTATTTTTTATTTTGTACAAGTACCAGAACTATGTAATTACCTCAAACAAAAACCTATTTTACTGTTGAAAGTTCTATTGTTGTAAAATATAATTATTTTATTCAGTGTAAAATTTGACAGTTTTATAAAAAGGAAAGTAATTAGAAAAAAATATTTTGGTTGGTTTCGGTAATTGTAGGTAATTTGTTGGACATCCTCTTACATGTATAATTTCTTTTCCTTTTTTTAATGGGCATTTAGGTTTTTGCTTTGTAACAGATCTAATTCTGTAGGGAATTCTTTTGTTCTCAATCCCATCGCATGAGATTGAGTGAAGGAAAGCTGCACTCTTTTTTTTTTTTTCCTGACATTATCTTAAGTTAGACATAATACTTTAGAGGGATCTATTTGTGTTTTGTATTCCCACATGTATCCTTTATTTGTTGGCCAGCTATTGTTCTGTACATAATGCTGATTAAATTAATTTAAAGAGTTCACAAGGAAAAGACTGTATGCTCGTTATTGTACTTCCATTCATTCTGATTGCATGACAGTGGGCTTTTTTTTAAGATTGCTTAAATTACTATTATATTCAGCATTTATAGCATATAAACCAATGCAATTGACTTTTTTGTCTAGAGTGACTGATCACCTTTTAAAAGGTGTTATTCAAGACCTGCAAGCTTGCATGACTGCAATGAAACTACATACTCTAAGCACCAAAATTGATCTACTATCACAATGATATGAAAACACCATAATTATACAGATGATTTTCAAACAATCTAATAGAGGGTTTGCACTTATGTCATGGTTTGGTCAGTTACCCAGATGCACGGCCATATTGGCGATACTAACAAAACAACATGTACTACTGAATGCATTGTTCTGCTAGTTTATGCTGAAACTGCATATAGAGAAGGACTTAGTAAGCAGGAAAGGACACAATATGTTGATAAACTCAAGTTAATAGGTTGTAAAGATACATACAATATTTGTTTTGTAGTAACGTTTGGCAGTCTATAGTTTTTTTCTGGTCCGAACGATTAGTACATAGGCGGCTGCATATATGGAAAAAAAACACCTAACCCTAAAAAAATTCTAACAAAAGGTTTCTCAGCAGTTTTTTGTAGTATAAGGTGTCCTTAATAACATACTAAAAGTTTACCAAAGTTTGACCACTAGAAAGGTGTCATTTTCAAGATGGCGTCCAAGTTGGGCAGAAAACCCTTAAAATATCCTAACTCCTCAATTATTTGACCTAACCAAGTACTCTTGGTGTCTAACCCCATATTTTCTGGGTCTATGAATCCATTGGACTCGTCTAAATTGCACAGACATGATTACACACTTATGGAATATATGATGCAGTGAGATTGCTGTAAGGTTTTATCTTTGTTAGGGGCTACAAATTAGAGTACTTCATAAGACCAATAAAGAAACCTTCTAGAAAGTATGTTCATTAACTGTATATGTACTCAATACTTGGTAGGGGCTTCTTTTGCTTTAATTGCTGCCTCAATTCAGCGTGGCATGGAGATGATCAGTCTGTGGTATGGAAGCCCAGGTTTCTTTGACTGTGGCCTTCAGTCTATTGTTTCTCATTTTCCTATTGACAATACCTCATAGATTCTCTATGGGGTTCAGGTCTGGTAAGTTTGCTGGCCAGTCAAGCACACCAACACCATGGTCATTTAACCAACTTTTGGTGCTTTTGGCAGTGTGGGCAGGTGCCAAATCCTGCTGGAAAATGAAATCAGCATCTTTAAAAAGCTGGTCGGCAGAAGGAAGCATGTAGTGCTCTAAAATTTCTTGGTAAACAGGTGCAGTGACTTGGTTTTCAAAAAAACATAGTGGACCAACACCAGCAGATCATCCCAAATCATCACAGACTGTGGAAACTTAACACTGGACTTCAAGCAACTTGGGCTATGAGCTTCTCCACCCTTCCTCCGGACTCCAGGACCTTGCTCTCATCCGAAAAGAGGACTTTGGACCACTGGGCAATAGTCTATTTCTTCTTCTCCTAAGCCCAGGGAAGACGCCTCTGATGTTGTCTGTGGTTCAGGAATGGCTTAACAAGAGGAATGTGACAACTGTAGCTAAATTCCTTGACACGTCTGTGTGTGGTGGCTCTTGATGCCTTGACCCCAGCCTCAGTCCATTCCTTGCAAAGTTCACCCAAATTCTTGAATCAATTTTGCTTCACAAGCCTCTCAAGGCTGCGGTTTCTTTCGGTTGGTTGTGCATCTTTTTGTCCCACACTTTTTCTTTCCACTTAACTTTCTGTAAACATGCTTGGATACAGCACTCTGTGAACAGCCATCTTTGGCAATGGATGTTTGTGGCTTACCCTCCTTGTGAAGGGTGTCAATGATTGTCTTCTGGACAACCGTCAGATCAGCAGTCTTCCCCATGATTGTGTAGCTTAGTAACCCAAACTAAGGGACCATTTTGAAGACTCAGGAAACCTTTGCAGGTGTTTTGAGTTGATTAGCTGATTGGCAAGTCACCATATTCTAATTTGTTGAGATAGTGAATTGTGGGTTTTTATTAAATGTGAGCCAAATCATCACAATTAAAAACAAACAAAAGTAATATCCCCTTTTTAAAATCAGGCCATTCTCAGCTTCTTGTCTTTGACGGAACACCAACAGAGGCCCCTCCCACGACAGTAGATTGACATGAGCATCTTACTTTAGACCCGCCCTCACCGTGCTGAAACAATCTGACTTCAATCGCCATTGTGTCGACTTAGGTGCAGAGGAAGACTCTAATTGAGCGATTAAGGTGTTCTATTGTTGGATGTAATAATGAACATAGCAGTAGTCATTTGCTCCCAACATCTGAGCTGCTTAAGAGGTAGAGGACAACATTACTTTCGTTTTTAAAAGGATCCCGATTTACACATGCGTCTCTGTTTGTGTGAATCTTAATAATGTGCTCGTTGGCAAGTTTTGCCGATAAACACAGCTAAATGCAGCTAAATGTGACTAAAGTAAACATTACAGCTCATAATTCCTCAGAAGAGGGGGGGGGGGGGGCGAGGAGAGCTTATTTGCATTTAAAGGGCCCATGCGATAAAATGAGCTGATATTTTGCAGAGCTGATTTTGACAAGGTAAAGGGGTGTTTTTACACTACTCTTGAGCATTTTTAACCAAAGTATGTTACATACTTTTCATTAAGACCGTTAAGAATCATATGAACTAGTGGAAAATGGGCATCCCCTTTAATACACGACTTTCCCAATTTGAGTTGAATTACTGAAAGAAATGAACTTTTCCACAACATTTTAATTTATATATTTATATTTTAATTTTATAATTTACCTGTATCTATCATGCTAATATGCTAATTACATAGCCAAAACATGTAGGCCTATCAGGCACCAGTATTCCTGGTCTAGGAGGAATACAAAGGAGTAATGATCATTTTAAGGTCCTGACGGCCGCCATTTTGAAAATGGGGCCTTTCTTGGCGTCCAACTTTGGTAAACTTTTAGTATGTTTTTAAGTACATCTGATACTACTGTAAACCACTGAGAAACCTTTTGTTAGAATTTTTTTGGGGTGAAGACATATTTGCAGCTGACTAACAGCTTAAAACATGACAATAACTGATTATTTTTAGCAGCAATAATCAGCAAAATATGCAAGTTTTGTTCGGTTCAGTAGCATTGTTTACATTCAGTGCTGCCAATATGGCCGATTGACAGGGGCGGACTGGGACAAAATTTCAGGCCGGGAAATCTCACACTCATCCAGGCCATCCCAAAAACCCACAACAAATTCTGAAACCATCGACAATATTTTTTTTTTTGTAAAGCCATCATTATTATCACATAAAAAGTATAATCCATTGGCTGGTGCCACGCAAAATAATTAAAGATTATCTCTTGAACTTCCATTTACATTTTTATAAAAATGTAAGTATTACATTAGGACCATGTGCTATTGTTTTATCTTGCCCAAATGTCAAAACTGTTGGCCTACAATAATAGCTACATCTTGAATATATCTTTAGTAAAATCCTAATACTGAATTTTTTTTTTTTTTTTTTTTTTTTTTTGCATTATCATAGGTCATGTTTTGTCCTTAGGAAAATTAACCATGGTTTAATTAGGCCTATGGTGAAAGTATAGTAGTAACTGTTTTTTTGTTTTTTTTGTTTTGTTTGTTTGGCATTTTGATTACAATTTGTATAACCAGAGTTTTACTACAAATACCATAACGTGTAGCAAAACCTTTTTTAATTTGTGGTTACCATAGTTTAACTATAGTAACAATGGTTTTTGGTTTTTAGTGAAAACATGGTTAATTTTTGTAAGGGTTGTATTGTTGTTAGCCTTAGCTCCTTCTAAACGTGTTATAAAACAATGTGAATATTTGTCTGCTAAATTCCTACTCTTTACAAAATTATGCCATTTTGTTAATTTTGCAGCAAACTGGCTGCTATTGATAATATTTGCAAGCAGTTTAATGCTTAACTAAGAAAACAAAACTACAATAGTCTATTTACAGATGTATCTGACCTGTAAATGAAGTACTGAACACAACAGGACAGTTTCGACTCTCTGCACCACCTGGGCGCTCCATTCTCGAGTCTTGAATTCTATTGGCGGACGCGCGGATGGGCGGAGCGTGCGCGTGGCGAATTGCGTTGTCAGTCAAGACGAACCGGATTACGATTTATTAGAGTATTATTATTGAATGGCGAATTTGGAAATAATCACTTTAGTACATTCGGCAGGCAACAGAAACAACAACAATGAAAATAAAATATAAATTAAAAAAATGGCAGCGGGCCAAATTGGCTGCCAGGCCACCGGGAATTGTCCCGGTTCTCCCGATGGTCAACTAAGTGTTTCCTTAGTTATATTCATGAGGTACATGCCTCAAGTTATCTATCACAATATATTTTTTATTGAAAATCAAAAAATGTACAAGTCCAGAATACAGTAAAAATTGTTATAATGTAAAATATTATTACAATTTAAAATTGTATGCTTTTTGTTTATGCATTTCATAATGTAATTGTAGTTGTTGTCTCATGATCCTTCAGAAATCATTAATGTGCCTTTGATGCTCAAAACAACTGTTGTGGTGATTTACTTTTTTTATGAACTGATACATTTTTTTTTCAATATTCTTTGTTGAATAGAGATTTCAGAAGAATAGCATTTATTTAAAAGTATTATACATATTTGTTTTAACCTTGAATTCTTTTTTTTTTTTTTTACAAAAAAAGGTTTGAACGGTAAGATTTTTAATGTTTTGCTCACCAAGCCTGCATTTATTTGATCCAAAATATAACGAAATCAGTAATATTGTAAAATATTTTTTACTACTTAAAATAACTGTTTTCTATTTGATTATATTTTAACATTTAATTTATTCCTGTAATCAAAGCTAAATTATTTTCAGCATAGCTCCAGTTTTCAGTGTCACATGATCCTTCAAAAATAATTCTAATATGCTGATTTGGCTTGTTATTATTAAATTAAATATTTATATTAAATATTGATTATTATCAATATTTAAAACATTTGAGTACATTTCATTTCAGGTTTCTTTGAGGAATAGAAAGATCCAAAGATCAGCATTAAATAAAAAGCTTTTGTAACATTATACACTATACCATTCAAAAGCTTGGAGTCAGAATAATTTTCTATTTATTTATTTAAAGAAATTAATACTTTTATTTAGCAAGGCTGCTTTGAATTGATCAAAAGTGACGATAAAGACATAATATAATGTTACAAAAGATTTCTATTTCAAATAAGTGCTGTTCTTCTAAACTTTATATTCTTAAAAACTTGAAAAAATTCTACTCAGCTTTTTCAACATAAAAATAAAGGAGTTTTTTTGGGCAGCAAATCAGAATATTAGAATGATTTCTGAAGGATCATGTAACTGGAGTAATGATGCAAAAAAACAGCTTTGAAATCAGGAATGAATTACATTTTAATATATATTCAAATAGAAAGCCGTTATTTTCAATAGTAAAAATATTTCACGTTTTTACTGTTTTGCTGTACTTTTGATCAAATAAATGCAGGCTTTGTGAGCAGAAGAGACTTACTTAAAAAACATTAAAAATCTTATATATCTACCGATATGTTAGCGATCTAAATATGGGTTATGGCGGCGGGGGAGGGGGTTTCGTCATGGCTGCTTCCTTGACATAAATAAAGAGAAACGCTATTTGTCAGCGGCAGAACAGGAAGCAGAGAGGCGACCGCAGAACAGCCACATAGAGATGACTTCCTAAGCAAACAGATTCCGCTAGCAGACTAGAGGAAGCTAAAAGACATTCACATCTTACAAGACGGAGCTGGGAAGGTGGGAAATGGAGAAACAGCAGCATTCGTCCGGTTCGGAGAGTCCGGTGCTTCCGCCTGTCCCGCGTAAACCCCGTAACCTCGGAGGAGGAATCCCTGCGCCTCGACAAGACAGCGTGGATTCATTAGACAGGTACAAGACTTGTTTTTATGCTCAAATGTACAATTACATATGTATTTTTCATAAATAAAGCGATGTACGATGTGCACGCGCGCGATACAGGCACGCCTGTTGTGATGGAGAGATAAAGACGCGTCCTATATATGTCTATTGTTGATATGATATTTACCTTGATATACTGTTCCATTATAGTTCGTATCTGCTTAGATAACATTGATATTAAAACTATTTCGTATTAAATGTTTTATATCCACCCGAAACTATCAGCACGCATCCTTGCATCATCATTTTAAGGTAACGTAGCTTATTACTTCTGTTACCATGAAGTGATACATTAACTGAAACAATAAGACATAAAAGAATTTTTATAAAGCCAGGATGTAAGTAGTTCTATATATGTTGTTGTATTTGTTCAGCAATAAAAGCTCAGCCTGTGTGACACATTTTTCTGACCTCACATCGCCATCTGTCATCTTTAGCAGACCACAGGATATCAGCACTGCACATTAATACATGCCTCTAACTATGCCAGTATGGAGCTTGTAGTTTCACATAATAACAGCTAATGGCAGATGCATTGACTGAAGCACTTGCTTGAGTGTGTTGTTTTTCTTTCTCACATAGTCCTACTGGATCTCATGTGGAGTGGTGTAAACAGCTGATAGCGGCCACTATCTCAAGCCAGATCTCTAGTGGTGTCCCTCCAGAAGCCATTACTCGTGAATGCAAGGTTAGAGAATGTTTTTCACTCTGTTGTATAGAATAAGTAAGAGATAATGTACAGCCAGTTGGTCGTTGCCACAAAATAAACTCATACGGAGTGAACCCATGAACAGGTTTGTTTTGTAATAATGGCCAACTAACTGTATGTGATCCCAACTTAATTCTCTGTTTACAAAATAAATACATTTATGGAAGTTAAATATTGATTTAAGTTTAAATATGACATTATTAATATGAAATACGTTATATTTAAGCCTAGAAAAATTATATTTAGAATAAACGTGGCCCAGCGTTAAGTTTTTTTTTGTCTTGGAGTGAGCCATTATGATATTGTGTTTTGATTGACAGATTGGGAAGAAGATAGATTTCAGGGTAAGGGTGATGAAAGTGCGGTGTTTGTCAGTTGCTTTAATAGGACCAATGCTTTGACCTGCTTTGAGCTGTAAATTAGAAATATATATATATATATATATTACAAATATATAACTACTGGTTTGTGCAATCTTAGTCTGTGCTACCTTTGTTTTTAGTATAGTATTTTGCACACTGTCTTTTTGTTACGTGTTTGTCTTCTGTTCATAAGCCCTTGTTTTTCCTTTCAAAGTGTTAAAGTGAGAATCTTTTTAAGAAGTTTCTTATTGTCATATTTTATTGCATATTCTGTGGGATATTCTGTAAAGATGACAATAGTAATCAAGGGCACCGAGTTTAGTACAGTAATGATAATCATCCTGTCTGGACGGGAAAATCTTTTAAAATAAAATGATATAATTAAAATTCAGTAAAAGTAAAATACCATTTGCAATTAATATACACTATAGTTCATAAGTTTGGGGTCAGTACAATTTTTTTTTTATGTCAGTAAAGGAGTCTTTTATGCTCACCAAGGCTGCATTTATTTGAATAAAAATACATCAAAACAGTAATATTATGAAATGTTATTACACATTAAAACAACAGTTATTATATAACAGTTAAAAAATTCTAATATGTTTTTAAATGCAATTTATTCCTGTGATGGCTTAATAATAATAATAATAATATATATATATATATATATATATATATATATATATATATATTAATATTTTGCTTAATTTTAACAATTTTTTTCAGGATTCGTTAAAAATAGAGAGCTCAGAAGAACACAATTTATTTTAATTTATTTTAATTTATTTTTTATGTTTTTTTTTTTTGTAATGATGTAAACATCACTTTTAATCAATTTAGTGCATTCTTGGTGAACTTACTGACCCAACACTTTTAAATGGTAGTGTGTGTGTGCTTAACATTTTTCTTTAGAATTTAAATAATATATAATTTTTTACACATTATAATAATAAGAATTATTTTTTTTATATTACAGTAGGCAACTGAGAAAATGGTAATGGGCCTAAAAATAGGCTTTGGGATTTTTTTCTCGCAAAAAAAAAACAAAACAAAAAAACTTTCATTTCTGATTTCGTGGTAAAATATGACTTGGAAATTTCTTGACATTTTGTCTAAGATTCAGTCTAATGTGTGTTAAGTCTGTGTGCCTTTTTTGTGCCTACATGTTCATAAAAGTGTGTGTGTGTGTGTGTGTGTGTGTGTGTGTGTGTGTGTGTGTGTGTGTGTGTGTGTGTGTGTGTGTGTGTGTGTTTGTAACTCATTTTTGTCTGATGTCTATGTGTGATCTCCAGGTATCCAGGAGGCCAAACTTGAGGGTAAGGCTGAAAATCACGAGATCTGTACTGAAACACACACATTTGAATTATTTAGTTGCCATTAGCTCAGATCTTCTAGTGTAGTAGTGACGGCTGAGCAGCTGTATGTTTTTGGTGTGTTCTCTCTTTCTTCTTAAATCACGCATCCTGTCTCTGTGTCAGGATATGACCTATCAACCCTAAAGAGCAGCTACTCTCCCTCTTTCTCTTTCCAAAGCAGACACTTAAACAATAGAAACTTTTTAACAAACTTTTCTTTCTCCCCTTTTTTTCCTTTCATTCTTTCTTTCTGTCACATAATCTCTATCTCTTCTGCATCTGATGCTCAGTCTCAGGACTCTGGTGAAGATGGCTGTCAGTTTGACAGTGACTATGAACTGCCATCTCACACTACGGCAAGTTTCTCTCGCTTCAACACTACTTGCTAACTACTTCTCTCTTCTGTTTCCACTCACAGTACTGCTGCTTTATGATAGCACCTGTTTTTATTAAGAGAAAACACACTACTTTTCAAAAGTTTGAGGTCAGTAAAAAGGTTTTCTTTTAAAAAAAGTTAATACTTCTATTGAGCAAGGATGTTAAATTGATCATTTTTGCAACAATGTAAATATCTTCACTATTTTAAATACATACTGTTTATTTGATCTTGGAAAAACATGGTTTCCACAAAAATATTAATTAGCTTAAAGGAGTAGTTCACTTTCAGAACAAAAATTTACAGATAATGTACTCACCCCCTTGTCATCCAAGATGTTCATGTCTTTCTTTCTTCAGTCATAAGGAAATTATATTTTTTGAGTAAAACTTTTCCGGATTTCTCTCCATATAATGGACTTCTATGGTGCCCCTGAGTTTGAACATCCAAAATGCAGGTTAAATGTAGCTTTAAAAGGGCACCAAAATGATCACAGCCGAGGAAAAAGTTATTTCCTAAAAACATTTACAACTTATTTACTTTTTTATCTCAAACGCTCGTCTTGCAGAGACAAGAATTTGAGGTCAAAAGTATATAAATTGTAATTTTTTTTTTTAGAAAATAACCCATCATTTTGCTAGATAAGACCCTTCTTTCCTTGGCTGTGATCGTTTAGAGCCCTTTGAAGCTGCATTTAACTGCATTTTGGAAATTCAAACTCGGGGGCACCATAGAAGTCCATTATATGGAGAGAAATCCTGAAATGTTTAAATCAAAAAAACACCATTTCTTTACGACTGAAGAAAGTAAGACATGAAAATCTTGAATGACAAGGGGGTGAGTACATTATCTGTAAATTTTTGTTCTGAAAGTGAACTACTCCTTTAAAGAAGAAATATATCTTGAGCACTAAATCAGCGTATCAGAATGATTTCTGAAGAATCATGTGTGAGGACTGGAGAAATGATGCTGAAAATTCAGCTTTGCCATCACAGGATAGCCTGGGTTTTCCCATGCTGCCTCACGCGCTGCACGATTTTATTCACGCTGCTAGGCAGCCTGGAGTCCATGGACCAAATTTTCACCTCAGATAGGGAACCAATCACAGAACGGGGAGGCAGCAGCAAGACGATGACGCCTTCAATGCGACTCACCGAAGCAGATTGTTTATAACTATGGATCCAGCATGGCAGCAGACGCGAAGTTATCTTTCGATGCAGCCTTAGATAGTGTTCTAAATAGTTTAGAACGCAAGTTTATTTTGAAAAAAGAGCAACTTTTAGCGTTAAACCGCATTTGATAGACATTCGTAGCACCCAATAAACGGCTCTGGGCATTCGTAAACCACGCCTCAAATACGAGAAAATGAACATGTGGTTCCCAGACCACGAATCATGACGTTGTCATGACGTGGTTAGGCGTTAGCCACGCTGATCACAGGAATAAAATTTTAAACAATGAAATAGAAAAAATTTTTCAAAATGGTAGTACTATTTTACAGTATTACCTTTTTTTTGTACAGTATGTTTGATCAGATAAATGAAGCCTTGGTGAGCATTAGAGATCATTAATAAAATCTTACCCACCCCAAACTTTTGAACGGTAGTGTTTAAACAAGATATCAGCCGAATAAAATAGCTTCTGTGTGAACTTTGAGAGGTTTTGTCTTTTTTTTTTTTACCCTGTAGCAAGTTTTCAAGGATGCACGAAAGCAGGCGCCCATGGATGAAGTCCCACTGGTCCCTGGAGAGACAATCAAAACCACTGGTATGTCGGATCAATCGTGGTGACTCTTGTTTCCTGTTTCTGCTTGTGTGGTGTTGCGTAACATTTGTTATCTTCTGTCTCTGCAGTTAAAGATGTGATGTATATCTGTCCTTTCACTGGAGCTGTGACCGGCACACTCACAGTCACAGACTATAAACTCTACTTTGTCAGTCTAGAACGGGTACGGAGGAAAAAATTTTTATTTATACTCTTTGTCTATGTCAAGATCAATATGTGACCCTGGACCACAAAACCAGTCTTAAGTAGCACGGGCTACCAAAAATACATTGTATGTGTCAAAATTATCTATATTATATTTTTCTTTCATGCCTAAAATCATTAGGATATTAAGTAAAGATCATGTTCCTTAAAGATATTTTGTACATTTCCTACTGTAAATATATCAAAACTTTTTTTTTATTAGTAATATGCATTAAGAACTTCATTTGGACAACTTTTGATTTTCTCAATTACAGATTACAGATTTTAAAATAGTTGTATCTCGGCCAAATATTGTCCTATCCATAACAAACCATTCATCAATAGAAAGCTTATTTATTTAGATTTCAGATGATGTGTAAATCTCAATTTAAAAAAATTAACCCTTATGACTGGTTTTGTGATCCAGGGTCACATATTTTCTTGTGTTGTATGCCCAAATGATAACATTAAACTTATTCCATCCATTTCTGCAGGATGCTCCTTTCATATTGGATGTGAACCTGGGTGCCATCAGCAGGCTGGAGAGTATCAGTGTACAGAGTCTTGGGGAGAATACTAGTGGCATGGAGATCGTCTGTAAGGTCAGATGCACCACCTTCCACCCACATGCTAGTGTG
The DNA here is from genome assembly GCF_049309525.1 of Garra rufa. NCBI lineage: Eukaryota > Metazoa > Chordata > Actinopteri > Cypriniformes > Cyprinidae > Garra > Garra rufa. Next base: position 46,783,841 of record NC_133363.1, on the reverse strand, counting down.
TTCCACCCGTAGAAAACATCCACCCACAACAATAGTGCTCAGTGTCAGTGTTTGGATTAAACACAGAGTCTGTCTACAGGGTTAATTATTGTCTTAGCTGATTCATGGCCCAATGCATCTGTTTGTCTGGACAAAATAATCATAATCAGCTCTACTGATTCATCTTTTTTTTTTACTGATTTCCTTTCAGTATTCTTATATAAAAAAAAAAAAATTATATTAGGCCTAAACGGCTACTAATGTATTTGGCGACCAATGCATGAATACACTTCTCACGTAAGTGTATATACACTACTGTTTAAATGTTTGGGGTCACAGAAATCACTCTAATATGTTAATTTAGTGCTTGATAAACTTTTATTATTATTATTATTATTATTATTATTATTATTATTATTATTATTATTATTATTATTATTATTATCAATGTTTAAAACAGTTGTGCTGCTTAATAGTTTAGTGGAAACGCTGATACATTTTTTAGGATTCTTTTAGGAGATCTTTTGTAATATATTTTACTGTTTATTTCTATTAAAATCATCTTACTGACCCCAAACTTTTAAATGGAAAAGTACAAAAATATTTATTCAGAATATATATATATATATATATATATATATATATATTGTAATTATATTTTAATTTTTTACATTAAATATAGAAATATAGGTTAAATAAAGCAAATCAATATTTACCTCAGTATTTTAGGGATCATAATAAATAAAAAAATTATCTGTGATTTTATTTGTAGATTGTGTTGTTAAAATTGGTGTCTAAAGCATGAAATTTGAATTCTATTAAAGGGATAGTTCACCAAAAACAAATCTGTCATTAATTACTCACCCTCATGTTGTTCCAAACCCGTAAGACCAAACTAAGATACACAACACAAATTAAGATATTTTTGATGAAGTTCGAGAGCTTTCTGACCCTCCATGGACAGCAAGGGAACAAAGCACAGACTGATTATTACATTTGTTTTTTTTTGAGTACAAAAAGTATTCTTGTTGATTCATGAAATTACGTTTGGACCACTGATGTCACATGGACTGTTTTAAAGATGTCCTTACTATGTTTCTGTGGTTACCTTGCTGTCTCTGGAGGTTCAGAAAGCTTTCAGATTTGATTGAAATATCTTATTTGTTTTGAAGATGAACAAAGGTCTTACAGGTTTGGAACAGCATGCGGGTGAGTAATTAATGACAGCATTTTCATTTTCGGGTGAACAGACTCTTTAAAAGGAAAATAGATCTAATGCAATTTGGTTTGATTTCAGCCTCAAAAACTGCAATTTGTCCATGCCAACAATTTATGATTTGTCTCAATAGGATATGAGGAGTCCGAGGTTTGCTTATAAAAATGAAGAGCAAAGCAACCTGGAAATTTTGGAGGTGTTGACCAAGTATGCCTTCCCTGTTTCCAATGAGCTGGTATGCCATGGCTCCATTCAAAGCAGTGAACTCTCAGTAATTACTTGAGTGCAGTTGCTTCATGTACCACAATCCATTTGTTCCTTTTTCGTTTCCAGTCCCTATTCGCATTTCAATACAAAGAGCAGTTTCCAGAGGATGGATGGAAGGTTTATGATCCAGTGGCAGAGTATAAAAGAATGGTGAGATGTGCACTGCACTGAAAAATAACAGACTTGTTTAACCCCTTAACTGTCACCCCCATTTTTTTAAATATGCGTGAATGTGCACTATCCTAACTTCAGTTGTTGTAATTCATGAACACTTTGGAATACAGATCTAAGGTTGGTCTCTTTTTAAAGAAGACAATCAGCAGATTATTGCAGAAGTGAAATTTTTTCAAAAAAATAAAGTATCAACAAATTATAGAAGTTTAAATTTACTGTAAATAAAATGCACTGTACAATTTTTATTATATTTTATATAAAATACATATTTTACATAACAGGTTTTATCCTAAATTTGATATCAAATTGAAGCCTCACATCTAAATAAGTTATGTTCCAAATTTGAAGTTGATATGAAAAAAATTAAGGTTCCTGTGAAAGTTTGTTTAGGGCGTTATACCACAAACAGCCACCGGGTGCCATCCAAATGCCATATATATTTTTTATGCATTTTTCTGTCACAAAAGTCTAAATTTTTCAGAGAATTTTCGTTCTATCACAAAATAACCACCAAATATGCAATCCTGAGACTCAGACCTTTCCAATGATATGTTTTTTGTCAAGAATGTAAAAAGTTGTGATTCTAAAAGACCGTAATGCATTTTGTAATATGACACTGCTAAGGGGGAGGAGACCGCCAAACGATTTTAAAGTACCATTTCCATGGTAAAGCAATGTCCGATTTCAAAATGGTTTTCACAGGATGATTCTTGAGATTCTAACCTTTCAAGTGATATATAATTTATGATGGTTACTAAAACATTTGATAGAGAAAAAGGACAACGGAAAAAAGAGCGCCAAGCGTCCCACAGGTGGGACGGTGACAGTTAAGGGGTTAACTGAATACATTAATTCAGAATAATATGGCTTCATTCAGCCTTTATATAGTTCTCTTTTCTCTTCTCCACACTGTCTGCAGGGTTTGCCAAACGAGAGCTGGACCATTAGTAAAATCAACAGTAATTTTGAAGTGTGTGACACTTACCCTGCTCTGCTCATCACCCCAACCAGTATTAAGGAGGATGAGATCAAACGAGTGGCCTCTTTCAGAGTAAAACATCGCATACCAGTAAGTGAACGTGTGTGTTAGTGCAGCGTTTCTTTACAATTTTTTTTCCAATGTTTGATTTTACACATTTAAGTCTAGGGTTGTCACTGTCAGCATGTCACACATTCAGCAGCATGCCCTTCAGAGAAAGTGAATGTGGACACACTAAGTTCAAAAGGGTTTTTGTTTTAAATAAATACTTCAAGACATTTAAAGGCACAATATGTAAGTTTTTGCCGCTAGAGGGCGCATATTCAAAACAAAGACATTTGATGATAGGGTTGGGAATCGAAAATCGATTCCGTTTCTGGAATCGGATACTTGTTATAAAATTAAAATTTCGATTCCTCTTATCGATTCCTGGGTGCAATTTTTCATCTAGTGATCTGCCAGGACCTTCCGCGTGTGCAATCTGCCAGGACCTTATGTGGTAATGTACACATCAGTTTACAAGATGGATTGCGCGAAGTGCTCAAAAGTGTGGCTACGCTTTGTAAAAACCGAAGACAAATCTACCGCTGCACGCAAACTTCATCTGCAAGGGACGAATGTTAGTCCCGCGCCCGCCCGCTCCAAAAGGAATATATGTTATTTCATCCCGCAAAAGCCCACATAAAAGTAACTTATACCCCGCAGCAAGACAGGTATCTACCTCATCTCTTGGCTGCATGAAACAAACCCTCCCGTTAATGTAAAGGCAAAGATGATCAGAGTAACAGTAACGAACTTGCACATGCCTAATGTATTCATTCTTGTAAATCGGAGTCGTACATAACGCACGCATAAGTCCACTGTTGATTCACAAACTATTCATGATTTCGGGGCTCTGATCCATAGTATTTTTGCGTGAAATTTCAAAATATTTGCATAGTTTTCAAAATGAATGTCCTTTGAGTGTTTTATAATGAATGCTTACCCATAGAGGTGGATCTTGTAAGGGTCAGTGGTGTTTATGCACATATGAGCACCAGCATCAACAGCTTTAGAATGTATTTGCTGTATTTTTCCTTTATATGTTTATTTTATAATAAATACAAACCGTAGATATTCAGTCACTTAAGAAAGAGTACTCTGAAGTTGTAAAGAATGTCTAAATTAAATAATTTAGGAGATTTAAGTCTGTATATGTACATACATGTTAAAAAGTTTTTAAATGCAAAAGTATAGCTTTGATTTAAAGTTTGTTTGAATATTTTTTTATAACATGCAGGAGAAAAATAAAAAGGCACAACAAATGTTTTGATTAATAAAAAGGTTCAAAAATAAACACCTTTAGAGGAAATGTCAGGCATAGGGGGGCCTTGCAAAATTTACCCGAGAAGGAGTGGGCCCCTGGTATAAAAAAAAAGGTTGAGAACCCCTGTAATAAAATAATATGTTGCAAGCAAGCACTGAAAATAAACATGTTTGAGATATTAATGTTTGACTTTTGTTGTTGTTGTTTTTTACTAAACTGGAATCGAAACTGGGAATCGAAAAGAATCGGAATCGATAAGTGGAATCGGAATCGATAAAGTTCAAATGATACCCAACCCTATTTGATGATGCAGTGATTGAGTGTGGAATCATGGGAGTTGTGGTCTTCATCCTCACAGCTGATGCAATCCGATGGGACATGGGCAGAAATCATGTTCATGGATGAGCTAATGTATTAAAGACTTATTATAGTCACTGTATTAAGCAGAGTGCTGCTGAAAGGTGGAGCGATTGCTAATGAAGGACGAGTGCGATACATGGCTCGAAAGCAGCAGAGCTTTTATTATGCCACAGTCGACCGCTTCCTCTTCCAGTCATGCGTATGTAGGAAAAAGCATTACTGTTTTATCATTGTAGATACAATTGATTGTGTTGAAAGTTCTGTTATGATGCTACTTTGTGCGTTCGTCACCTGTCCAGTAAAATGCATAACATATTAATGTGTCTTAGGGGTTACCACGTTTTCTACAAAATAAAACCGGCAAAATCGAGGGTGTATGATGCCATTGGCATGCAACGCAATGACACGGTCCGTTAAACTAGTTAAAATTGCTTATTTCTCTGGATTTACACATTCTTCGAAACATAGGGGATAATGTAAGTATACAAGTCAGCGAAATATATAACAATGTTCTAGTGGTTTTTGGTCAAAAAATGTTATATATTGTGCCTTTAAAGACAGTTAAGACATTTATAATTCTAAATAAATGCTGTTCTTTTGAACTTTGTATTCATCAGAGTCCTAAAAACAATTGTGTCACAGTTTCCACAAAATATTAAGCAATACAACTGTTTGCAACATTGTTAATAAGTACTGTTTCTTGAGCACAAATGAGCATATTAGAATGATTTCAGAAGGATCATGTGACCATTAAAACAGGAGTAATGGCTGCTGAAAATTCAGCTTTAATCACAAAAAAATAAAATACACAATAAAATGCTTTTTAAAATTTCTGAAAATAGAAAATACTCACTCTAATATCATCCAAGATGTTTATGTCTTTCTTTCTTCAGTAGAAAATAAATTAAGGTTTGTGAGGAAAAATATGTATGAAATATGATTTTTCTCCATTTAGTGGACTTCAGTGGGGATCAATGGGTTGAAGGTCCAAATTGCTGCTTCAATGCAGCTTTAAAGGGCTCTACATGATCCCAGCCGAGGAATAATTGTCTTATGTAGCAAAATTATCTGTCGTTTTCTAAAAAAAAATGTGCTGTGCCCACGACTTCGTTAGTTACATAGTCAAATGTCCAAAGAAAGTCAAATGCCCTTTACAAAAACAGGTAAAACAACAATTTTGGATGATTTAAAGGTTAAAGGTTAAAAAGTATACAAATATTAATTTTTTTTTAGAAAATGACCAATTGTTTCGCTAGATAAGACCCTTATTCCTCAGCTGAGATTGTGTAGAGCCCTTTGAAGCTGCATTGAAACTGCAATTTGGACTTTTAACTCCCATTGAAGTCCACTATATGGAGAAAAATCCTTGAATGGTTTCCATAAAAAACATTAATTTCCTTTTGACTGAAGAAATAAAGATATGAACATCTCGAATGACATTGGTGCATTTTTCTTCACTTTTGGTGGCGTTTTTGCCCATGCACTGGTTAATTTCAAATGCTGTTCAGTACTAATACCAGTGAAATGTTACCAGTAATTATTAAAGTGGTAAGTGGTAAAATAGCTAAAATAACAACAGAATGAAAATATAAATAAAGTAAACAATACTGTTTAAATATATTTAAATTGAAAAAACAGTCCAGAAACTACTAAAATAATTGATGGGTGAACATTCAAAAGCAGTCTGGACTTCTGTACCTCATTTTCTCTTTCAGGTCCTCTCATGGATTCATCCAGAAACTCAGGCCACTATAGTTCGCTGTAGTCAGCCCATGGTGGGCCCGACAGACCGCCGGTGTAAGGAGGATGAGCATTACCTCCAGACCATCATGGATGCCAATGCACAGTCCCATAAACTCACCATATTTGATGCTCGACAGAACACTGTGGCTGATAATCACAAGGTAATAGTGATTTCCATGATTTGATGTTTTTCAGTTTAGTACATCATTGTTGCAGAGTTTTTTTTAGGGGAAATGTAGAGAAAAGATTTGAATTTGTCTCTCTCACACTTAATGCACACACCCTCATGTCGTTTTCCGCAAATGTAGGTTTGAATTATTGAGTAGCCATCTGTGCTAATGTATATCGAAAGATCCTGGAGATGAAAATGGAAACCAAGAATGTTCCCTACTAATTTATCTGCTGTTTCATGCCTTAGGCTAAGGATGGAGGTTATGAGAATGAGAATTTCTACCCCAACATGGAGCTGAATTTCCTGGAGATCCCAAACATTCATGTTATAAGAGAGTCTCTGCGTAAGCTGAAGGAGGTCGTCTACCCAACCATCGACGATCCCCACTGGCATTCGGCCATAGATGCCACACACTGGCTGCAGTACATGCGGGTAAACACTAACTATAATCTTTATTCCTAAAATATGAATTCATAATAGATCGTTTTGTTCTCATACTCACCTTTATAAGCAAATATTTGAAACTTCTACATGCTTTTCATGAGTAGATGCTGAGTGACTGCTTCAAATGCTTTTAAAGGAATCGACTCTCTCTCTTTCTAGCTATTGCTGGCGGGTGCGGTGAGAATTGCAGATAAGGTTGAGTCGAGTAAGAGCTCTGTGGTGGTGCACTGCAGTGACGGCTGGGACCGCACAGCTCAGCTCACCTCTCTGGCCATGCTGATGCTGGATTCATACTACAGGACTCTCAGGGGCTTCCAGGTGCTGCTGGAGAAGGAATGGATCAGCTTTGGACACAAGTTTGCTGCGGTGAGGGAAGCTGAGAGTGAAAAAGAACCTATGTGGGGTAGAAAACTGAATTCAACCAATCAGACGAGCATGTAATCAAGTGTTATTAATGTTTGAAATTGTTTTGTTACTTAAAGGGATAAACCCGTTCCAAACCCGCAAGACCTTCGTTCATCTTCAGAACACGTATTACATATTTTTGATGAAATCCGAATGCTTTCTGACCCTGCATAAACAGCAGCACAACTACCACATTCAAGTCCCAGAAAAGTAGTAAGGAGATCATTAAAATAGTCCATGTGGCATCAGTGGTCAAACCGTAATGTTATGAAGCTACTAGAACACTTTTTGTGTGCAAAGAAAACAAAAATAATGACTCTATGCAACAATTCAACTAGGCAGAGTCGGAAAGCTCTCAGATTTCATCAAAAATATCTTAATTTGTGTTCTGAAAATGAAAGAAGGACTGAAAGGAGAAGTTCATTTCCAGAACAAACATTTATGGATAATTTACTCACCCCCTTGTCATTCAAGATGTTCATGTCTTTCTGTCTTGAGTTGTAAAGAAATTATGTTTTTTGAGGAAAACAGTTCAGGATTTCTCTCCATAAAATGGACTTCTGTGGTGCCCCCGAGTTTGAACTTCCAAAGTGCAGTTTAAATGCAGCTTCAAAGGGCTCTAAGAAAAATAAGGGTCTTATCTAGCGAAACGGTCGGTTATTTTCTAAAAAAGAGACATGAACATCTTGGATGACAAGGGGGTGAGTGTAAATTTTTGTTCTGGTAGTTAACTTTTCCCTTCTAAGGGTTTGGAAGAACATGAAGGTGAGTAATTAATGACAATTTTAATTTTAGGGTGAACTATCCCTTTAATATTTTTTTTCAGGATTCTTGGAAAATTCTAAATACATTTATTTTAAATACATTTATAAAATAACCAAAAAAAAAAAATACTTTAAAAAGTCACTGAACAAATTGTGTCCTTGCTGAATAAAAGTATTAATTGCATTAAAATAATCTCTTTTTATCACAGCGTGTTGGTCATGGAGATCAAAATCATGCAAACTCTGAGCGCTCGCCTCTATTTGTGCAGTTCATAGACTGTGTTTGGCAAATGATGAGACAGGTGAGCTGTACCTTTTTTGCTATCTAAGCACTATTTCCATTTGTGACCCTGGACCACAAAACCAGTCATAAGTGTCAAATTTTTAAAATTGAGATATATGCATCATTTGAAGGCTGAATAAATAAGCTTTCCATTGATGTATGGTTTGGACAATATTGTTAGGATAGGACAATATTTGGCAGATATACAACTATTTGAAAATCAGGAATCTGAGGGTGCAAAAGATTCAAAGTATTGAGAAAATTAAAGTTGTCCAAATGAAGTTCTTAGCAATGCATATTAACTATTAAAAAATTAAGTTTTGATATATTTACGGTAGGATATTTACAAAATATTTTCATGGAACATAACCTAATGATTTTTGCCATACAAGAAAAATCTATAATTGTATTTTTGGCTATTGCTTCAAATATACCTGTCCTACTTAAGACTGGTTTTGTGGCCAGGTTTCACATTTAGTAACATGTATATTTGTAATGTAATGTTATGTTTTGTTTATAATGAAAATGTATATTTATAATGTAATGTGTTTTCAGTTTCCCGCTGCCTTTGAGTTTAATGAGCTCTTCCTCATCACCATCCTGGATCACCTCTACAGCTGCCTGTTTGGTACATTCCTTTACAACAGCGAACAGGAGCGAGTGGAAAAGGCATGTACCACTGTGCCAACTCTGGGGGGATTTAATAGTAGTTTTGATTGACTAGAGATGTTTCATTGCTGATATTTTCTTTCTGTTTTTCAGGAAGTGAACAGTAAAACAGTATCTTTGTGGTCCTACATCAATAGCCAGCCAGAGGACTTCACAAACCCCTTTTATGTAGACTATGAAAACCATGTTCTGTACCCTCTGGCCAGTCTAAGACATCTGGAGCTGTGGGTTGGATACTACGTACGCTGGAACCCCCGCATGAGACCACAGGTGCAAAATGTTCTCAACACATAAACATTCTTAAAGGGATAGTTCACCCAAAACTGAAAATTCTGTCATTAATTACTCACTCTCATGTCGTTCCAAACCCGTAAAACCTTCATGCATCTTAGAAAAACAAATTTATATTCTCAATATTTTCATAAATATCTTTGTTTTCAAATCCGAGAGTTTCTAGACAGCAAGGGTCCTACCACAGTCAGGATATTGTTAAAATAACTCATGTTACATCAGTAGTTCAACCATAATTTTAATACTTTCCAAAATGGTGCTAGAGTGACACAGAGAAGAATTGTTGAATAAAGTAATTTTTCAGTTATTTTTTTAATTTTCTGCACAAAACGTATTCTCATAGGTTCATAAAATAACCACTGATGTCACTTTGACTTTTTTGTTGATGTTATTGGTACCTTTCTGGACCTTAACTGTGGTAGGACCCTTGCTGCCTATGGAGGGTCAGATGCTCTCGGATTTCATCCAAAATATCTTAATTTGTCTTCCGAAGATGAACAAAGGTCTTACGCGTTTGGAACAGCATGAGGGTGAATAATAAATGACAGAATTGTCATTTTTGGGTTAACTAACCCTTTGACCAATTCACAAACAATTAGTATAATCATGTGGTTGCTAGTGATTGCTACTCAAACTAGAGGATTTATAACTGACACCAGCTCTCTGAGGAAACTAAAATGTGGTTTGTGTATCCACTTTTGATCAGATGCCTGTGCACCAGAACCTGAAGGACTTGCTGTATCTGCGTGCCGAGCTACAGAGGAAGGCGGAGGAGTTACAGAAAGAAGTATCTTCATCACGCTCGATTTCCTCTTCATCAGAGCATGCATATTCTCCCTCACATGGCGGTACTCCTCTACACACCTCTGTGTAAAGTACATTAGAGAATTCATTATTACCAGAATGTGTGGAAGGAATCTATAGGCTACAGTAAACATGGTAATGTGAAGTCTAAATCTGTTGGCCGTTTGTCACTGGATAATGCTTCGGGCAGGATGTATAGAGGCCCAGCACATACACGTGTGAAAACTTGCATGAAAACCCAAAAAGAGGATGGTCCCCCACAATTCATTTCAGTTGTGTGGAAGTGCTGTTATAAACGTTCTTCTGATCAGATAACCAGGAAAGCTTTCAATCGTGATTGAGGTTATAAACAATAGGCCAGTATTTTACCTTGACTCGTAATTATTGACATAAGTTTTAATAATTTATTTATATGTAGTCAAAGTATGAACATCTTCTATTTTAATCACAGCATTTCTGTGACATTGTGCTTTTTCCTCGTTTTTGTGATAGTTTTACTTTACTGCCTCAGCATTGCCTGCCTTTGTGCCAATACCAGTTCAACCTTTTAACAATTCTTTGTAAAATCTTACATGAATATCTTATTCCCCTACCTATGAACGTATGTTCATATTCATATTGTCTTGTGTTCAAGTTTATTTGATTAGATTTTACTAGATACATTTTTATACAAGCAGTGGGATTTTGAATATTGCTGTTGCAATACTGCCATTTTGGAACCACATATTGCGTTTGTTAGTATGAAAGTGTAATTGGTTTTTAATGTGCACACCCTATTACTGCACTACTACTGTACTTTCATGTACTACTGATATTTATGTTTACACAAGGTAAATAGGGACCATCTATATGTGTATATATATCTCAACACATGTTTGATTAAGCAAGTGCGAGGAATTTTTTTTTCTTCGATCTGTGAATCACTCGCATATTTATACCATTCCTATTTAATTGTAATTCTGGGTGTTTTGACTTTACAAATGGTCAACAGTTCAGATAATTATAATGCACCTTAAAAAAGTATATATTGTGTATTTGTTTTTTTCTTTTATGAGTGTATTTTTGTATTTGTGCAACCCTGGTTATTCTTTATACATGCACATTTTTTACTTCTGTTCAAATACAGTGCCATGCGAAAGTATTCATACCTCTTTTTTTTTTTTTTTTTACATAGTTTTATGTTGCTACCTTATGTTAAACTGCTTCAAATTACTTTTTATTCCACATCAAAAATCTGAATTGTCACACAATACATTTATTAAAAATAAAAAAACAAGTACATTGCATAAGTATTCATAGCCTTAACTCAGTACTTAACTGAAACATCTTTACAGCCTCAAGTCTTTTTGGGTATGATGCGACAAGCTTTGCACATCTGCATTTGGCAATTATCTGCCATTCTTCAGCTCACCACTAGACCTCTCCACCTCTCAAGCTCTGTCAGGTTGGATAGGGGTAGACACACATTTTAAGGTTTCTCCAGAAATGTTTGAGCCCCACAGGCTTTTTTTTCCCAAATCATACCCATTCAATTGAATTTGCCTCCTGAGCTAAATTTCAACTGTCCCAGATAATGGTATGAATACTTATGCAATGGAATCATTTATGTTTTTTATTTTGAATAAATTTGCAAAGATGTGAAAAACCATTTTTTTTTGCTTTGCCATTATAGTGTATAGAGATTAGATTGATGTGGGGAATAGTAATTTAAAGCAGTTTAACATAAGCCAGAAACATAAAACGTGAAAAAAAAATTAAGGGGTATTAATACTTTTGCAAGGCACTGTAAATTGACTCGTTACACTTGCAACCTGACTTGAAAAAAAATAAATAGGAAGGAATCAAAGACAAGATAAATTGTTTATTATTGGGTTTCTTTATGCTGATCTTTTACCACCAAGTATAACCAGTGAGATACAGAGTAAAATTTGAGTACATTTGAATATTAAAATGTCTGGAAGAGGATTGCCAGTTGCTATCTGTGTAATTAATTGTGTTTTCATCACAGTCTGTTTTTGAGTGAGCAGGCACTGATATAAACTGAGGTTTTTTGCCGAAAGTCAATATTCTGAGGTTCGCATCAAAGCCGAAATTCAATTCATTCAATGACAGATAAACCTGCAGCATTTCAGCCTGATCTGTGGCAGTACCATGATGCAAGAACTAAACTGGCAGTGCAAATCAAGACACTTCAGAAACGTATGTCCCAATAACAAATGTTTCAAGTTAATAAATAAACCCAGTACACAAGAAAAACCTTTAATATCTACAGCTAGAATCCAAAACATGCACATCTGTACAGTTCAGCGCGTACACCCTTTGTTTTGACAAAATTGCAACTATACTGGCCGAACGACACCAGAGAGCCCAGAGATCCTCACAAATGCGAACATCCACCATATGAACTACTAGTACCCAGAAATGTAGATGGTCAATTGAAGAAACTAGGGAGGTTTTAACAGTCACATAAATGCGTCCAAGCAACAAATCTGGAAGCAGTTCAACACAAACAGGCGATGACGCTGTCGAAAATGTTCAAGACACTTGTGAATTTCCACATTTGCCTTAATCGAGACTGTTGTATCTTTCACTCAGCTGTTTCAAATTCATTCCACTGGATCACTAGACTCACACCAAAGTCAAAGAACATGCAAAAAGGCAAAACCATCACATCTTTGGTGTTCTTCATTTCTGACACGACAGTGTAGCACCAAAAAAGCTACATTGTTCTGGTAGCCAAAGCAGTAAAAAGAGTTACATTCAGCTAACATTCTCTGGGTTGGTTTTCACTCCAGATACTGTACAAAAGCCTTGGTAGGACGCGCTTTTAAAGGAAGTACCAGGCAACATTCTGCGCCGATATGTCTTTGACATCATTGCCATTCGCAAGACTTGTAAATATGTTATAGTTATCTCGGGCGTGTGAGTTAACAATATTTGAGATGTGTTCAAACTGCAATAGAGTGTTAAGGTGAGGTCACATTTACTGTTTGGCTTGTTTGAATTTTCAGTCAGCATTTTTGCCCGCGAAATTTCAGAGAACGTGACCACACCTTTAAACTGGAACAACGTACATAACCTAGTACGTCTAGTTTGTAGACATTCACGTGAGGCAGCCCTTCTAACGGTCGTGACTGTTAGTGCTGTGTTAGCAAGCTAGCGTGTCTTCCCTAATGTTAGCGTGGTAAGGCATTGGGGAAGGAAAGCACCATTGGCGAGGGCTTGGGTTGGGGGTTACAAAGGTGCACCTGAATTCACAGTGAAAAACAACAGCTACAGGAAAATCTGGAGCATCTCAAGTGAGGGAGAGGATGGTAAGGATTAAGCCGCTTTTTAATCCGGTTTTGCTAGTTCTACTTGCACATCTAGATGGTGAGCTTCCAAATCAGAAGCATCTGGTCAAGTTCTGTGGCACAAACGCCGAATGAAAAGGGGAAATTAGCAAAACGGGAAAGCAGCTAGGGACTCATTAAGGTGTAACAGGTTTCTAAAAAGTCTCGAAGCTAAAGCTCAAACATGCTACAAACGATACAAACACTAAGCTAGGGCGGAAAACTACTCCCCGTAATCCAAAAAAGAGTGGGGGGCACAAACATTTATGTACATTTACTGCTACAAGTGTAAATAGAGATACACTGATACAACGGTTTGAGTACAAACTTGGAAACGGTATGCGATATACAAGCACATTAATCCCTTAAAACCCCACAAAAGGCAATGGATCAGAATTAGCGATACGAGAGCTACTACACTGCTTAAGTATTGCGCTAACATGAAAACACAAAACGCCAACTTCCACCCACGAGTTACTTCACGCTAATGTATCTACTGATTCTGATCCCGCCGAGTCAAACTATTCCTCAAAAGAAGGAATCGCAACCACTGACATCCAAACTAACACGCACAAAAGCAGTCAACACGGCTTCTTCATCAACACACGTCACATCTTCACAGTTATACCCATTTTAGTCATCGTTTCACTTTTTTTTTTTTTTTTAAAGCAAATTAGAAGAAAGCAGCTGTTGGTTAGTTTTTGACTTCAGTTGTTCGTCTTTTTTTTTTTTTTTACCTCAAAAGTCACTCTAGTAAAAAGTTTGCTAAGACACAAAAACCTGCATATATGTGGAACAATCTTTTCACACTGCTCTGTGAAAGCAAGGCAAATATATACAGATCATGTTCAAACAAAATAACCTTCACAAATCCTTCATCTTTTTTTTTTCAATTGCAGATTTCACAGCAGCTGATCTGTTAAGCCCGTCTTGCTGTGAAATCTTAAGGAAAACAGTCTTGACCTTTTAAAAGCGTATTTCTATGATTATCCAATCAGCTGTTTTTGTAAACCTTGGATTAATCACACTTATCAGTGTTCATTAATATGCATTTGTGCACAATAGGAATGATGAGCTAAATTGACAAACAAAAAAATCTGTAGCGCAGTATGTGTGGGACTCTTTGTATGTGCCTCAGTAAAAAGCCCCAAGTGTGATTTCTTGGGACACAGAAGATTATGCTAAATTTCATTGTTAGGTGTTTTCCATTTCATAGCAATATTATTGCAAACAGGCTTACTACATTGTTGCATGTGAACAGTTAAAATAGAATTTAAAAAAATGATTACACTATGTTTAAGGTTGATTTAAACAGTCACGTTGGTACTTCAAAAAGGGCCTTCTGGTGCAAATGTGCTAGGAAATACAGTGGCATTCAAATTGGAGAACAACGATTTAGTACTGCGCCCTCTTCAGTTTGGGTGTTGCATTTCAGTTTACACCACATTTTCCTCTGTGGGCGGCTCAGCGTTGGGAGGCTGGAGAAGAGTTTGTTGAACTGCAGTAGGAAGGAAAATAACATAATTATCAATCATTCTATTAAGTGTATAAATACAAATATAAACAGATCACAACTTCAGGACTAAATTAAGTTAAAAGACCAAGGGCCAGATTTACTAAACAGGCCAAATTAGCGTTAGAGCGCAATTCCATAAAAGCACTGATGGGAGGGGAAAATTCTGCATGTGATTTAGGGTGTGTTCACACTTGTAGTTCGGTTAATTTGGTCTGGAGCAAAAAGGAAAATGATACATTTGGTCCTGGTCTGCTTCCCTTTCACACTGGCATTTTTGGTCTGGTTGAATGACATATCTTTCGTGACGGAATTCACTGAACAACCCAAACAAAAGGTGTGTTAGACCCTGTTTACACTAGTGTGTTTTCTTTTTTAAACGGCGTTTTAAAAAGAAAACGATCCTCGTCTACACTAGCAGTTTCTCTGTTTCAGAACCGATCTCCATCTACACAACCAAAAACGCATGTCATATGACCATTCATGCAGGTACAACCATAGATATGTATAGGTAGATGCCCTATTGTTTAGATGGAGGGCGTGCTTGGAGCGGTTGAAAGGGGCATCTACTTATACAGTCGTGGCCAAAAGTTTTGAGAATGACACAAATATTAGTTTTCACAAAGTTTGCTGCTAAACTGCTTTTAGATCTTTGTTTCAGTTGTTTCTGTGATGTACTGAAATATAATTACAAGCACTTCATACGTTTCAAAGGCTTTTATCGACAATTACATGACATTTATGCAAAGAGTCAGTATTTGCAGTGTTGGCTCTTCTTTTTCAGGACCTCGGCAATTCGACTGGGCATGCTCTCAATCAACTTCTGGGCCAAATCCTGACTGATAGCAACCCATTCTTTCATAATCACTTCTTGGAGTTTGTCAGAATTAGTGGGTTTTTGTTTGTCCACCCGCCTCTTGAGGATTGTCCACAAGTTCTCAATGGGATTAAGATCTGGGGAGTTTCCAGGCCATGGACCCAAAATTTCAACGTTTTGGTCCCCGAGCCACTCAGTTATCACTTTTGCCTTATGGCACGGTGCTCCATCGTGCTGGAAAATGCATTGATCTTCACCAAACTGTTGTTGGATTGTTGGAATTTCCAATATTTATGTAATTCTCAAAACTTTTGGCCACGACTGTACATATCTATGGGTACAGCAACAAGCATGATGTTATTGTTTACATGGTCATCAAGGATACGCAAAGAGAATGTGGGCAGCCACGCCATTGTTTTCAAAAGTCTCCGTTTTGGTCTGTTTACACTGAAACGCGAACTAAAATGGGGTCTACAACGTTTTCAAAAGTTTAGAAGTATTTGGTCCTTGTTGCGCTCATATTTCATTCAAACCGCAACAGAGTTTGTTTGTTTGGTGCGCACCAGGTTCAGGTGGCAGCGTTCACATTTACTCAAATGAACCACATTTCCAGAGCAGTTGCACCAGAGTTCGTTTTAATTAAACCAAACATGACAAGTGTGAACACACCCTTACTGACAATCCGCACATTGAAGAAAACAGACGCAGCCAGATAATTTTAATAATGACCAGTTCAATTTACTAAGAGCAGCACAAGTTACTGCCTGCTTTAAGACATGCTTTTTTGGGTGTAAATAATAATTTGACGAGCGCAAATGTTAGTAAATCCCATTGATTCATTTTAATACTCTCCTCCCATCAATTTTTTAAATTCTACAAATGCAAATTCAATAAGGTCAGGCACAAAAATTAAGTGTCCATGCCTTTTCAGTGCTAATTCTTCACTGCACATCTTTAGTAAATCCTGACGGTACTATTTTAACACCAGAAGACAGTTTGCGCTAGCACAAGCAGTAAGTAAATCTGGTCCAAAATTAGGACTAAATTGACTGGAGCGTTTTTCTATTAACAACACATAAATTGTATGTGATAAATGTGCTAACGAATAGGGTAATTAAACAATAGCATCCATAACCAAAAACTTTTTTGTGTCATACTACATCCACGCTGCTAAGTGGCAATCTAAAGTCCAAAGTATACTTCATTTTTGCGCACATGCGAAGGTCAGTGTACACTGCATGACGCAAATTTCGTCATTAGTATAATATGTGTATACAGTATGCACACCACCAAATTTTTGTAACCGCACATACTTTTACTTTAAAAAGCTACCCATTCGACTGTATGTATACGCTAGCGTATGTGTTCAAAAACAAAGTATACTTTGGGCTTTAGATCACAATTGTTTGACAGAACAGGTGAACAGAATGAATAAATAACAACATAAATGAATATAAACGGAAATAAAAAATTAAATTCACCACTGGCAAGATGGGGGAAGTATGAACTTTTGGCAAATAATTGTGATATTGTGGAAGTAACATGGAAAAATAACGTACATCGTTCATTACTTATACTTAAGCTGTTTAAAAATCTGCAAATTTACCTTTTAAATTTGGCCAAAAAAAGTTAAGACATTTGCCTCACAAATGCAACATAAATGGGGTCAATACCTTGTGGCTCCTGTGCAACTACAGCGTCTGGGGCATCTGCTTTCACCATATCTGCATTTAGACTCTCTGTGGAGAGATGAACCACATGATAATGAGCAAATGAAATAATACAAGCCATGTGGTACAATTGAGAAGAAAATGTTTATCTTTACGCTGTATGCTGAAGCAAAACTTCTTCTTCTGGTAGGAGATGTAGCTGCTCACTGCACCAACCAGAGCCATAGCAACAGCGCTCACAATACCAGCGATGGTTCCAGTCTCAGCCATGGTGTCTATGAATGAACACATTGGCCACTATTAAAAGATTGATCTAGATCAAATTAGCATACGCTTTACAATGTGTTGTTCTAATAGCCCTAAATACTATTTAACACAATCTTACCGTAGTTATTTTCATCAGCAGGATCCAAATCACCACCACTGCTTCCGGCACTACTTCCACCTTTTCCACCTGTGGAACGATTAACATTTCAAATGACACTCCTACAGTAGGCCAATAATTGTTTTATTTGACATGCCCTACAATGTGAGAATCGGTCAGGCAGTTTAAGTTTTTCACCTTTGCCTTTGTCAGGTTTGTAGGAGTTATCATTGCCCACATCTGAAAGGTCGTCGTCTGAGAATTGACTACCTGCGAAGTTAGAAAATCAGTCAGGACCCAAAGTGATCTAATAAAGGTGAAGCGTTTGTGACCCCAAAAGAGGAAAAGCCCAGCACTCCCAACACTGCAGGAAACTGAAAGCTGAGCTGCCGACTAGGGCTGGGCCAAAAAAATCATTTAATTTAATATTGTTTCTTGAGACGAATCAAAGTTTTTCTGTGTTTATTTCCACAAAACGTTTAATATACTATACTACTGGTTGTACTTAATGTGAGTCCTATTATTACCAGTATTCTCCTCTAGATGGCGCTCCCTTGTTTACCTTGCACGAAGATACAACGCATTCTTCTGACAAGCTCTTGACTTGCAGTTCAACTCGCCCACTTTACTACAAGTTATAGCACGAAATTAACAAATTGTCATTAAAAGGTACGTTGTAAGACAGTACAACTTACTGAAATGTATCACGTCTCATGCAATCACTCAAAAAATCCATTTAATGTCCATGGCTCATTATTTAGAAAGAAATAGCTCTAAATAGGAGTGTTTTGATAAATATATGCACTATATTAATATTTATCATATTTTATTTAACCCACATTGATATTGCAATTATGCAATAGATATTTGAATAAATGGATATTTAAACAAAACCCACCATTTTAATAATGATTGTATATCGACAACCAAATTAGAAAGCAGAGACAATATTGTGTTAATATTTTAAATATGTAATACACATATGTGACCCTGGACCACAAAACCAGTCTTAAGTCGCTGGGGTATGTTTGTAGCAATAGCCAAAAATACATTGTATGGGTCAAAATGATTGATTTTTCTTTTATGCCAAAAATCATTAGCAAATTAAGTAAAAATCATGTTCCATGAAATTTTTTTTGTAAAATTCCTACTATAAATATATCAAAATGTAATTTGATTAGTAATATGCATTAAGAACTTAATTTGGAGAACTTTAAAGGTGATTTTCTCAATATTTAGGCTTTTTTTGGACCCTCTGTTTCCAGATTTTCAACTAGATGTATCTCGGCCAAATTTTGTCCTATCTTAAACCATATATCAATAGAAAGTGTATTTATTGAGCTTTCATATGATGTATATATCTCAGTTTTGTAAAATTTAACCTTATGACTGGTTTTGTGGTCCAGGGTCACATATATGAAATAGACATAAAATATTTCAAAATTAACATTAAATTAAATCGAGATCAGAATTGAATGTTATCAAGTCGAGAAAATGAATCAATCAATCAGAATCGAATCATTAAATCTGTATCAATACCCAGCCCTACTGCTCTAGAGGAAGCAATGAAATTAGAAATCTGGTTGATTTAAACCAAAATGCATGCAAAGTCAAGATGCAAGCGATCAGGAGCCATGGTGATCACTAGGTTAATGCATCAGTTCTAAAAAGCCTTGACCTGAAATCAGACAGCAATTGGAGTTTAATAATGTGAGATCAGCTTCGATTTGTGGGTACAAAGGGGGGTTTTTCCAGCCAAGAAGATTAAGAGAGGAAGAGGGTGGCAGAATGGGTTTCCCAAGCTATTACTCTATTTCTTACCACTAGTTCCACCTCTGCTATTGGGTTTGCCGTCATCACGGCCCCCTCCTCCGAGGTCTTTATCTGGCAGGGATAGGAGATGCCATCAAGCCTGGCTAGCTTGGGTTAATCCACACTGACTAGCAACATAGTAGCCTAAGTTTTCCAGTGATAGACTGTAAGAGTGATATTATTGACTTTATTGTGTGATTTCCTTTGGCTATGCCTTTGATGACCGTCAAGATTACACAGTTTTTTTAAAGAAAATGTACAAAATGAATAATGGTGGACAAAATGTGATGTTTCAATAGCAAACAGATGGCCCTTCGTCTTAATTTTCTGCACTGTTTTTGCGCTTTCACATCTCTTTTTGGAGAGACAGTGTCATGAGTGGAAAGCTTTTATTTCAGCTCACCATTTCCTTTTCTCTTAAGATTGTAGAACAAAGTCTGCTTTGATAAAGCAATTTATTTTGGCGTAAGCCAAATGAGTTATTTTATATTGCAACAAGTTTAGCGGGATACTTCTATCCAGAGGTTTTAGATTCTGCTCTGCGGCAGATTTATGTTGAAACCCTAAAGCCAGCATTATTTCTATGAAATTACATTATTACTGAAAAAGGATTAGTTCACTTCCAGAATAAAAATTCATCTAAGATGTTCTTTTTGATGAAAACATTCCAGGATTTTTTCTCTGTATAGTGATCTTCAATGGGACCTAATGGGTTGAGGGCCCAAATTGCAGATTCAGTGCGGCTTCAAAGGGCTCTACACAATCCCAGCCAAGGAATAAGGGTCTTATCTAGCAAAACGATAGAACATTTTCTGAAAAAATAAAAATGTATATACTTTTTAACCAGAAATGCACATTTTGCACCAGCCCAATCTCACACATTACATAGTCATGTTGGAAAGGTCATAGGCGGAAGTGCTGACTGAATGAGAATGTTTTTTTTTTTTTTTTTAGAAAATGATCAATCGTTGTGATAAGATCCCTTTTCCTCAGTTGGGATTGGGTAAAGACCTTTGAAGCTGCATTAAAACTGCAATTTGGACCTTTAACCCATTTAGTCCCATTGAAGTCTACTATGTAGAAAAATCTTGGAATGTTTTCCTCAAAAACCTTCATTTCATTTTTTGACTTCAGAAAGAAAGGCGTGAACATCTTCCTTATCAGGAATTGTTTATTCTGGAAGTGAACTAATCCTTTAAAGTTGTCTGACTGAACTGCTAAATTGCAAAAAATAAAATATGGAGAAAAGTAAAAGAAGGTAAACAGAAAAATACATACCGCCTTTGCCAGAGTCTTTGCCCTTCCCTTTGATGTCATTGTCGGGGTTCAGGGCATCTGAAAGATCGAAGTCCCCAGGACCTATCAGCCAAAAGAATTACTCATTACATAACAAATGAAATATACACAGTACCAACTGTTATTTTAACATGGCTAAGTGACTATGAAAAACAGATGGTTTGTGTGTAAATGCTTCACATTTACGGCTGTTTACACTAGTGCGTTTTCGTTTTTAAAACAGCATTTAAAAATGAAAACTATCCTTGTCTACACTGGTGTTTTCACTGCATTTCAGAAACGATCACAACTGAAAATGCATGTAACATGACCATTCATGCACACTGGGCATGCACTGTTTACGAGGTTTTCAGAGATAAGCAGAGCAAATGCGAGCAACCACGTCATCATTTTCAAAAGTCTCCATTTTGGTCCATTTACACTAAAAGGCATCCCCAGAGTTTTCAAACTATAGGTCTGCTACGTTTTCGAAAGTCTCAGTTTTCGAGGGTCAAAAACACCAGAGTAGTGTAAACGACAAGTGGAACTGTAGCAAAAGTTGTTTTAAAATGAAAATGTACTAGTAAACTTAGCCTTACGCAGTGAAGATAGACACACAATCTCACAAGACAAGATGACAATACTAACAAATGTAAAAAATATGATCATAATGTGCTGTGGTATTGGGGTGTGAGACACGCTGGATAAGTTTACAGAAGGACTTGAGTTGACATTCACCAGAAAATGTGCTTGTAGCAATTACTTATTTTAGCTCCTGTAATTTTATAATAATTTGCATCACATGAGTACTAGCTAAAGCATTATTACAGTGACTTCTGTTTCGTCTGAATATGGAAGAACATTCAGATCATTATAGAAAATGATGCTAAACAATCCATGATCGCATAAATTACTAGGCTCAATCAAAAGTCAATACTGTTAAACTATAAATCTAATAATTTTGGCCTTTCATCCCACTTTTAAACTTGCTTTGAATACACATATCTACATGCAAACAGACACGGACACAAACACGATGGACGGATCTACAGGGAAACTGACGACACTGTACAAACCAGACTGGGCTTTCCGAGGGGGAACAGAGGTTCGGAGAGGACTAGGGGGTGTTCGGGGCAACAGGCCTGGCCGAATGGTGGCGTCAAAATAATCAGTGTATGTCTCCTCTGTTAGTGAAGGTTAGTTAATATGTTAGTATTGTAAAGCAGTTCACATACAGAGGGTGCTGGGTATTCAAACCTATGATGAAGACTGATTAGTAAGCACCAAAATACAGGAATTTCTTTATGGTATACATTCTTTAATGTTCAAAATAGGCTACTCCCCAATCTAAACTGCACCACACACATAGATACAAATATATGAGCTGTAAGAGCTTTCTGTCAGAGTAAATGTCCTGCTGACTCATCATAACACAAGACACAAAACCTGTGTGTTTTAGCACTCGAAAATGTTAATAGCTCCAGTGGTTATAGAAGAAAATTAGTATGGAGATTTGCTTCATGTTCATCTCAAGCAGAACAAGCATCTGGGATATATTAAGTGCCTCTCACCTGTTTGTTTGGGCTTGGGCTTTGCTGGTTCCTTGACTGTGGGCTTAACAGGTTTAAGACTGGGTTTCTCTGTTGAACAAATTAACATAATTTTATTTTAAATAAGGTATTCAATTCTTTTCATTGTCAGTAAGTCACATAAGCTAATAAATGACTGCATCATTTAATTTTAGAAAGCTCATTTAACAGCATTTGCTCTGCTTATTACAGTGATATTAATTACAACAAACAATGAATACTCTCACCTGCTCCTCCTGCACCACCCGCTGGGTCCACTTTAGGTGGTGGGGCAGCTGGAGAATTAAAAAAAGAAAGGTCATTTAAAATACAAAATGAAAGCCATCTGACACTACACCTAAATATTTTTGGTGTAAATAAAAGTAAAAAGAATTCGGCCAAGAATTTTCATTAACATAATTGTCATACTCACTTGGTTCTTCGTCGTCAAATGCATCTGCCAAGTCCAGATCTTGACTTATTCCTGAAAGACACACAGAAACATTCACAAAATATTTGTGCAATTCAAGCATAGGCATACACTAAATATGTATTTAAATAATGAAAAAGCATGTAATATGTTATGTAAATCATGCCTGAACACAAACTACATATGTGCATAAAAGAAATTATAAAACAGTTAGTTCCAGTCCTTGATTCTGATTGGTCAACAGCTATGTTTTATTCAGTTCTCCGTACTACTCTGTACAACACCGTAAGCAACATAAACAATCAATATAGCGTCAAAACCATTCCATGTATTCTTTATTTTAGCTAAATTAATTGATTATTACTTCGGTAATGAATTATGAGACCCTTGATGCGTTATGTTGCGTCATTCATCTTTAATTTTTAGAGCTCACACACTCTGCTGTCAAAGGAAGTCTTCTCATACAGGAGATACCTTGATGTTTGTGTGGAAGCCCACAGTTTCCAAAGTGCGAAGGAAATATTACTGTATTTATTAGTTTTTTTTAGTTTCAGACATGATGCTGTATGTCCTTCAGTTTACACAGTAATGATGCTTGCAAACAAAATTCTGTTTAAGCTCCAAGTTGTGGCTTGTTACAGACATTTACTGTCACTGTCAAGAACGATTTTTTAGCAAAAGAAAAGCATTTAATTAATTTACTTTTTAAAAAAGTAACATATCAATACATTCATTTTTGGTTTTAATATTTGTATTTTGTGTTAACCGTTTTATAAAAGTAATAAGGTACTCCAGCCGTGCCAATATACATATAAATGCATACTTTTGTTTTTTGCATCATCCAAGTCCTGTAATATTCTTATTTGACTGCAGTACTCGCAGTATGCGGTACCATAATAAAAAATCTCAGATGATTAATGGATGCTAATGCTAAAACTGGATCTGATGCCCAGCTTTACCAAAGACTCTTTATGATACAAATTCCTCAATAGTGCCACTGCATTCCTGGATTTGAACAAAGACAAGAAAATGACAGCTTAGCAATGCATTCTTCAAGCACAAAGGGACAAAGAATCTTTTGTGCTGATGTACTACAAAACAAAGATGTTTTTTTTTTTCAAGATTCTTTCCTAATGTGTCATTTTTGGTAGTACATTTCTAAATGGTTCCTCTGTAGTAAGCCAGACTCAGCTCTCCATGTCTTATGCAATGCGTGTCTACCATATATTTTTAGCACTGGGTCACAGATAAAGTGGTGCAACACTCCACAGGGGTCAGTCTTAAACATCTATATTTCTTTATCTGTCTCTTGTCTATCCCACTGTCTTTTTCTAAATCCCTCTTCCTGCCTTTTTTTTCTTGTTCAGTTATAGGTTGTCTTTGTGCAAATTAAGTTTAGCTAAAAGCTAAAAGCAACAGTTACCCCTCATGCAGTGCTGCCAAAGCCAGCTCAGCACTCGCACACTGTTGTGATCAATATGTCATGTTACAGCAGTTCATCTATCTAATGTTTTTCCCCTTTACAATAGAGACCTACAGGTTTAAATACAGTACATTAGTTAATATATTTTAATGTTGGGTTTTAGTGATTATACAGATTGCAGATTAAAGACGAATATATTGGAATTCAAATGAAAACATTTCAAAACATGAACCTAACACCTAAAACAATAGTAAAACTATATGCCCATCATAAATATCCAATGAGTTTTTAGGTAAGGGAGTGTAAACATGTATCTAATTACATATACCTCAAAGGGGTGTGGCTGAGAGGAAAAGGGGGAGGGGCCGTTTACCTCTGCCAGAACTGCAGACGCTGGCTTTCCTCATTCATTTCAGTAGTGGGTAAGGGGATTTTTATACAATGCAACATGGAGGGCACATCTATGCTTCTGAACAATATTGAAAGTAGTCTTTGTCAGAAAAGGAAGTCACTCTTTTTAAACGCCTACATGACTTTGCTCGTACAAGCATGGAATCCTTTGACATTGTGCTGGTGTGTGCCTCACACCAACAGAGGGGGGACTGTCCCCCCGTCATAAAATGATGGTATCTTCCTATCTTCCGCAGTCTCCAAAAAAATCCAAACTCCTATGCTGTACCTGGGCGCATTGTGGCTTCTTATGCGCATGCGCCCTGACTCCAAGCCTCCCAACGTAGGCTACCTGTACCGTGCTAGGATGGGGAGACTGGAAATTATATTGTTCTGTGAATATATTTATTTTCAGCCAGTACTGAACTGTTTTGTTTAGTTTAGTTTTTTCAAGCCCAGATATAATGATTAAAGCCGTTGGAAAACGTAAATGAGGGCTGCAAAACACCATGAATTGGTCAAATGTTACAAGTTGTGGCACAGCATTAATATTTTAATTTAAAATACACGACGATGTTAATTTATAGAATAAGCTAAACATAATCAAAATACACCTCAGTTATTGACGCTTAAGTGTGAATACGATATGTTGTTCAATAAAGAAACCAAATGTATTCATAATATCTTAAATAGTCCTAAATGCGCAAGTGGAAACATACAAGCGATTAGTGATGCACTTAATATTCAATAGACAAGAACAGTAATATTCCTCTCAGCCTCATTAATATGCTTAACGGGCGTATTTAACCTGTCTCACCCCGCAATAAACCCAACATTTAAAAACTTGATTTAATTTTTCGCTTTTATAGATGAACATCATTTGTTGAGCCTCACAGGATGTCATGCACAGCGCCGTAGCAATGGCTCGACCCAGACAGATGATCCAGACCCAGACAGATGTTAAAACGCAACTCGAACACGGTGATTTATGTGATTCCTGCACCCGGTGTTTTCCATAAAAATGGAGGCGACATAAAAGTCAGAGTCTAAATGCTTTAAATCAATGCTTGCCTACGGTGCCGACAAAAATGATGAAGTAGGCATGGCACCGGGTTCAACAAAGAGGGGCGCAGCGCTTACCTTTCACTACCAGCAGAGAAAAGACCGCTAGAAGCGTCCATGTCGCGAGCTTCTTTCCCATGTTGAAAGTCCGAAATGGCACCGGGATTAAATATTGGCAGTAGATGATGTATATGTGATTATTTGCCCTTGGGGCCTAAGGGTAATTTTAAGAGTCGTAGCTCCTCACTTAGATCAGAAAAGCCTGCGCGACAGTCTGCAGTGAGAATGAGCGAGCATGAGATTCACAGCCTCGTGTGTTAGATCACGTTACAACACCGGCTTTAGGGCGGTTCCTTAAGCTCAGCTCTGCTTTTTGCTTAGAACACGCTGAAATACACTGTTTATACAAATAGGCGAACCTACCGATTATTCTAGCTTTAGCTACAAATAAATAATAGCTATGTAAACATACTAGTGAACTTTGTGACCAGCTGAGTGTAGAATACGCGCGATAAGAACGTGTTTACACTTAGTGAAGGACTGCTCGAGGAGATAAGATGACCTTCTCTCGTGCATTTGGCTATTCACTTAGAATGGCTGAATTAGGATCATTGTGCGTCTCTGAATAATTAAGTGACTTGCACAATTGACTTCAGTTAATAATTTATATGTTTGGTGGGTTAACACATGGATCTCTGGTTTATAGCCAATGTCAATTTACGTGCAGTAATCATTTGCCAATTAAAAAGTTGAATGCATTAAGTTTAATTAAATTAATCACACTTTTGGAAAAATAGAATACTATTAAAGTAGCAGTTGAAGTGTTAGGAGTTAGTAAATAAACAGTATAAAGTCCAAAACCACTTGGACAAATAAAAGCCAGTTCAAGCATGAGGACCTTTAAAACAGGCTGAATTATTAAGTCATTTCTATGGTTTGGCCTATATCTACACTGCCCTCCAAAAGTTTGGAAACAACCCTGGCAAAGTGTGGACGATATCAGCATAGTGTGAATCATCTTTGGGCAATCCTTCAGGAGGCTTAGAGTAATATATCAAGTCAATGTTAATAAAATAAATAGCAGCTGTAATGGCTGCTAATAGTGGATATTTTGATGAATCAAACATTTCAGTTTTGTGAAACTGTTTATGTAATAAAATATGTCTTATCAGTGCAAAACTATCACAAATTAAAAAGGATTCATGCCAATATTGTCCAAAACCCCACTTTTCTAGGGCGTTTCCAAATTTTTGGAGGGCAGTGTATCTATTTTGCTATTATAAGACACTTGATTTGCATAGGCTAGTTATATTTTGGTTTGTTATTGCAACTAAAACACTATGTTGTCATACAGTGTTGTGCATGGGGGATGGGGGACAAGGGGGCTTGACCTCTAAAACACGATCCAGCCCTTGCGGAGGTCTGTGCAGGTCACTTGTTATAGTAGCAGCATGCGTAACTGTCAGTCACTAACTGGCAAATATAATAATTTGCGGGTTTGACTTTTCTTTCTAGGTGCTTTTTTTTATTAAGGAGGGCATAAATGACCAGTGTATTTGCATCTACTCTTGAGTTTTGAAGTTCTTTTTGATTTATGAAACCTAAGATTATAGCTTGATACTTTGATACTGAGAGTAGAAATTGGCATTTCCACTATATCTGTTCTTTACTGTAAGTCGATAAAACATACAGTAAATGTAAATTGAAAGCGCCACAGTGACTCATCCTTTCTGTTCAGTGTAGAATGCTCACAGAAAATATATAAAATGGGTGCATAATCTAGATAAGTGGTGCATATGAGATCATGCATAGTAGGTCCACTTTTTCCATGCTTTCTTGTTTTGTTCTAGTTGCATTTTAGCATTTCCAGTTCCATTGTCTCAAGTCAGTGGGTTTTTGAACAGGCTTTTAGGTAAATGTCTGAAATAAGGTCTGTGGTTAACACAACCTCAATTTACAGTTGAAGTCTAAAGTTTACATACCCCTATGCAGAATCTGCAAATGTTAATTATGTTATTGTTTATTTAGTACTGACCTGAATAAGACATTTCACATAAAAGATGTTTACATATAGTCTACAAGAGAAAATAATAGTTGAATTTATAAAAATGACCCTTTCAAAAGTTTACATACACTTGATTGTTACCAGAATGAAACACGATGCATTACGAGCCGAGTTGCAAAATTTTTAAGGGAGTGAGGATGTGTACATTTAACTTATCTTATTTTGCCTAAATATAATATTTTTTTTCATTTAGTACTGCCCTTTAGAAGCTACAGATACTTACATGTTTCCCAGAAGACAAAATAAGTTACATTTACCCTGATCTTCAAATGTAAAAAGTTTTCACCCCCGGCTCTTAATGCAACGTGTTTCCTTCTGAAGCATCAGTGAGTGTTTGAACCTTCTGTAATAGTTGCATATGAGTCCCTCAGTTGTCCTCAGTGTGAAAAGATGGATCTCAAAATCATACAGTTATTGTTGGAAAGGGTTCAAATACACAAAAATGCTGAAAAACCAAAGAGAGACCTGAAGGATTTGTCTGAAGAACAGCGGGCAGTTTAACTGTTCAGGACAGACAAGTGACTCATCTATCACTAAACAAAAAAACAAACAAAAAAGCTGTGGATCATTCAGGTAACAACACAGTATTAAGAATCAAGTGTATGTAAACTTTTGACTTCAACTGTATTTTCATGTTTTATTCTATAACATAAAATGCATCAGTAATAGCCCTTTGTGATCAAAAAACAAAAAAACATTTACTTCTCCTGCTAACAAGTGGTCAATGAGACTACAGGGGTTGTCGGGGACATTAAATGTCATCACCTGAGCGTCATTAAGAACAATAAAGACGTATCGGAAGCTTAGTAGTGGTGACGCTGAATTCAAACTCTCATTTTGATGTGGTACATTCAGCATAGCATCTCTGTTGTGGCACAACAATTCTTACGAAACAGGAAGCACATGTGCTATAATTTATCTGCAAGTTTTGCATTGCTTGTATTGCCTGGCTATCCACCTTTTTCTTCCCGTAACAGAAGGCCATTTATACATTTTATGGGCCTGGCTTCCGGTCTCATCGGCATCCAGCTATTTTTACCTGTACAAAACAGCTCATTTTGCTGCTTCATATTGTAAATTGGTATGTCTTGCCCTATTATTTTAATGTATTATTTTAATGATGAACACACTGGTTTGTAGTGCAATCAGTTTTACCATTTACCGTTTGATGTTATTCTCGTTATTTTCCTATAGCAGATAATGTTACAGAAGTCTCACCCATAGGCTTACGTCCACGTTGAAGAAAAAGGTGGATACATTGTACTATTTTAGTCTTTCCTACACAAAAGATGACCCTCGTGAAACAATCCTGCCAATTTCTTTTCGCCGTGGCTCCTAAATGGTGGTCTTATGTCATACTGTGAAAACGGCCATTATCGTGGTCTTGCGACCAAAGATAGTCTGCGATAATTTTCTAACAGTGTCATAAATTTAGGATGACTATCTCACAATGCTGCTATGACCTATGTCTACTGACTAGCCAATAAAAATGCAACATGAAAGGGCGTATTGATCAATGTGACATGGTGCTAAAACATAAATGCCATGGAGGCTTAAAAATTCTAAAATGTCTACCGGTATGTGGGATTCCAATTAGTTTCTTCTTCTTTCTTTTTTTTTTTTAGTACACATGAGGATGTTTTATTCATATATATTAACTTGCATCATAGATTACAATTATATATTTGTTGAACCCAAGTTTAGTAGATCTATGTTGCACAGTGAAATTTGTAATGATCTTACAAAACTGCTGTAGTAGCACAGTCTGTAGATGCCATAAGATGACACACATGACATTTGACTTCAATTTGTTTGCTAGACTGTTACTGGACAGTGTAAAACATGGAGAAAATTATATACAAGTGAATAATTTTTTGTCCTGATTGAAATGAAACACAAAATTTTGTTGGTCTTGCTCTTTTCAGGCACCACACTGAAGACATCTATCATAATAATGTAGTATAATATAAAACAAAATGGGACTATTACTGTCTGTTATGTCCTATAAAATATCAAAGCAACGAAAGTACACATGGACCCTGCAGGGTATATCATAACAGGGCAAGCTTCTCCCTTGTGCATCTGCAAATGCTTTGCCCTTGCAGTCTGTTTTATGTTGTGGTAAATAAGATTTTAAGCACCACACTGTAAATGTCTGATGGTGTACAGTTTAAATGCATACAAAATATTAAACCATCCTTATCTATAGCATCTGTCAAGGGCCTTCAGCTAATAGGCCTGCAGTGTCCCAGCATCTGTACAACTGATATAGAACAGTGCTTGAATGTATGAAATAAACATAGATGTGGGAAATATGTGTTAACCCCTCAAAGCACTAACAATGATGAACATATCAGCCTTCACAGATGGAAAAAAGTGCACTTCTATAATGTACCTAAAGTGCTCTATTTTCATGTAGAAGGGTAAGTTACCCAATAAGCCCACCAAAATCTAAGTTGATGTGTTTTTCATAGATATTGACATGGTTTATTCGAAAAAGCAATTGTTGAAATGCAAGATT
Source organism: Garra rufa (assembly GCF_049309525.1). Classification (NCBI taxonomy): domain Eukaryota; kingdom Metazoa; phylum Chordata; class Actinopteri; order Cypriniformes; family Cyprinidae; genus Garra; species Garra rufa. Next base: position 46,753,743 of record NC_133363.1, on the reverse strand, counting down.
TATCTCTCATTTGAAAATATATTAATTCGTTGATGTACACTTTAGAATGTAAAATTAAGATATTTTATGAATAAAGTCAAAACTCTGGCATGGGCTTAATTGTACCATTTGAGCCTGCATGTGTTCCAAATAAGCCCACCTAATGATTTATTCACACAAAAAAAATCAATAATATAATAAACATCAATATATTTATTCACTAACACAAGTGTTTTAAAAATTATTTTTACTAATGTTTGCTAGCGCTTATCACCTGTTCACATGCTTGATTCTTTGGCAGTTCTTTCAGTAAGGCTAATGGTTTGACCTTGAGATTAGGTTTGTGTGCAAGCCAATAAAACTCATCTTTCCATTTTAAGAAAACTTATACAAAACGATAAAGTACTATTTGTTTATACACACACAGAAAAAAAATATACTTTTATATCTTATTTGACATCATATCAATGGCTGTAAATGGCAGAAATGTGTTGATTTCTGAAGGGTCCCAATACACCAAATTTTTTGGGTGTCTTTGCATGAGGTATCCTGAGACATTGTCAAATGTGATTGGTATACAATAAGAAATGTCAGGGAATTAACAAATCACTGGATTGAGTAAAATAATGATTAGCATAAAATGATTTTCCCTTTGTTTAATTTGACTACAAAATGTTGTACTTAATATACTTAAGATAATCCTAAGAACATCTTGGTTATCACTTGTAGTATACTTGAACCAATCTTTCATACACTAGTGGGTTCAAGTGTACTACAAGTGGTAACTAAATACATTTTTAATACAGAGATAGTATGTTAAAAGCACATTTCAGTTCATTTTCATGGTGTCCCAAAATAGCATTTGAGTATGCTTAGATGTTCTTAAGAAGTACTAAAGAAGAATTTTTAGTATATTAGGTACAAATTTAGTGCGTGGAAATGGAGCACTTTAGGTACATTGTGGAATTGCACTTGATTTTCACCTGGGTTGATACTGTGTACTAGTTGCAGTACATTTTTCTGTTTATTGCAACTTTTTTCCTTTCATATTTGGGTCATTCTATATAGAATTGGTGCAAACTGCTGTCCCACCACCAAGAAACACATTTAAAAAGCTGTTAAGTATTAAAATCTTAGATGTTTACTAAGATTCTACTATTTACTGAAACCCACATTAATACTTGAAATATTAGTAAGCTTAAAGGTCCCATATTGTACACATTTCTGGAGGTTTATTTTAGTTGTTGATGTCCTTAAGAATATATATTTGCGGTATAAGTGCCAAAATCCATCTCAATATATTTTTACAGCTCCTTTTTTAGGAGCTCTGTCAAAAACAGGTCGATTTTGGTCCATCTAATTAATATTCATGAGCCTCTCTTCTGATTGGCCTGTTATTTTCTGAGTGACGCACAGCCAGGCCAACCACAGGTAACTACGGTCATGTATGCTTTAGCCGAGCCCAGAGCCACAGAGAGAGCCTAGCCTGCTGATACTCAACAAGATATTTCAGAATGATCATTAATGTTTTTTCTTTTTCAAACACCGAATGCAGTAAGCTACATAACTGTTGCTTTAGTAAAGCCCCTTTCACAATGCGTGCTGATTTGGGAAAATTACGGGAACAAGCGCTGTGTGATGCACGTTACCCTGCGACTCTTCACGACAAAAAAATACGTGCAAAGTGGAATGAAGCGGCGATCAGACAGAGCCAGCTCCTCACTATCAGCGCTGAAGCACAGTTTGTTCAGGTTAGTTTCAGTTTAGTGAAACGTACGCGTTGCATTACATCTCACATCCAAACGTCACATGTCTTTATGGGTTGTGTGTAAAGCACGCACAGATTCCGGAAAACAACTGTGAATGAACCCAATTAAACAATTCCGGAACAAATCATGGGAAACATTATCCGTGTATTTACCGCAATCGCTGTGTGAAAGAGGCTGAAGTTGACGTGCCACTGGTCTCTTATATTCACGTTGTTCTGAAGCCTGTGCATTGATGTAGTTTCGACGTCTATCGACTGAACAGGGTTTTTTAGATTATTTTCCGTGTTGTTGTTGCTTAGCAATGTTATGGACGCGATGTTGTCTGGGTTTGACAAAAGGAGGGTGGGACGTGATTGGTGCCAGTGTTGCCAGATCGGGTTGACGATTTCCAGCCCAAAAGCTCACCAAAACCCGCCCACTTCAACAAAAACCAGCCCAAATTTTAACTGCCAAAATAATGAGAATTTTATTGCCATGTCAAGGTTAATAAGGACCATTTTTATCTCTTAAAAAAAAGAATAATAACAAAATAAAATAAAGATAAATCAATTTCACAGGAATATGGATCAAAACAGTCCGAAAATATGCGTAAAATGTCTTCTTTTCAAAGTGGAAATTAACCGATGACTTTAACCCTTGGAAAAACACATGCATCATTTTCAATGTCCACAGTAAAAATATGCTAATTTCTGTGCAAAAAGTGCACAATAAAGTGATGAGAAACAATGTAGCTGGCATTTACGTTCATGCACACACCCACTTTTTCTTATTTCAGTTACAATTATATTTAGAAGTCTTCTATTCATCTCTCACCACATGTAATCCACTTAGACTTTTTATCGTGTAACTTATATTTAGGCCACTTTGCCATCGCAATTACTTCAAATGAATAAACGAATAAGCTGCATATTCAAAATCTTGCCCGTTATAGCGCCAAAACCTCGTCACTCACAAGTCATCACATCTCACTAACGTAAAAGACGTAAATTGATTGACAGGTCTCTGTTAACTAAACCAGTAAGCGTTGCATTAAGCAAAAATGAGTTGATGACTGCACTACACATTATATTACTGTGATACTTTGAGCTCGAAGGTATTAAAATAACAATCACTAATGATAAAAGCGAAGAAAAAAGCAGCTGATTGGGCGGCTTTTATTTTTTTTTAAAACAGCCCAAATTTTGTCTACCCGCCCAATGCGTTATTCTCCGGTCCAAGCCAATCAAAAGAAGCCCAATTTGGCGGAAACCCGCCCAATCTGGCAACACTGGACGCGATGTTGTCTGGGTTTGACAAAAGGAGGGTGGGACGGTGGTTGGTGCTCGGGGTGGTGACTGAAGGCGGTGACTGAGTAGATTGGACGTCACATCTTTGCGGAAGTCACAGTGGCTTGTGAAAATGAACAGCTACTTTAAGCAGGCTGTGTGCAGTTTACTGTGGATTGACTGTTTTGAAACTCATATGGTAGTTACATAGCCCCTAGACCTCAGTTATCATGAAAAAAAGCCAGGAAATTTCGATTTTGACAATATGGGACCTTTAACGTATAATATACATAATTTTTTGGGTACTTTCAACTGGGAGGTGGCTGTCCCAAACCCTAACCCCTAAATTTCAACTTATGCAAAATTTTTCTAGTTTGGTTTTTAAAAGTATCTTTTTATAAAAAGTATATTTTATTTTATAAAAGTTTATATTTTACTTTTACTAAATTATAAAACTATGGGGGTAAATGTGTTCAAAAGTCTGAAAAATCTGTGTATAACTTTAAGGAACGTCACTACCAAACTACCAAACCTTTTTTCTGTACAGTAACTTTCTCAAACTCAACACTGATAAAGCAGATCTTCTACTTGTTGGTTCACCTAAAAATATTGCTTCTTTCTGTACTGACAATGTTAACATTGCTGGGACCATAACCCGACCCTTCGCCAATGTTAAAAACCTTGGTATAATCTTTGACTCCACTCTCTCCTTCCTACCTGACATTTCTTCACTCACTAAAACTGCCTTCTTTCACCTTCGCAATATCACTCGTTTACATCCCTTCTTAAACATCAATGATGCTGAGACACTGGTTCATGCCTTCATTACTTCTCGTCTTGACTACTGTAATTCTCTTTTTTTATGGTCTACCAAACACAACGTTAATGCTTCAATACATCCAGAACTCTGCAGCCAGGGTCCTCACTTCTTCAATGAAATCTTGTCACATTACTCCCATCCTACACAGACTTCACTGGCTATCCTTTCGTTTTCGTATCCAATACAAGATTCTCCTCATCACCTTCAAAGCACGTCATGGTCTTGCTCCCCTATATATTTCTGATCTCATTCACACTTACTCCCCACTTTGCACACTACTCTCCTCAGAAACTGCTCTGCTGTCTGTCCCACGTTACAGGTTAGCATCGCTTGGTGGCCGAGCGTTTCAAAACTCACCTTAAATCATTTCTCTTCCTCTCTTGCTTCTCTGATGACTGACTGCATTTTCTGTTTCATGCCTGGTTCCAACGTTTATCTGTACTTGTGTGTGTATATATTATGTTTTTTTTTGTTTTTTTTTTGCTTTCTCCCTTATTTCCTATTTTCCTGTTCTGATACTGTACTGTGACCTTGAGTTTGTAGAAAGGCACTATATAAAATAAACATATAACTATTATTATTATTAATTAAGAACACATTTTTGGGAGTTATTCCATAACATTTAGTTTTTATATGTGTACCACTGTTCAGAACTGTGCTAGCTAACCATGTGCTAACTAGCCTCTTTGAGCTAGGTTCAAAAGTATCTAAAATTGTCACTACCAAACCATTTGGTGGAGTTTCGGTAGAGACATCTTTGTTTTTTGGGTATTATTCCATAAAATTGTCACTACTGAAACAATCATAACCAAAATATTTTGTGGAGTTTCGGTAGTGACATGTTTTTTTGGGGGGTGTTATCCCATAAAACTGTCTCTGTAACAGTCTGTGATGTAATGTGGTTACTACCAAAGCACTACCAAAAACGTGCAGTCACTACCAGTACATGGGATGTATTGGCAAAAATAAAGTATACTAAATTATCAACTAAGATGTTATGGTAGTTTTTGGTTCAATGTATATTTAAACTAATGAATCCTTAAAGGAGTAGTTCACTTTCAGAACAAAAATATACAGATAATGTACTCACCCCCTTGTCATCCAAGATGTTCATGTCTTTCATTCTTCAGTCGTAAGGAAATTATGTTTTTTGAGGAAAACATTTTAGGATTTCTCTCCATATAATGGACTTCTGTGGTGCCCCCGAGTTTGAACTACCAAAATGCAGTTTCAAAGGGCTCTAAACGATCACAGCCGAGGAAAGAAGGGTCTTATCTAACAAATGTCGGTTATTTTCTAAAAATAATTACAGTTTATATACTTTTTAACCTCAAATGCTCATCTTGTCTAGCTCTTTGTGTACTCTGTGTAGAGATTATAAAGTATATAAATTGTAAATGTTTTTAGAAAATAACCGATCGTTTCACTAGAGAAGACCCTTCTTCCTCGGGTGGGATCACTTAGAGCCCTTTGAAGCTGCATTTAAACTGCATTTTGGAAGTTCAAACTCGGGGGCACCATAGAAGTCCATTATATTGAGAGAAATCCTAAAATGTTTTACTCAAAAAAACATAATTTCTTTACGACTGAAGAAAGAAAGATATGAACATCTTGGATGACAAGGGGGTGAGTACATTATCTTTATTATTAACTACTCCTCTAACTTTGAAATCAGTATAATCAACTTTTTGCCTTTTACAAAGATAAATTGGATTCAAAATACAACAAATCTCATAAATGACATGAAATATCGGTAAAGAAATTATTGATTTACCTCTTAAAAATTTAGAAAATAGCACAAAAAAAATTACAATGTAGATGTAAGCAAAACCTTAATAGGTCAATATCCCTTCTAATTAAATTATTATTACTGTGTTTCGGTAGTGACAAATTTGAGGAGAGGACAAGTATTCCCAAAACATCCTGAAAATCCAAAATGGGAATTAACTGCACAATTACTAGAAATGTGTACCTTGGTTATTATACAATTTGCATACATACAATTTTTGGGGAAAAATATTTTTTTCTAGACGTTTCCAATTCTGACCTTGGACCAGTTCTGTAGAATGGCCCATTTATAATGTAATTGTACTTATGTAATTATGATGAACTGTCCTGCTTTTTTGACATTTGACTTACAATTGTTACAAAAGTCTTTTGCCCAGTCTTTTGTCCTTGCAGGACTATAATCCATTTTTGTATTTTGGTGGGAATAATTACTACAGTAGATATTAACTCATAGTAGAAAATACAACTCGAAACAACATACAAGAATGGGAACCTACTGTTTATACCTTTGCAGGTTTACTAAGCATCCTCTAAATCCGTGTTGACAAAGTGTGGCACTAACCTTACCATGGAAAATGTAGAAGAACTGAAACTCCGAGTTTCTCTGTGCAAGTTCTCTGAGGCATCCTCCAAAGTAAAGAGGTCGGGCATACGAAAACTCTCAACAGGACCAATCTGGAAGAAGAGTCGCTAGATGTGCATGCAGCGCGGCCCAATGGCGAGGAATGGAGGTTGTTTTGAATCGGCGAGACTGCCTAGCCAATCAGGCCGGTCTCGTGTTGAGCTAGCGCGAGGCTGAGCGCATGGGGTTTAAAGAGGAGAGAGAAGGGAAGACAGTGGCGAGATTTCTATCAACTCAACAACACAGGTACGGAAAGCCGTCTAATATTTAACACAACACATTTCAGTCATTTTAAGCTCAAATGTTTTATTTCATTCATATTTATATATGTTTTTATTTAAATGTGAAATTAAAATTTATTTCCCTAAACAGAATAAATGTGATTTTTTTTTAAATAAATACGTTCATATGTGAAGGTCAAAAAGGAGTTATGCATATTTGCAGTTTGTTTGATAATGTTTGCGTTTTGTCTTTCTGAGAGATTTCTAATAAATCACAGAAATGTCAATAAAACAAATAAAAACTGTATTTTTACAGAGGTCAAACGTCATTTTTAGATTTACTGGTATTAGCACTAATACTGTTTCATTTTCTTTAAGTGAAAGATTAAAAGTTATTAAACTGATTTTTCCCCGGACTGTATTCTATACGCGCATCGCTGCTGAATATGGCTCGCTGTGTCCTGTCTATGAGCCACCCAGCCTTCTTCTATACAGACCGATTTCGATGACATCTTCACGTAATGAAATATTTTGTCCTCGAGAACATTCGCTTATGCTATTATTCTATGCTCTTTATCTCATTATGTGAAATACGGAACTGTATACGCGCTGGAAACATGTTATTGCATTTTTCCTTTTCCAACTTAAACAAGCGCGCTTGCCGTGTATTAAAATGGCTGGCGATTGAAACCATTGACGAGCAGCTATTCCTTCACGCAGCAAGGACGGGATAATTTCAGAGAGAAAACATCCATTTCAGATGCAAAACTGCCCGTTCCTTTCGTTTTCGCTTTGTAATGTCTATCTCTAACTCTTTGTATTAAAATAAAGACAGTGCATAGCGATTTATCATCTTTTCCAGCTTGACAGTTGCGCTGGATACACTCGCATAGGCAATGGCTGGCTGTAGTCTTTGTTAAGGCAGCACTGCGCCAAGCGACAGCTAGGGCTCAACTTGGAAAAACAGTTAAATGCGCCGAAATGGGATCTGACAGGCTTTTACAGTCATTTTAAACTAAAAGTACAATATTTATTTTAGTTAGTTAATATGTTTTTCTTTTAATCAAAGCCTTTGGGTCGCTAAAATCGTCTTTTAAACCCAAGGGGGTGTGTGTTGCTTTGTTGCACGGTCAACCCATCTGTTTGCTCGCGCTGCAAAGAAGCCATTTTAATGAATGGAGAACAGCAGCGCAAGGCAGAGCTTATACCAGTTACTATATATAATAGCCTCTATATGCTTGTAAACGGGCAGAACGCTGTAATGCATAGTTTTAAACCAAGAACAGCGATTGAGCTCGAAATAAATTATTAATAAGGTGTGAAAGATTTAGCAAAATAAACAACAGTTTCTGTCATGAGGATGCATTCGTGTAAAGATGCTTTTTGTTTTTAGTGGGTTTTATTGCTTCGCACAACCGTCCTCACATGAGCGCCCAAGTGCGTTTCTGTGTAACCTATAAGAGTGTCTATGAAGGAAATTCATGTCTGTGCAATAGAGTAGTCCAAACTTTTCTAATAATAACAAACAATAAAAGGTGTATTGTTAATAGCTCTAGCACATTAGCCACAAAGAATATGGCGGTGGCACATTGTATTTTTCCAAAAAAAAAAAAAAAAAGGCTGTGAACACCAATCAGTCTCATTAATAATCAGTTCACATCCCCCATGCAAGAAGGACGGGTCTGGAATTCCCTTTGTGTATCATCTTAGTCTAATAAGCCCTGCACCCCACTGATGTTAGAAATGTAGTCCTATTTAAAAAAAATAAGTGCAATAAGACATTTTATGTTTTTATCAATTTTTAATAGTCACACCCGACAAAATTGAGTAACATTATTGTTTTTTACACGCTTTATTTCCTATCATTTTAGATACAAATACAGCACAAGAGAAGACGTCAGTTCACACAGGCCCCTCTCATCCAACGAAAATGGCAAAAGGAGACCCCAGGAAGCCCAAGGGCAAGATGTCTGCTTATGCCTACTTCGTTCAGACATGCAGAGAGGAGCACAAGAAGAAAAGCCCCGAGATTCCAGTCAGCTTTTCAGAATTCTCCAAAAGATGCTCTGCAAGATGGAAGGTTAGTTTTGAGATAAAATGTTCCAATAATATTTGACTCAAATGATTTAAATAAAGCAATGCAGAAGTACTTTCCTATTCTCAGTGAAAAATTCTCTTGATTTGTTGCGTAGGCGATGTCCGATAAAGAGAAATCCAGGTTTGAAGATATGGCCAAACAGGACAAGGTGCGTTATGATCAAGAAATGATGCACTACATGCCTGGAGGCAAGAGAGGCAAAAAGAAGGATCCCAACGCACCCAAGAGACCAGCGTGAGTAGACCTGACACACATTTTGAAAATTGTCTGTATGTAGTTATTGTAAAGGATATTTAGTTCATTTGATTACCCTAGTAAAAAAGTAATATATTGAAAATATATTTATAGTATAGTTCAAACCTATTTTCATATTTACTGACATATTGGAGTACTGCTTGTGCACAATGCACATTTCTTAATATTAAGCCTAAAATGTGTTTTAATGTCACTATTGATGAGAATTGTATGATCTTTGAATAATATCAGTCTTTAAATGCAAGATATTTAAGGTGCACCCAAAGTATACTTGCAATTTGCACTACTTCTGCACAATTAAACTGCATTAAGTACAAAATTAGTTGTTCCAATTTAGCAGACTTTAAGTATACCAGTTTAGTACACTAAAAGTACAATTGCAAGGTAGTGCAAAGGTAGATTTGTAGTATACTTGGCATATAATAAATGTATTTCAAATAAATTTCAGTGCATTTATTTTTCACTAGGGTAGGACAGGGTTTAGTTTGCTATATTCTGGCATCTTATTTGTTACATGGAGCTTTCAATGATAGTTATTAATTTTATTTTATTTTCTTTCCAGGGTAAATAGAGCATTATCTTACAAATGTTGATGAATAAATTTATCTCGCCACCTTTTATGATCATCAGCTCTGGATTTTTCCTGTTCTGCTCGGAACATCGTCCACAAATCAAGGCTCAGTATCCTAGCTTGGGCATCGGAGACGTGGCCAAAAAACTTGGTGAGATGTGGAACAGCCTCACAGATTCCAACAAACAACCCTATCTGATAAAGGCCAACAAGCTGAAGGACAAGTATCAGAAGGTATGTCTCGATCTAAATGCTTCAGTAGTCCACTAAATCACAATTCCAGTATTTTCCAATATAACAATGTTTCCTTTTTGTGCAGGATGTTGCAGACTACAAGACGAAGGGCAAGGTTGGGGGTATGTCGATGAGCATGGGAATGGTGGCAAATGGTATGGCTCCGAAACCCATGATGAAGAGCAATATGGATGACGACGACGATGAGGAGGATGAAGACGAAGAAGAGGATGATGATGAATATGATGATGATGAATAGACTGTCATTTTTGTATGTTTGATCAATTCTGATTATAATACCTATTTCTCCCCCATTCAAGTCCAGTAGATACGGAATACACTGGTGGTCTTTCATAGCCCCGTTGTTGTTTTAATAGAAGTGGAATGTTTTGTGTGCTTTCAGTGAGAGACTTATTACCACAGTTTCTTACTTCCAGCTTTGTGTGCGTGTGAGTGCATGTGCACATGTAAAGATCTCACTTCATCATGGTAGCCAGTGTCTTCCTAGCCCATCTTTGTATCATTTTACCAATTGTATAACAAAAGGCCTTTACACAAGTAATCCCCCTTCCTGTATATGTAAATCTCTGCCCTATATATATATTTTTTGTTTGTTTGTTTAAGAGGTTCCTGAGTGTGTAGCTCTGTATATGGTTGACATTGAGTAGATATTGTTCATGATTGTAGTATGTTGCATGTGGAAAGGCGTAACAGTTTGGAACTGTGCGCCGATATCAGACATTTCATGCCGAAACCATCATTAGCTTCCTCTTCCTTGTCCAGTTTAGGAAAAAAAGCAGTGCTAAAAAGAGCAGTTGCCACCAGCACGTCAGTTAGTCCCTTTGCAGGGGTGTGCGCTATATGTTGTTAACTATACTACATGATATATTAGCACATCCGTGATCAGTGTAGGAAAGATATTTGTATTATCTTTCCTATATATGAACTGTTGTGTGATCTAGGAATGCACTCTAGAAATACTGATTTGAAAAACTGTAAAATGCTGTGAAGTCAGGTCAAAAGGTTTCAATATGAGGCAGAAAAGAGCTGTTAGCACCTTTGAAATCTGGCATAAAAATTTAGCATTGAAAAAAAAAAAGTCCTGGTTATATCTAAACAAAATGTCAGTATTGGCCAGTGTTGATATGGTCACTGACATGTTGTGCATCCCTAGTTTGTTTCTTATATTTTGTTGAATATAAAGTTAGAAACGATGCTGATGATAAATCTGTACTTATCTGTATCTATGATTTTCATTTTATATGTTTGAGGTTTGCAATTAAATTGAAACATTTTTATTTGTGTTTTGTATGTCTGTACCAAGAATATATGAGAGAGAAACCCTCATGAATGGACCTTGAGGAAAATATCTAGTGTATTGTATGCACAATATTTATTGAAAAACTTTCAAAGATAGCTTTAGGAATGATTTTGGCTACCTTCAGCCACTGATCCTTAACTAAAGTGTTAAAGTTTGAAAGTTATAATTATTATAGCGATAGCCCTTGCACCTAGTCATACTGAAATCGCAAAAGCCTTTGAAGCTTATATATACAGCTGAGGTCAAAAGTTTACATACACCTTGCAGAATCTGCAAAATGTTAATTATTTTACCAGAATAAGAGGGATCATACAAAATGCGTGACATTTTTTATTTAGTACTAACCTGAATACGATATTTCACATAAAATATGTTTACATAGTCCACAATGGGAAATAATAGTTGAATTTATAAAAATTACCGTGTTTAAAAGTTTTCACACACTTGATTCTTAATGTTGTTACCTGAATGATCCACAGCTATTTTTTTTTTCTTTTTGGTTGTTTAGTGATAGAGTCCCTTGTTTGTCCTGAGCAGTTAAACTGCCTGCTGTTCTTCAGAAAAATCCTTCAGGTCTTACCATTTTCTTTTTCTTTTTAGCATTTTTGTGTATTTGAACCCTTTTTTAACAATGACTGTATGATTTTGAGATCCATCTTTTCACACTGAGGACAACTGAGGGACTCATATGCAACTATTACAGAGGTTCAAATGCTCACTGATGCTTCAGAAGGAAACACAATGCATTAAGAGCCAGGGGTGAAAACTTTTTGAAGATCAGGGTAAATGTAACTTATTTTGTCTCTTGGGAAACATGTAAGTATCTTCTGTAGCTTCCGAAGTGCAGTACTAAATGAAAAAATATATATTTACGCAAAATAAGGAAAATGTACACATCTTCATTCTGTTCAAAAGTTTACAGCCCTGGCTCTTAATCCATCATTTTTCCTTCTGAAGCATCAGTGAGCATTCAAACCTTCTGTAATAGTTGCATATGAGTTCCTTAGTTGTCCTCAGTGTGAAATGAAGAATCTCGAAATCATAGTCATTGTTAGAAAGGGTTCAGATACACGAAAATGCTGAAAAACCAAAGAATTTGTGGGACCTGAAGGATTTTTGAAGAACAGCGGGCAACAAGGGACTCATGAACAACTATCACTTAAAAAAAAAAAAAAAAACAGCTGTGGATCATTCAGGTAACAACACTGTATTGAGAATCAAGGGCATGTAAACTTTTGAAAGGGGTCATTTTTATAAATTCAACTATTATTTTCTCTTGTGGACTATATGTAAACATCTTTTATATGAAATATCTTATTCAGGTCAGTACTAAATAAAAAATATCATGCATTTTGTATGTGTCACAACCCCGTCTGTCATTGGTTTCTCCCATTGTCTTCCCCTGCCATTCTGTGTTCATTTGGTTTAGCCCTGTGTTTAGCCATTATCTGTTTCACCTGTCCTTGTAATCATTAGTCATCTGTGTCACCTCTGTTTGATAATTAGTTGCCCTTTATAAGTCTGTCTTTGAGTTTAGTCTTTTGTCGGTCTTTAACGTTATCTGGATGTGTGTGAAAGCCCTCTGTGTTCCTGCCTGTTCCTGCCTTGTTCATCCTGGAGAATTCTATTAAATTTATTGTTGATTGGTAATCTCGTCTATCGTCTCGTCTCGTCCTGCACACCCGCGTGACAGAAAGACCGACCCAAAAAAAAAAAATTCACGGCGTCTTCCCCTGCGTTTATTTTCCGTTTTTTTTGTATCAGTGTTTAGTTAATTTTTTTTCCCCCCCGTCATGAATGATCCCGCCGTCCTCATCCTCCTCCTGAAGCAGGGGAACCGCTCTCTCGAGGACCACACCAGAGACTTTATATTCCTCGCCCCGTTCACGCACTACCCGGACAGTTGCCTATGCACGTTCTACCGCGTGGGACTTAATGATAACATCCAGAGGCAGCTGTCCGGGGAGGGTCCTCGAGAGAGCCTCGCCGACTACATCGAGTGGGTGCTGGTGTCCAGCAGAGCTTCGTTGACCGCGAAGGATGACACCAGCCCCACTCCAGACCCAGAACCCAGCCCAACATCACCCCGACAAGCGGAGTTGCAGCCCGAGCCCACCGACGATGGAGAGCCCGAGCCGAGAGCGACAGAGCCAGAGCCGGGCCCATCGGACCAGGTGCGAGAGCCGACTGCTACATCCGCGACGGTGGAGTACGACGTGGAGCAAGAGAGGGCTACAGAGAGCCCTGCCCACTGCACCACCACTGGGGGTGAGAATGAGCAACACTCTGGGGACTTAATAGACTTTTCCACAGAACCACTGGCCTGCCTGAACTTCCCACCCACCCGCCCTCTTCTGCCTATGCCTGAGTCTCCGCTGGTCCCGTCCAGCCATCCTGAGTCTCCGCTGGTCCCGTCCAGCCATCCTGAATCTCCGCTGGTCCCGTCCAGCCGTCCTGAATCTCCGCTGGTTCCGTCCAGTCGTCCAGAGTCATCGCTGATTTCGCCCAGCCTTCCTGAATCTCCGCTATCACCTGTCAGTCCCCCTGCTCACCCTCAGTCATCCACCTGTGCAGTGGGCTCGCCGCGGGACTGCCAGCTTCCATCGGCGTCTCGGCTGGAGGATTCCTCAGCTCCGCCTCCAGCCTCCGAGTCCTGGACTCCGCCTCGGCCCTTCGACCCCGCGGTTCCACCACGGCTCTCGACGCCCTCCTCTCCACCGTCGCCCGTCGATCCACCAGCTCCACCGGGCTCCATCGTCTTTCCGGCTCCGCCCTGGTCAGTCGTCACCCCATCGGCTCCTCAGGACTCTGCTCCTCCGGCTGTGCCTCGTCGCGCCGTCCCACCGGCTCCTTGGGACTCCTCCTTCCTGCGGGCACAGCCTCCATCCTCTGTCGCTCCGGCTCCGCCGCGGATCTCCGGGACTCCGCCTCCGCCTCGGGCGCCAGAGCCTGCTCCACCTTGGCCCTCCGGATCCTCGGCGTCACCCCGGATCATCGGCTCTCCGTCTCCGCCTCGGGCTCCTCCGCCATCTGCTCCGCCTCTGTCGGTCGGCCCCATGGAGTCGGCACGCCTTCCTCCACCATGGCTCCTCCCTCCGTCGGCTCCACCGTGGGCCGTCATCATGGCTGTGGTCTGGGTCAGTTCCTCCTGCTTCAGGCCCCTCCTGTTTCCTCCCTGGCTCCTCCCACCTTCGTCGCCCCCCTGGACTCTGTTGACTTTGTTTGTTGTCCCCCTCCAGGGGTACCGTCCTCCGCCCAAGCCTCCTCCCTTATGTACTCTGTTCTTCCGCCCCTCTCGTTTTCTCCACGGCGCGAGGACGCGCCTTTCCGGAGGGGGGCGTGATGTCACAACCCCGTCTGTCATTGGTTTCTCCCATTGTCTTCCCCTGCCATTCTGTGTTCATTTGGTTTAGCCCTGTGTTTAGCCATTATCTGTTTCACCTGTCCTTGTAATCATTAGTCATCTGTGTCACCTCTGTTTGATAATTAGTTGCCCTTTATAAGTCTGTCTTTGAGTTTAGTCTTTTGTCGGTCTTTAACGTTATCTGGATGTGTGTGAAAGCCCTCTGTGTTCCTGCCTGTTCCTGCCTTGTTCATCCTGGAGAATTCTATTAAATTTATTGTTGATTGGTAATCTCGTCTATCGTCTCGTCCTGCACACCCGCGTGACAGTATGATCCCTCTTATTTTGGTCAAATAATTAACATTTTGCCAATTTAACTGTAGACCAAGAATGTAGAGAGAGTACAGCATGAATGGACCTTGATGACAATATCTAACATAATGTATGCACAATATTTTTTGAAAAACTTTTTGAAAAATAGGTGTAGGAAAGATTTTGGCGACCTTCAGCCATAGATGAAGCTTATGTATACTTCTTTCTTCAATATAAAAGCAACAGTTTTAATTTACATAAATATGCATCACTTAAAAAATAGCTTTTGCTGCATAATGGTTCACAAATGTAGCCTACTCAAAAGTCAAGTTTAGGAAGCCAGACCCTGTGTAATGAAGTCATTAGTGCAGTATGTCTTTAAATAATCAAAGTTTAAACTATGAATCCCTGATTTTAAATTTTCTTCAAAATCTTATAGGATATTTTGGATTGTTTTCTAAACGTGACCCTAGACCACAAAACCAATCATAAGTAGCATGGGTATATTTGTATTTATATTACTGAAAGACATAGAGTGGAAACTGATATTAATCGGCATTTTTTAGGTATTCTGTTATACTGTTAAACGTTACAAGCTATCAGAATTTCATCTTATTTTTGGTCACAGAAATAACAATCTGCACTAAGTTTGAACAAAATTGAGGTGTTTTCCTCCTTAACACAGAGATCCATATTATCACTGTATCATATGTGACCCTGAACCACAAAACCAGTCTTAAGAAGCACGGGTATATTTGTAGCAATAGCCAAAAATACATTGTATGGTTTAAAATCATAATTTTTTTCTTTTATGCCAAAAATCATTAGGATATTAAGTAAAGATCATGTTCCATGAAGATATTTTGTAAAATTCCTACCGTAATTAGATCAAAACGTAATTTTTGATCAGTAATATGCATTGATAAGAATTTCATTTGGACAACTTTAATGGCGATTTTCTCAACATTTTGATTTGTTTGCACCCTCAGATTCCAGATTTGTTGTATCTCGGCCAAATATTATCACATTCTAACAAACCATACATCACTGGAAAGCTTATTTATTAAGTATAAATCAATAAATGACCCTTAACACTGGTTTTGTGGTCCAGGGTCACACATATGACTATGGAAGCGCATTATTCATCAACTCGTAATCAACCGCAGATATATTTGATTTTCATTTAGTGACATTGTGTGACTGTTGTTTAAATTTACGTCACTAGATGGCGCAAGGCTCTATTTTATTGTACAAGTTTGCATGAGCCATTAGTTCATGTTTGCCTTACATAATGCCATCATGGGAATTCTTTCGATAATGACATTAGTGACATGCTGAAATTAGATGGGAGTCATATGCACTCATAAAGGAACTCTATATTAGTTCGTCATGGAGGAAATTAACTCTCGTTTCACAAACGCAGTTTATCAGTCCCTCGCAGTCTGTTGCGTTCCTGTTTAATGTCATTCGCCTCATCATTTTGACATTTTAATGATCTGCGTTCCGAGATAACATTTTAGCTGTTGACATTTAGATGAAAACGCAAAATCCATCCAAATCCTGTCAGTTATATTACAAACACATTTTCAGTTTCTCCATGAAACCTTAAACAGATTCCCGGATACGCCGTATGATGCACGTAAATATGTAAATGTTTTAGTTTTTCCTCATACTGTACTGGGCAGCACACGTTCTTTCTAAACGACATTTCTGATTGGTAGTCCCTAGGGCAAAGTAGGAGGATTTCATGACCCATCGAATGACGTCAGGCATGTCTCCACGTTTGATTGGCTATTCGCGGTGCCTATCAAACCCTGAGGCCAAAGCCCAGTTGCTTGCTGTCTGAAGCGGCAGCGAGCGGAGTGGGGCGAGAGGCTTCCGTCTCTGGGCTGCGGAAACTATCCAGCGAGAGTGGCAGTGATTGAGGGAAGGAGGACCGCTTTACTCGAAGTCTCGGCTCGCTTACAAATCTGTTACACAGCATCTTTCTCTTGTTGAAGGAAAAGGCCTGCGGAGATGGGCGACAAGGCGGGGACCAGGTAAGAGACAGTTTTCAGCGCAGGTTCAATTCAGGCTCTGACTTCTTATTTTGAAGTCACGATATCATATTCTCACAGCCCACCCTGTGATGAACGATCCCGTCAAACCTTCAAGGCTAGAGGGATGGCGTGGGAAACCCAACGTTACTAGTCTGTCTGAGTGAGGCACACGGTCAATCTGTAGTCTACAGGACATGCATCGGCACTCGAAGCAAACGCTCTTAAAACATGATCACTGGACATCTTATGTACTTCACCCAGGGTGGGGTGACTGACCAGCACGCTACACCATAAATCTACAGCCCTGCTGTGTTCTTGTACACCCTTTGCAATTGAAATCTCTTCGGAGTATGCGTGGGTGTGCGCCATTTAGTTGCTTTAACGACTTGTGTTATCAACTGCGATGTGATGTTATCTTGTTGTTTGAGAACCCAAGTTGTGACTGATAAATATTATTTTTTTGCAGCGCTCGCTGCGGCTACTCATATTTATTCGCTACAACAACAAGCCCTTACTACGACAGGTTATTTGATGTTGCATGATTGTAACGTAAATGAGCAGACAGTTTATTATTTTCCGCCCCACTGCCCGAAACTGAAAAGTCTGTCGCACCCAGTGCGAGAAATTCCTGCTCATCACTGCACGCTCACTTCCTCAACTTTCAGAAAAGGCCTCGACGTTTCCTGTTGCAGAGAAGCGGCGGGGTTTGATGAGCCTGAAATCTCATTTTAACACCTCTGTCTGTGCAGAATAGGCCCTATAGGCGCAGTGTAGATAGATAGTCGAGTCGTGGGCGACCATGTACGTGCGCTGAGTTTGATGAGTAACCCAGCAATTCTCTCAGTTGTGCCTTCAGTTCTGCTTACATGTCACGGCTCACACCATCATGAGAGGAAACCCACGGGCTTTCTTCCCCCTGACTATCTGTAGGCTACATTTTGGGCTTTAACAGAGGGTTGCATGTCATGTTACTCTGTTTAGCTGTTGGTTTGACGTCTGACACGCTTAGAACTTGCACAATACATGCAAGAGTCCCTTTTCACATTCAGATGCAATGTTAATTTTCTTAACCTTATTTTTTTCTGAACATTTAGAGATGTATAAAAATTAAAGTTTGCCTGTATGATACAAAACGTAAAACACATTTGATACATCATGACTTTTTATGGCCCCTATAGGTGACCCAGGACCACAAAACCAGTTGAAATGAAGATGTATGCATAATCTGAAAGCTGAATAAGCTTTCCATTCATGTATGGTTTGTTAGGATATGACAAAATTTGGTGGAGACAACTATTTGAATATTTCTGGAATCAGTGGGTGCAAAAAAAAAAAAAAAAAAAAAGAGAGAGAGAAAATCGCCTTGAAAGTGGTCCAAATAAAGTTCTTAGCAATGCATATTACTAATCAAAAATTAAGTTTTGATATATTTACGGTAGGGAATTTACAAAATATCTTCATGGAACATGATCGTTACTTAATATCCTAATGATTTTTGGCATAAATTAAAGGTAAATTTTGACCCATACAATGTATTTTTGGCTATTGCTACAAATATACAAATATAAATTGATCCATACATTTGTTTTTTTCTCAAAAAAAAAAATCAACATCAAGTAAACCTAAGTTGCTTTAGTCCAGTTAAAGTTTGTCTTGAAATATTTCTAACAATCCTAAAGCTTTTCTAACATTACTTCATATAAATCATTAAATATTTCACAGCAAAAACACATGTACCATGACCTGAAGGCAAACATTTTAGAAATGTGCTAAATAATGCTCTTCAAAAACCTGTTGTATCATATTTGATCTGTACATTTTAACAGGGTTTTTCTTTAAAAAAAAAGGTAATGTTTGTCTTGAAGTATTACTAACAGTCAAAGCTTTTCTGAAAGCTAGTTAAATGCAGAGCACAAATTCCTAGTATGGGTCACCATACTTGGCCTCACTTCACCTCCTTTCCTTTCCTTTCCTTTCCTTTCCTTTCCTTTCCTTTCCTTTCCTTTCCTTTCCTTTCCTTTCCTTTCCTTTCCTTTCCTTTCCTTTCTTTTCCTTTCCTTTCCTTTCCTTTCCTTTCCTTTTCTAACAGTACAAATCTTTAAATATTTCACAGCAAAAAGACATGTGTACCATGACCTGAAGGCAAACATTTTAGAAATATTCTAAATGACTTTTTACTTACTAAAAAGTGAGAACTATCGGTCCGAGATTGTGTGCAACAGGTTTATCAGCAAAGCTTTGGTATTTACAATTTTTGGTCTTAAAATAGTATACAGTAGGCTTTATAGAGTTAAAGCCGCAGTTCACCTGATGTTCAACCCTTACGTTTTACCAAACCTGACTTTCTTTCTTTAGTGAAACACAAAAGGTGTTGTGCGGAATAAAAGCCTTGGTCACTGTTCATGTTCATTGAATGGAGAAAAGATGCACATGAACGGTTACTGAAGCTGACAGTTCCTAGCATTTTGCCAAATGTCTCTGTCTTTCTGTCTTCCACGGATGAAAGTAGGTCATAGGGAAACGACATGAGGGTGAGGAAATGATGAAAAAATATATTTTTTTTGTGAGAAATATCCCTTTATCTTCTATATTTCTGTTGTCGATGCTTTCGTTTTGCCACTGAAATGCAAACTTTTGCTTTGTAAAGGAGCTTGAGGAGCAGTGATTGTTACATGCTTATTGTATTGTAATAAGATTAAATAGCATGGCTTTTGTGTGTAGGGAACAGTTGTTCATCGGCCCACTACAGAGCAAACGTAGCTCGTATTGATTGACACACATTCATAGCGCTGCAAAGCTGTGAAAGAGGCGTTTTATGTAGGTGTCATCGGCCCTTCTGTGCATTCAAATTAGCCCTGGGTAGATTAAAGCCCGCTATCGCTACATCATTTTTTTAAACTTATCATACTCGCTATTTATAAAATATTTTGCCACCTAAGACCCTCACAGATCTCAACCGTATACCCTGTTGCTGTTTTTGCCTGGCAAATTCTGATTCATCCTCTCCTGTGGATCACTCGCTGGAGTTGTTGTGGGGGTGTTGGTGGATCTTGCAGGCTTAGCAGTGTGTGGTGTCTTATGAAATAAGGAGGCAAATCCCCTCCGTGTGTGGATTTTATTTTTATTTTTTTACTTTTTAAAAAAAATGATCAACCAGAGGACAAATCTGCGATATCTTTGTTTTTTTTTTTTTAATATGCTTGTATTAACATCAAGTTAAAATCAAGTCACATCAAGGTTTATTTTTAACCATTTGGCATTGCTTCAGAAAATAACTGTAACAGTGTTGTAACAATATTTTGCATGCCTTTTAATTTATTAGCGTGAACTGTGGTTAGGCCATTATAATTATTAATGGTTACTTTCCTTTCCACTCATTAGTCATCAAATACTTTGTAAACACAATAAATATATAAAAGTGACAGGCACTGCGCTGCAGCTTTCATTTACTCACTAAAAACCATTTATTCACGGATCATTTCATGTTTCAAGTCTGTTTATTTCGATTCATGGGCCAAAGTGATGTCCAGGTTGTTTACTTTGTAATTAGTCATTTTCACCCGTTTGACCTATATAAATGTTGGTGAACAGGGACAAGATAATGAAGCAGTCACTGTGAAGTAGGCTTTTCCATCTCGTACGTGAGCTTAAAGGCGGGCGTACACGGTGCGATTTTTGAGGTCGTACGAGCTCGCATGCGATTTTTGTGGTTATCGGAGGGAATCGTCTCTTCTCGTATGGTCGGAGCTCGTATGGTGTATGACAACTTACGAGACGAGCAGAGTGCCTTACGAGCACTTCACGACCTCACGATCATTTTTAAACATGTCAAAAAACTTCGGGAGCTGTCGGATTGAAGACGTGACATGTGTGCTGTTGAAAGAGCTGATTTGTTGAGCAAACGGCAAATGACCAATCAGAAGCTAAAGAAAACCACAGAAGATGAACATGACAGCGCCACACGGTGACTTGGACTATTGAGAAAGAGGATAAACTCGCTGTATGAGGTATCGATCGTTGATCGATCACCTATTGTTTTCTACAGTGGTGGCCAACTAGCCCCCTCGACGTGCATAATACTACGTTAAAACATACATTACAATGCTGTACAGTGCTGTAGCATTGCAGTTCCAATGTCTTTAATTTAATGCATGTTAGCACTGCTGTAGAGGTGAAGTTTTGTCAAGTTTGCAACGAGTGTACACACGCAATGGTGATCCGACGGTTCCTGCATGTGTAGCAAATTGTCACAGCTCATATTTTTTATATGCAGTTATGAGATAGACAGAGAGCAGTTTTATTGAACAGTACATACACAGTATATTATACACAGCCTTCCTCTCAGAATGTGATTGCCTCGGAAATCGGCAGGTTTTAAAATCGTGCCGTGTACCACTGCGTCCGTAAAAAAAGTCACTCGTGACGTGTGCGTGACCATACGGTCTTCCGACTGTCCGAATTCGCACCGTGTACGGCCGCCTTAAGGGAGGCAAAGTATTATTGCATTAAATTATTTGTTGTTTATACGTTATTTAAAGGAGTAGTTCACTTCCAGAACAAAAATTGACTGATAATGTACTCACCCCCTTGTCATCCAAGATGTTCATGTCTTTCTTTCTTCAGTCGTAAAGAAATAATTTTTTTGAGGAAAACATTTCAGGATATTTCTCCATATAGTGGACTTCTATGGTGCCCTGAGTTTGAACTTCCAAAATTCAGTTTAAATATAGCTTCAAACAATCCCAAAAGACATCCCAAAAAACATCTTGGATGAGAAGGGGGTGAGTACATTTTCTGTAATTTTTTGTTCTGGAATTGGACTTCTCCTTTACTCTCTTGTTTATTAATATTTGTTTTGGATAAAAAAACATAAATATATAAAATGTAGAAGTGTTAGCAACTTTACACAGCCACTCAGTCTAATGTGCGCTATTGAAGTGTCTCTGTGGAGTGTGGAAGCTGAATAGTAGCGCTTTAACTGCATGACAGACGGAGGTGCCGCTGCGGTCACTTGCTCTTAAAATACAAATTTTTGGTCATACAAATAGAAGTAATACATCTTTTAAATCTGTAAAGACTCTGTTTATTTGTGTTCACTCAGAATAACAACGAAACGTTGCGCTTTTGTATAATAACGAAAGCAAACAGGATGCACTTCCTGACGTCTCAGTCTCTGTGAACTTAAGCGCAAAACTTCAATACTCTATGTATACTTGCCTTACAGACATGAAAATATAGGCTAGCCATAGAGAGTGAAATGTCTACTTTTAAATGAACAAATTCAAATAGTAAACAAATATTCCTAGATTATGTAATCCATATGAAACATGCAGAAAGAAAGTGCTTGTTTATCAATAAATGATTAAACCGTTAATGCAGCCTCCTTGCTGTTTTTCCCTAAAACATTCATAATTATTATATCTGCCGCTGCGCTGTGGCAAGCTTTTTTTGTATGCGCACGAGCACTTATTAGACTATGCAGGCAATTAAAGGCTCATTATTATGATTTATATGGTTTCTTAAACGTGCAGCTAAAAGTCGACTAATCCTTAAAATGAACGACTACTAGTCGACCAGAAAAATCTTTTGTTGAGGGTAGTCCTAAAAATCTTTGTGCTCATCTCATAATATTCATTATGCTAACACAACCTAAATTATTGTCATTTTTGGAAATTGCAAATTTCATTGTAATAATTAATAACAGTTGTTTACATTTTACATGTTATGTTCAAGTAGCAATGCAGACAAGAGTAAATAACATCAACATTTGGGAAGTAAGAACGTTTAGGTGGTCAACATGGAAAGAGTAATGAAATGGAGGAATTGGAAAATCTAAAAAGCTTTCGAGACAGTAAGATGGAGATAGAGAAATGCACCAGACTTGTGCAGCTGTTTTTATACGCAAGTCTTTCTTTATGATTGCTCTTTAGTCCATTACCAATTCACAAGAGATGTGAGTGAAAAGAGCCATGAGTTATTCGCGGGAACTTGTCATGCATTGGGAGTGACTCCTCAGGTCACTCCGAGTTTTGTAATCACAGGGAATCACTGTGGTAAGACCAGAACAGGAAAAGTGGTTGGAAACGTTGTTTAAATGCTGAACAAAATGTCATGGAGCTCCATACCAGTGTTTTTCTATTTGCACCATACTTGCGCAATATCCTGCAGCTGAGTTGAACATTGGTTGGGGATTTACTGGAGGCTGGTTAGCGTATATTCCCTGTACACCAGCTTGAAACATCTGCATGCTCAAACTCGTACTCCCCTCATGTTGTCCTCATTTTGTAGTGTGATTGATTGGTGCGGTCCATTAAATCACATCCGCATCAGTAAATGAGCGTGTTGTAATTCTCCCCTCATTAGGGGTGTAAATATTAATCGATTCGTATCGATGCATCGATTATGCAGCCGCCGATTCAATGCATCGATTCGTCCGCAAGAGTATCGATTAATGCGTTTATTTTGCCACCTGTTTGTTCACTTGTCTATTTTTAGAATCCGTTCCGACCTTTCTTTTACTGTCTATGGCTCCGACGTAAGCGTACTACCTTCTCCTAAGCTGCGGGTGGCGCTAACCTCATTATTGTCTTCTACTTCACACGCGTTACTTTCGTTTCACAGTCCATCTATGATGTTGTTCATGTTCACACACCTCACGTTGTTGTCTGACTTTCAAGAGCGATGATTTTGAACTGATTTTGTGGAGTAGTGTTCTATTTGCAGTTCATCTACTGCAAAGGATGTGTGACCATTACCTCTTAATAAGATGCAAATTGTATTTTCAAAATGTAACCAATTTTGTATAAATGAAACTTTTTTTAAAACAGTGAATAGGCTAATTGGCCATAGTAGACCTGCACTATAAGCATTAGCCTTTTTTTTTTTTTTTTTCTTATTACAATTTATCTGATTGCACTTTGTAGATGCAGTAACTTATATTTGCTGTTCTATTTGCAGTGCATTGAGCACAACTGCTTTAGTGTAACATACACATTATGTGAATAGAATACTGTTTCTGTATTCTCAATAAAAGGCAAATTATTTACTATTTTTGTTGATTTATTTGAAACTTAATAGATATCATGTAAAAATATCTAGTATTGAATCGAATCGAATCGCATCGTATCACAGGGAATTCTGAAGTATCGGAAATAATCGAATCGTTGGCTTAAGAAATCGGTATCGTATCGAATCGTCTTGAAGGCTCCGATTTACACCCCTACCCCTCATGCCCTCGTCTTATTCTTCACTCTGTTAATCTCACCTTTTCACCTTTCTGCTGTCAGTGATTGACAAGTCCAAGTTTCACAAGGAGTCTGCGGTGAACATTTGACTGAGTTAATGCGTAGAAACTCAATGTTTTAATTGTGCATTTAAAAGAATAGGTAGTACTGTGAAACAAAAAACTAGATATTTTGAAGTATGTTTTCCCCATGTAATCTAAACAACATTAGACCCCACTAACATTCATTGTTCAGACCAAAAACACTTCAGATTTTATATTTTGTGTTCAATCGCAGAAGAAAGAAGGTCATGCAGGTTTGGAACGACATGAGGGTAAGTAAATAATGATAGATAATTCATTTTTAGGTGAACTGTCCCTTGAGTCTCGTTGACCTAGATGGAAAGGGTGCTACCAGTAATGGCACACAACACAGTCACAGTATTGCTGTTGCCTCCCAAGTTCGTTGTATGCGTGTTTATCTCTCTCACACAAATACACACCTCTAATTCATCAGCTGATGGCTCCATTATCTCATTTTAGGCTGAAAGGGCAATTCACTGGAGACTATTTAGACACCTGTCTGCACTGATGGATTAAGTCTCTACATTTAACAGGCGCCCGCTTCCTCTAACATATAGTCTCGTTTGTGGACTGAGCTAACCTCTCTCATGGGATTTTTGTCCCAGATGAATGATGTTCCACTCCACTTGTTTCGTTTTCATAGACTTCACACTACGTTTTTACATTTTATGATGCCTGCCCAAAATTTGCCACCATGATGCTAGGATGTTTTGGGTGGTTTCCATGAAGTTTTTTTGTCATTTTAGCAAGTTGCTATATGGTTGCTAGGGTGTTCTGGGTGGTTCCTTAATGGCTGAAGTAAAAAAACAACAACCATGCAAATATAAAAAAGTCACTTAAAAGTTTCCAGTTTCTTGTGCTTAGCATACATGTAAAAACCAAAATACTTAAAGAGATAATTAACCCAGAAAAAGATAATTACCCCATGGTTTACTCACCCTCAAGCCAAGATGTATATGACTTTCTTTATAAGATGAATACAATCAGAGGTATTTTAAAAATGTCCTGGCTCTTCTGAGCTTTGTATCAGCAGTAAATGGTTGTTGAGATTTTGAAGTCCAATAAAGTGTATCTATCCATCAAACAAGCGAATTGATGCATTTTTGTAAGAAAAATATCCATATTTAAAACTTTATTAGACTATTGACAATCAACAGCTATTCACTTCTATTATAAAACTAGGAAAAGCCAAGACATTTTTTAAATATAACTCCGATTGTATTCATCTGAAAAAACTCTCATGTGACCCTGGACCACAAAACCAGTCATAAGGTTAAATTTGACAAAACTGAGATTTATACATCATATGAAAGCTCAATAAATAAGCTTCTATTGATGTATGGTTTGTTAGGATAGGACAATATTTGGCTGAGATACATCTATTTGAAATCAGAAATCTGAGGATGCAAAAAAGTCTAAAAGACTGAGAAAATCACCTTTAAAGTTGTCCAAATTAGGTTCTGAACAATGCATATTACAAATCAAAAATTACATTTTGATATGTTTACAGTAGGAATTTTACAAAAAATCTTCATGGAACATGAACTTTACTTAATTTCTTAATGATTTTTGGCATAAAAGAAAATCAAAAATTTTGACCCATGCAATGTATTTTTGGCTATTGCTACAAATATACCCCAGCGACTTAAGACTGGTTTTGTGGTCCAGGGTCACATATGTGACCCTGGACCACAAAACCAGTCATAAGTAATTTTTTCGAAAATAAAATTTATACAAAATTTTAAAGCTGAATAAACAAGCGTTCCATTGATGTATGGTTTGTTAGGATAGGATAATATTTGGCCAGATGTAACTATTTGAAAATCTGGAATCTAAGGATGCAAAAATAAAATAAAAATATTGAGAAAATCGCCTTTAAATTTGTACAAATTATGTTCTTAATACATATTGCTAATGGAAAATTAAGTTTTGATATGTTTATGGTAGAAAATTTACAAAATATCTTCATGGAACATGGTCTTTACTTAATATCCTAATGATTTTTGCCATAAAAGAAAAATGGATAATTTTGACCCATTCCATGTATTTTTGGCTATTGCTACAACTATACCCATGCTACTTAAGACTGGTTTTGTGGTCCAGGGTCACATATACACCTAGGATGGCTTGAGGGTGAGTAAATAATTTTTTATCGTCTTTGCCACAAATGGTAGTTCTGAACTCGCAAAACTTCCTTATATAAAGTAATATTGTACTTTTACTGAAGAAGCTGCTCAATTTATGCTAGCATCCATGTGGTTTCCAAAGATTAGGGGTTTAAACAAGGTATGAGCAGTACTAATATTGTTTCTTGTCTTAGAGGGCACATATAATTATATAAACAGTCTGACTTTCTCTAAGAATAACTAAGTTGTGCTTTTTCTATTGTCAGGAGTATTTGGCCTGTGTATATATAAGATATTGTGAATCACTTCACACCGTCCCCCAAGCTCCTATTATGGAAAGCAAGAATTCAGAAGAATTCACCAGTTTGAGTTCCCAATGGGAAGTGGTCTAGAAAAACAACGTTTACACACGCAGCACCTCAGCAATGGAAAAATAATAAAAATGGAGAAGCGATCTCAGCTGGGTTCCTTTTTTTCCCATTATATTGCCGTTTTAATTAGGAAATTGCTTGTACTTGACCTCTATATCTTTTTTCCAAATAACTTTTACTTTGCTCTAGATGTGGGCTGTTAAAAGTAAGAGGGACGAGCTCTTTAAAACAGGCTGTAATTACGGGTGCTGGTGCACACTTGCTTTCTGACAACAGTTTTGTGACGTCACATGATGTCTGAGAGGTTAGCCTAGTGTTCTGTAAATTGTCCGCGTGTGTAAACGGCTGACAGGTGATTATAACCAGACATCCCTGGTGCTTCCCTTGGCTCCATCCTAAGACAACAGTGAGATTGATTAAGTCTCTCACACGCACACATTTACTATCTCCATCCATTACTGTGTCTGTTTTTCTCACTGCCGTCTCTTCCCGCTGGATCCTCTCCCATTGTTTGGTTTCAAATTTCTTTTTTTGCATTTGGGACATTTGCATGCTCACTTGCTTTGTTTAAATTTCTTGTTTTTACTGCACACGTGCCACCAAATGTGAGTGTCTACTTGTTTGTCATGTGGGAGGATTTGTTTACAGTATGATTGATGAATTTATTAGTGCTTGATGTTATGCATTTCCTGCTTCTTGTCTTTAGGACAAGTAAATGAATATTTTCACTTGTTTTAAAGAAATAGTTTACTTCCAGAACAAAAATTTACAGATAATGTACTCACCCCGTTGACATCCAAGATGTTCGTGTTTTTCTTTCTTCAGTCATAAAGAAATTGTTTATTGAGGAAAAACATTTTAGGGATTATCCCCATATAGTGGACATCTATGGTGCCCACGAGTTTAAACTTTCAAAATGCAGTTTCAGTGCAACTTCAAAGGGCTCTGAACGTTACCAGCCGAGGAATAAGGTTCTTATCTAGTGAAACGATTAGTCATTTTCTAAAAAAAATAAAATGTATATACTTTTAAACCTAAAATGCTTGTCTTGTCTAGCTCTGCGTATTCCGATTCAAGACAGTTAGGGTATGTCGAAAAACTCTCTCATCTCATTTTGTCCTCTAACTTTAGAAACTGATTGTTTCACTAGATAAGAACCTTATTCCTCGGTTGGGATTGTTTAGAGCTTTTTGAAGCTGCGCTGAATCTCAATTTTGGAAGTTCAAACTCTTGGGTCCCATAGAAGTCCATTATATGGAAATAATTCCTTATATGTTTAGTACATATAATGGATGCTTGGATGATGTATAAAGTAGAATTTATTATAATAACTTAAAAAATGTGAAGCAGAAAAAGTTGTAATTTCCATTTTCCACTCATATAAAAAAATAAAAAAATATCGCTCTGAGATGTTCAAAATCTCTCAAAGTAGTAATAATAATTTTAATAATAACATTAAAATTACTGTTGCTGTTAATAATAAAATTTTATGATGCAAAAAAAAAAAAAGATTTATTTCAATTTCGTCACTTTCATGCAGCACTGAAAGGTTATTGAGCCCTGAAAACCGTTTTCATTAGATTTTATTCACCTGAAGGAAAACTTTGGAGCAATGCTGTCATCCAGTGTAACATTAACTTTATAGTTACAGCTGCACTAATTTGAATTTAATGAACCTGGAGAGTGGTGTATAAGCAGAAAGAACTAGAATGCAGACTACAAGCAAATAGGATCTGAGATGCTAATAAAGGAATAATTTACCCAAAAGTCAAAATTTTGTTATCATGTACACTCCTATATGTACTCTAAAAAATGCTGGGTTATTTCAACTCTACTTCAGGGCAAATATGGACTAACCCGACTGTTGGGGTAAATTTTTTTTAAATAAAATTTTTAACCCAAGAGTTGGGTTAATCCATATTTTGACCCAAAATTGGATTGAAAACCCCCCAGCATTTTTTGGATTGTGACCATATTCAGTATAAAACAAAATATGCGTTGAAGGTTGTTCTTAACCAAATGGTTTTGGTTACTGTTGACTTTCACAGTATGGACAAAAAATATCTTTATTTTCTGAAGTAAAAAGTCATGCAGGTGTAAAGAGTATGATGTAAAGAGAAGCCTCAACTTTGAGTGTGGCACAGTTTTCTATGATAATATATTTATGTTTAAAAGATTATGCCACCTGTGCCTTTTTAAAAAACAACCTCGTCCAGTTTAACTTTTTCAGTGTTCCTCCTGAACAAGTGTTAAGGTTGAGTCCTGAGTTTATATTTGTGTTTGTATATGTAAACCATCCGTACAGCCCAACCCAGTGGTGTGAGGAGCCGTGTCGGCTCTTATATCTCTCAAATAACCCTTATTTGTCTAAATCCAGAAACATCACCCATGCTTCATGCAAATTGCTGATCATGTTTTGACTTATACACTCAAGATATGAAACACTTTTTAAAGGATATCTACAAACCTCATCTATTATAACACTTTCCTGTTACAACACATTGCTCAATATTCAGCCACTGGTTTAGTTTTTATGGCTTCTCAGTATCATTCTTCCTTGAGTAAACTTAAAACATTAGGAATGTAACAATATCAAAATCACAACAATTTGAAGTTCACTATACATTATTTTTTGTGATATTTAAAGAAAAAGACAAATTAAGAATTGGAACAGTTTTTTGCAACTTTTAAAGTTAATTATTCTATCTAAAGCGCTTCGAGAGTTCAAAATAAAAGTGCCAACCCATGTTGTTAGAAACCTAAGTCTGAAAAAAGTCAGAAAAAGTGAACTGACTCGTACCTACACTTTAAAGTTGACTCAACCCTCTTTTTACTTGTGATTATACTGACTCAGTCTAATTTACATTCACACTTGTGTTTTAGGAAACCAAACCGATTAATATGTAATAATAATAATAACAATGACAAAGACAGTAATAGCCATATATTGTAAAAATATTGCACTGCAAAATAAATGAAAATTAATATTTCATAGGCACACTGTAAAAAGTTTTCACCAGATTCAACTTAAAAACCTAAGTTCAGCAGCTGCCTTAAGTTTTTAAGTTTAATCAGCTTAAAACTACAAGTCATTTTAACTTATTACGATAAAAATGAGTTGATATAACTTAATTTGACTTTATCTTAAGGCAGCTGCTAAACTTAAGTTTTTAAGTTGAAACTGGTGAAAACTTTTTACAGTGTATATACAGTAGGAAAATTAAAATACTTCTTTCCTAATTTCTACATTTGAAAGAGAAATTTTGAATTTGGACTGCGGTAATACCCATTTAAACCGCTAGCTGTCAGTAATTCATATTGCACTTTTATTTTGAAAAAGAACTCCAGCTTCAGTAAAAACAGGCTTACAAAAACAGGTCTCACTGCCACGAAAATAAAGCGTAACTGGTGGCTGTTGTGTTCCCAAATGTGCATGTGCAATAAACGAGTTCACTGCATTCATATACTGTGAACGGAGCCGTTCTCAGATGCAGAAAACACCGGATCACAAGCTGATCGCCTGAACGGAGTGTGATGAAGTGCGATAAACAGACTTGATGAAGGGGTTAAGCCATAGTGTGCTTTTGGTTTTAGTTCTTTTAACAGATACTGTGCCAAAGCATAATGGCCTAAAACACAAATTTAAAGACCTTTTGTTAGAATAAGTTAGAATACATTTTTTGCCCAGAAGACGTATCATCATGAGACCATGATCATATCAAGAGTTTTGCTATCACTATATGACGATATTGATAATATCATTACATCCCTATAAAACATACTTGAGTAAACTTAAATATAATTTAATACAGTATAATATTGTAAATGGAGCGTAAAGTCTTTTCCACACTGAGCACGAAAAAGCGAAACGAATATCGCACGTGATGACATGCTGGAATAAAACAACAGATTCCTATGGATGCTTCCACACAGATCGCGAACATTCACGCACTGAAAAAGCAAATGTTATTATTTTTTTAAATGTATTTTTTTTTTTAAATCGACGAATCTTTTCAGTTTTGCAAAGCGAAAACACGGCCATCCAATATGATTTGAGCATTACATCACATGCCTGGAGCAGCTGCTGTTGCACAAAAGAACGAGAGTGGTGGCGCTGTATCGAAAATCAGTGTAAACGAACACAGAAGAAGAGTATTACGAGAGAGAAAAGGATGTGCTCTTGTTATCATTGCATCTGAGAACAGATGGTTATTCTCACATGTTCTTAATATAATTTCTATTAATTCTCCACTGAATTATGTGATCTGGAAGAAAACACTGTCCGTTTTCAAATGTGGCATGATGCTAATTTTACTACTATTTATATTTTAAGATGTTTTCTTGTAAGCATTATAGATAGTTTGTGTTGAATGAAATTGATAAATTTAATATACGAATTTAATTAGCAAAAGGGGAACAATCGATTCGCGCTCAGTGTGAAAGCACCATTCGTCTGCGATTCGCCTCGGGTTTTCGCATCGCGCTCAGTGTGGAAAGGCCTTAACTCTCATTTATACGTCTGTCTGAGGTATGTCTTAAATCTTTGGAGTTTTCCATCACAATGATCTTTGCTGTTTTCTCAGTTGTTTCTTGTCCTTTGCTGAATCCTGTTTAAGTCTTTATAATGTTTGTAGTCAGTTTAGTTTAGTTTTAGCTGGGCTATATTTATTAAAGACTATGTATTGATCATAAATTTACACTAAATATCGCTGAATATCTAGTTATTAGAGTGTATATTAAAGAAACGGCGTCAAGCGTCAGAGTGTGTTTTTTGTGTCTAAGTCTTCAGTACTCCTCGCACAGGTATAGCTGTTGCTTTAATTCATGGGCCCGGGACGAAATTGTTAGGGTCAGAAGGCTTGGGACAGCGTTTCCTGACAACAGCGTGGCTTACACTGGCTACTGGAATATATTTCCATAAACAAGGGCGTGAAATGTTTTTCATACCATATTTGTCTGCAAGTTTTGCTGTTTTCCTTGTCCTCTCTTGAGCTAGAAAAACATGCAAACACGCACACAGAGTCAGCAGGCAACAGGAACACACGCTGAGCGGCGTTGACGCAAGCTGCATGTTCAGGAAGGCAGCGAATTCATGACCCCTGCTTTTCTCATCTATGCACTCACATTGCTTGTATGTGTGTTTATGTGCATGCATCTTTCTCAACACTTTTTGCTGTTTCATTGTTAAGAAACCTATGAACTCTGATCGTTTTGATTTTTCCCTAAATTTGCGTGTGCATGTGCATGTCTGTACATGTGAGTTATGACAAGACTTTGTGCTGCTGTGGCTGTGTTACCCTGAGGTCGTCATTGAGTGTTTTTCTGAGAGGGAGATTTCACGATGATACAGAAAGGCCTTTATTATGTGGAATATGCTTAATTGTGTTCTCGTGACATTTTTGTTTTCTACTGACGTTTATAAATCGTTGGACGGGCCAGATGTAGACCAGAGGAAGCTGAGACTTGCCGGACAGCAGCTTGCTGATTCAGTGTCACCTGTTCACAGTGAAGTGCACTAACTAATACTATACTTCCTGTTTTGTTTTTTTGTCTAGTGGTAGAGGCCATTTCCAGACTAAAATGTCCATTGTATGCAATGTTGTGGAAACTGTTAACAGATATGCAGGTTGCAAGTGACTTGAGTCAATAAAATCAAGGACATCCAAGTGTTCTAAAAAAGTAACTCTAGTAACGATAGAAGTAATGTAAAAGCAAGCAGTATTGATTTTTCCGTTCCATATCATTATGCAGTAACAAATATATTAGAGAATATTACTTGCATTAGACCTTAAATAACTTATGCTGTTGGCACACATATAAAAAGAACACAATTATAATTCTGTTTTTGTAGATACTTGAATTTGGAAGGAAATATGTGGAAAGGTTATTGTATCACATCAAGAAATATTTATGGTTGGCCATTTTTCTGAGTTCACACACTCTTGGCAAGTGTGGCAAGCTGATTCTGAACATCCCAGGTATCAGCATTTTCTGGCTAGCTGGTCTGTAATCTGATGTAAAGCCAAAGGAATGTCACAAAGTCCCTAAATCATATAGTTGAATTTTTTTTTTTTAAATTTATCTTTAAAGATCATCCATTTATAATGTTGTCCTTGCATTATCCTTTCCTGGGTCGTGTTCCATACTTTGCCTACTAAATATCTAACTCCATATTGCATTGCAAAAGTTAGCTATTTTCCGTGTACTTGAACTCATTAGCTGCTATTAGGTAGGGTGACCATACGTCCTCTTTTACCCGGACATGTCCTCCTTTTTGGCTATAAAATAATGTCCGGGGCGATTTTGTAAAATATCATAAAATGTCCGGGTTTTTTACCTCATTTCACTGACCGTCATTAATTAAACACTTTAAATGCAGCCACTGCCCACCGGCATTATTCTGAGATACCAGTCTGATGACGTGAAAGACCCACGAATTGCAAAAAAAATACCCGATGTTCATTCGTGGTCTTGATAAATGGGAAGCATTGTGCACCATCTGCACCTATGCTGCCCTCCAAAGGCAAAGTGCAGTAACTACACCAACACTGAAACAGAGAAAAATGCCTTTAAAGTTTTTAGGCCAGCTAGTCAAACATGTTGATACTCTTGTTTCTCGGAAACAGTCTCGTTTCTTTGGGACAAAATTGATCAGGAGACTTTGCCACAAGACAAAACAGTTTTCATAAAGTCCATTTTAAGCCTCAGTTTTGACCAAATGCTTAGTTAATGCGTGCATCCTTGGGAGGGTGTCCTCTTTTTGGATTCTCGGAATATGGTCACCCTACTATTAGGGATGGGGCCGATCCGATCCAGTATCGGTATCGGGTTCCGATACCAGCTTAATTAACAGATCGGAAATTTCCGATCCAACCTGGAGAAATTTCCGATCCAGAGTTATGTCTACAATGCTGTATGCTGAAATGACTTCACAAGTGATCCCGGGCTAGGTGACGTGTCTGTGCTCCAATGAGACACTGAGAGAGATGACACGCCTCCTTTCAGGAAATCCTCTGCAGTTTGCAGGTAGCAGTTTAGCATTGAGCGCCATACAACATTTCCGCTGTGTGGAAATATTTTACGGTCGAAACGCCGCAAAGTAAGACAGCAACGTGCAATGTTTGCAAAGCCGTTGTCCTGAGAGGTGGAACCTCCGTCGCGACGTTCAACACTACAAATGTAATTAAACAAAGTTGTCGACGTTATTCCAGCCGTCACCGTTTTAAAACGCCTGCTAGCCGAGGAGAACAGTACTGCGGTATCAAAACAATGAAAAGCACGCTCCTCCAAGCTGTCAGCAGGCGATTTAGCAGCATCGAAAGTGAATCCCTCTACGCTGGGTACAAGGACAGTTGAGACATATTTTGTTAATGCCCTATTTATTAATGTTGTCTAGGTTTTGAATTGAAAAAGTTATGTCCGAAGTGCCTTGTCTGTGTGTATGCATAAAGGCTACATACATTCTTGCAGTTTACCCTTTTATTTCATGTTTGACACTTTAAAACTGTGTTGCTGCCTAGTGGTGATTTATATCTGTGCTGTTTAATTCATATGACAGGGTTTGTTTCTTTGATGGTGTATATTGCACTAGCATCTAGTAATCCTGTCTTGAAATTTAAATAAATATCCATTTAAACCCTTAAAGTTGCATATTTGTTTTCAGGATGGGATTTCTGCTGTTTTTTTAACCTCATACTTACCTCAAGTTGCTTTTTGGGACATACATAGACTTGGTTGTAGAGAAGTTTATTACAGCCTCATAAAATCAACAATAATGATAATAATCATAGTGATATTAAAGCAAATAGAGCTCTGGTATCGGAATAGTATCGGTTTCGGCAGATATCCAAATTCAGGTATCGGAATCCGATCGGAAGTGAAAAAATGTGGATCGGTGCATCCCTAGCTACTATAGGTAAATAACTACAAGGATAAATATGGTAAAATGATATGTGATACAAACCAGTGTGTAGGACCCTATGAAATCTGTTTAATTTTTTTTCCCAATATCCATTTTTTCTGTTGTAATTTTTCTTGATTTTTTTTTTTTTTCGTTTTAATTTTTCTACATTCTGTTTTAATGGTTAAATTAAAAAAATATATTATTCAAAAGGCATGTCTAATTAATTGAAATCATAAAACCTACACAATGTTACAGCACTTTATTAAAATAAATTCTGTTTTCCATTAATTTTCTTAATTCTATTTTAATGGTTTAATTACATTTTAATAATCAAATAATCTCTAATTCATTGGTTTTATTAAAAAATATATTTTTTTTTTATTTATTAGTTCACTTTTAGAAATAAAAATAATGTTTAAATTATTTTATTAGTAGTACTATTGTTACATTTCGAAATATATTTTTTTCTGTCACTGTTTCTTCAAGTTAAACCAAACTTTTATTTTGACAGTGTTGCTGTAAAGAGAAGACCTTTAAGTTTTTCTATGTATATGATATGAAGATTGCATTTCTCATAATTTGAGGCGGCAAAGTCTGAAAACACATCGAGCGTCACATGCTTCATTATGTGTGTAGTAAACAAAACTGTCCATCTGCGCTATTCATGAATAGCCATCTGCGCTATTCATTCACACAGAGACACAGAACTTGCTGGATTCATATTTAAATAATATTTTTTGTGACTATTCACAGACAATAGTTCATGTCACCATTTGATTTAAGTGTACTGACCTACTTTTGATTTATTCATCCAAAATTTGGCAAAATCTGTGACATTCTGCATTATATAGTAAATTTCATGATTCTGTCTCCATTTTCAACATTGCGGAAATCATAGGGCCCTAAGTGAGTTTATGATTTTGCTAATATATTAAAATAGAAAGCTAACAAATACCAGTTGCTATATAAAGCAAATCAAATTTTGAGCATCAAAAATAACTGACAGCGACTGACACCGGAAGCCTCTCTCTCACGTTTGTTAGATATAGCCACACCCGCTCTTACTTTATATTTAATGTGAATAGTAGGGCTGGGCCGATAAACGATATCATATCGAATCGCGATAAAATTTATGTTAATAACGATGATAAGCTCTAGACATTTTTTGCTCTATATGGATTAATCTAAGAGCCAATCACACAGCAGAAATATGCGACAGCGGCCAATCAGCGTGCAGCGTGCATGTGCACGTCAAAGTACAAAGTTCATTTCCTACAGCACTTTGCGAAGCAACCCTACACCAGGACGACAAAAAAAAGAGAGTGGAAGCAGCGACGAAAGAGAAACTAACCTCGAGTTATTATCCAAAGATGTTGAAGTTGTCGACAAAAAAAGGTAGCACGAATTCCGTAAGTGGTTTGACTAGCTGAAAAGCGCGATTGTTAAAACTGAAACCGAAAGCAAAAAAACGCACGCGCATTCAAAAGCAATTTTAATCCCCCTTGTTTAGAGAGTGACTCCGCAATGCGCGCAAATTAGGCTACATGACATATCTAGGCTGTTATCAGAATGTAGACTATAATAGGTTGTGTATGTCTATAGCTCTGTATCATGCTTGAAATATTCCGTCTCTGTTTGCACTTTGAATAATGAGAGAGTAGCCTACTTTGATTATGGCTGAATTGTCTGCACTTAATACGATTAAGAAAGAGCTGTGTCGTAATTTTTTGATATTTATACTGTAGATTGTTTCAAAATGCAGTGGTTGCCTCTAATTTAAATAGCTCAACCTATAATAGAGAAAATAAACAATTGTGTTTATAATAATAAATAATAAAGAAATAAAGAAATGTTACATTATGTTTTTACAATAATTTTATGTTTACATTTTGTACATTTACTCTCATTTACCATACTCTGTCACAACTTTTATTTTATTTTTTCATTTATTTTAGTAAGTTATTTTAATTTTTAAGGCCAAATCTGTAATCTGCTTTTGTTAATAAACTATACTTAAAAATGTAATTTAATGAATCCTTTAATTTTTGTGGCTTTAGTCATTGTTGGGATACTATTTTAAAGATGGCGACATCAACAGCTTATATCGAAATATATATCGTCATTGTTCAATATGGGAAAAAATTATCGAGATTACATTTTTGCCATATCGCCCAGCCCTAGTGGATAGTATACAAGCACCACAAAACCAAAAAAAGAATTGACGTTATTGATGCGAAGATTTTAAAAGCTGATTGTGCACATTAAAGGAAGTTCCTGTGTGTCTCTTTCTTTTTTTTCTCACGTTGAGTTGCTGCACGAACCTTTATCTCTCTCACAGCGAGGCCTCTGTCTCTATTCGGATGCTTTAGCAGGACTTGCTGCGTGCGTATATGTCTACGTGCAGCCCATAGCTCAAACCCTTAGTGGTTTCTCACACCTACACAATAAGAACAGGAAACGCACAGGCCGAATGAAGGAAGTGTGACCACCACATGATTAGGCAAGGGCTCTGACTCCACTCTTCTCGTCCTTCCTCTCACGCTCATGCGCTGTCTCTTTCTTCCTTTTGCCTTCAACTCTTTTTCAAACATCACTTCTGTCAACATTTTTCTTTCCTAATGATGTTTTTGCAAATCTCTTCCTTCATAGTGCACATTCTTCTGCACTTTTTTTGCTGCGCTGTTAGATATTCAGATCTGCCATTGATCGCTATCATATAGTTGCTTCATTTAAATGTAAATGTCCCCAAAATGCATGTTTGCTAATTTAGAAAAGGTTTAAAAAGTTTGACCTCAAATTATTCCACTTTTTTTAGGGGTTTGAGCATGTAGTGCTGAAACCCTATTGCAGAGTTCCCCAAATCTTACCCTGGAGGGCCAATGCGCTGCAGAGTTTAGCTCCAACCCTGATCACACTCACCTACCTGTTTCTGTTAATGATCCTGAAGACCTTGATTAGCATGCTCAGGTGTGTTTGATTAGGGTAAGAGCTAAACTCTGCAGGAAAATGGATCTCGAGGTCCAGATTTGGTGATCCCTGCCCTATTGTATATGTTGTAATAGTAAGGATTTTTTTTTTTATTCTTCCCTAAAACTGATCATGCAGACCAAACCATAAGGCCTAGACAGCTGAAACTGTCAGATGATAGTAGTATTGCTCGCTACTCAGATCCAAAGACTTGGCCCAGCTGGCCTATAGGGGGCGCTACAGCGATTGAAAACGCAAAAATGCTCATAACTTCTAAACCGTTTGTCATAGACTCAAAAAGTTAGATTTTTGTAATCCTTAGGTAGTTAAAACCCTACTTTTGCGAACTAGTCTTAGGTTTTTCGTTCGATTGGTACCAAACCAGTACAGAAATGTTCCCTGGACAGTGAATATCAATAATTATCAAAAAAAGTTGAACATTTGACTCACGGTTGCAAAGGGGTGCCAAAATGTTCGATAAAGGCGGGCCACTTTTACTAAAATGGCTATAACTCTTGAACGGAATGAGATATTTTCACCAAACTTGGTACGCATGTGTATAAGCTCAATCTTTGGTCAAATAATAAAAAAAAAATAGTGCAGCTCTGCCACTTGGTGGTGCTATAAGATGGAAAAAAACTTAAAAACAGCGATGACTACGCAAGCGTCAGACCAACTGACCTGAAAATTGGTGTGCAGTGTCTTTGTCCAATGTGCCATAAGGGTCTATGAGGACATTGGCGTATCTCAAAAATCATGCCTGCCATCGGCCAATGAATTGTGAGCACCTATTAGACGAGGTTAACAGAGGCCCTAAAGGTCTGTAAGAATTTTGAAAGAAATCTTAAAACCTGCTTTTGCAAACTAGTCCTAGGTTTTTTTCTTAATCTCAATCAAACCACTGCAGTGCAATTCTCTGGATTACTAATTATCAAAAAATGTTGAATTTGATCTTTTGGTTGGCTATAACTGGGTCATTTAGAAAAGGGACGTGATAAAGTATACCTAAAAGCCTGTAAAACCTAAACAGAAAAATTTGTCAGATGACTCTTAACAAGCATGCTTCATGGAGATCGGACCATAGGTGGCGCTATAACAGTTAAAAAAGCTTCAAAAACACACAATTTCTATGATAAATGGCCTCAAATTGCTAGAAAAATGTGCATATACTCAAACACTAGATCTCCATATCATATGATAGATCCTCTCATTCTGAACAACTTGGAACACTAATGTCAATCCAACTTTTGTGACCTAGTCCTAGGTTTTTAACTAAAAACTAATAAAACCACTGCAGTACAATTCTCTTGACTCTCTATATCAATCATTATAAAAAAGTTGAACATTTGCATTTGGGGAGTTATAACATGGTCATTTAATATTATGGTCATGATGTAGTGTACCCAAAACCTATACATCCTATAAGAAAACTCAAAACTTCACAAATCTAAGTAAACTCATGCATCATATGTTCTGGTGTCAGCCTACACCCTAACAGCATAGAAGCCATAAAGGCCTTATTTGCTCGAACCCCGGTAATTGCTGCTAGCAGCTATATTTTTTTAAATTAAAAATTTTCCTCATCCCTTTATTTATTTACTTATTTGCTTGTTTTTTTTTTCTAAGGTGATTAGAAGTAATACAAGATTTAATTTGATACATTGGTTTATTATTCTCTCATTTCCCGGC
This sequence comes from Garra rufa, assembly GCF_049309525.1. Taxonomy (NCBI): domain Eukaryota; kingdom Metazoa; phylum Chordata; class Actinopteri; order Cypriniformes; family Cyprinidae; genus Garra; species Garra rufa. The sequence goes on along the minus strand of NC_133363.1, from coordinate 46,714,744 downwards.
TAATTAAACTGTTTATGATGATAGTACTTATATCGAGTTAGTGTGGAAGAGGGTCGGGTTTCCTCAGGCTGGAGAAAGAGGGAAACGGGGTCAGGATGTATGTGATGATTCTGCTAAAGCGCAGCAACCTTTCTTCCTCAAAGTGATATGGGAATAAAACAGAGTGTGTGTATTAGCTGACATGTTATATTATCAGCTTTTTGCTCTTATATACTTCCCGTACCTCTCTTTAAAAGTGAGACCCTTTTCTGTTTAGGGAGCTCCAATATCGATCGTTTCATTTTTTATTTTTTTTTTGCATGGTGTATATATAAAGAGGTAGATATAAAACTTACAGTTAACATTACAGGAATAGTTGACCAGATGTAAATTTCCAGGGCTGATTAGCAGTTACGACTATAAACCACACTGGGTGAGAATGTGCTGACGGAGTGTGTTATCTTTTACAAAGTTCGTGGTGTGAGGCGTGAGAGAGTGCCGTCTTAGCATTGTGTGTCACATTGTTGCTTGCTAGTTGCTGAAGTGTCACCATTTTGTTAAGGTCCTGTCACTTGTGCTTCTTTCATGTCTTTCTTTCAAAGGTTTTTTCACTTCCTCAGACCTTTATTTCTTGTCTTAAGACTCAGAAAATAAGAGAATAAAAGTTAGTGTCAAGTTAAATATCTTGTCAGTCTGTTTCTATTGTTTGTTCTTTTTCAATTGTGCTCTGCTTTTTTGTGGTGCCTATCAAGATAGCCTGAGGGAAAACAGTCCCATTTTCTGATGCAACTCTGATTTACTCGCTAACTCATTTTTTTCAATCACTTCCTGAGCTTCTTTAATCTTTTGAGATGCCACAGTCTATCAAACGTGAAACGGATGGTGTAATTTTGGCAGTAGAAATAGAGTTGGTCAACTGCTGAAGTGTGATGAATAATATATATATAATAATGGTCATGGGTTTCATTGAGCATCACTTTTTGCATTTTAATTACAGTTAGTAACTAGACTCCACTGAATTAAACATGGCACGACAACAACAGTGTAGTTTAATGGGTTTTCTTAGTGTCAGTGATTACATAATGCATACAATTTCACACACTTTATTGCTCAGCAGAGCAGCATTTATTTAATTAAAAAAAACAATAATATAGTGAAATATTATTACAATTTAAAATAACTGTTTTCTATTTTAATATATTTTCAATTTTATTGTTGCGATGGCAAGGCTCAATTTTCTTCAGTGTCGCATGAGACTACAGAAATCTTTTTTTTTTTGGATTCTTTACGTAAAAGTTCTAAAGGACAGCATTTATGTGTAATGTTCTGTCTTTGCTTTTACTTATGATCAATTTAATGCATCCTTGCTGAATAAAAGCAAAAAATCTCACTGACCTCAAAGTTTTGAATGGTGGTAAGTAGTGGCTAGTTTTCAGTGTGTACTATGCAATTTGAAGTACACTAGTACTCCAGTATTTTTACTAATTATTCAGAGTCTCAGACTTTCAGTCTCAGCAGTCAAATTTTAATAGATCTTCACTTGGTGTCAGTACATTTGAGGACAGTAAGAAAACACCAGGCCTGAAGCTGAGTAATAATAGATATTATAATCAATACAGTACAATTATGCACATTAACGTCATGTTAATGTCATTTATTATGAAATTAATGTCATGCATTTGGCTTTTTATAGTCTTTCCTAAACACTGTATTTTCACTTATCACGGTAGTTCTGACAAGTGCAGTTTTTTCGCCCCCTCTTTTTATTTTCAGGGTAAATGGATCCTCGACTACATATCCTGTTTACTTCCCTGCCTTCAGATTCCTAGTATTTCAGAGGAAACATGCAGGCACTTTTGCAGTATTATTTTTATGTTACATGGAATTAAGAGGTTACTTGTCACCAGCTTGCTGCATGGCTGTAAAGGCAATTTTTGCATATTTTTAGTGTTTATCGGTAGTTACACATTGACTATTGCTCTGCTAACAAATTATTTTTAGTCAGTTATCCAGACAGATCTTCTGGCACAATTCAGTGGTGTATTTACTCTGTTTAAACTTACTCTTTAAAACAAGACATCTTTAAATGTCTTTCTTTAAATCAGGATGCACATTAATCAGCAGAAAGATCAAAGAATGTATATTTTTCCAGTGTTATCATTTACATATGTGACCCTGGACCACAAAAGCAGTCTAAAGTCGCACAGGCATATTTGTAGCAATAGCTAAAAATACATTGTATGGGTCAAAATAATCGATTTTTCTTTTGTGCCAAAAATCATTAGGATATTAAGTAAAGATCATGTTCCATGAAGCTATTTTGTAAATTTCCTACCGTAAATATATCCAAACTTAATTTTGATTTATATACCAGCTTTCAGATGGTATATAAATCTTTTTTTTTTTATCTGACCCTTATGACTGGTTTTGTGGTAGTCACATATGATGCAGTTTTTGAGGGATGCCTGGTTGATAATGAAATTAGATTATTCTGTTTTCTGTGAACTGCATGATTGAAAGATGCAGCGTACAACCAATAGATGTAGTTCTGTAGGCCATAATGTACAGTGGTGGCCAAAACGATCAGAACTCTAGTATTTTCGCCAGCTAAAAATGGTTTTAAGTCAGTTATTCCTATCTTTTGCTGTAGTGTGTCAGTAGGAAATATCAGTTTACATTTCCAAACATTCGTTTTGCCATTAATTGTAATAATCCAGTGAGATTTTTGTTTGCACAAGGAGTCTGACAATAGCCAGTGCTCCACACAGAGATCTGATCTCATCATTTTCCAGTCTGTCTGAAATGGCAAATAGAAACAGAACAAACCGAGACAGACTAAATAGCTGTAGCAATGTCTCCAAGATGCTTTAAGAAACCTACCTGCAAAGCTACCTCAGAAACTATGTTTCAAATGTTGATTTAATTCAATTAATAGAAGTTAATTGATAAAGAAAATATGTTTATGACATTATTTTTGACAGCATCCTCATTTTACAGCATTAAAACTTTTAACAGTACTATAGCTTTTCAGGTAGGTCTCTTGAAGTATCTTGGAGACATTGCCACAGTTCTTTTGAACTTAGTCCCAATTTGTTCTGATTCTTCATGTAATTTCAGACAGACTGGATGGTGAGGGAGTTGAGCTTGTAACCCAAAGGTTGCCGGTTCGATTCCCACACCGGCAGGAATTGAAGGTGGGGATTGTGAATGAACAGCGCTCTTTCCACCTTCAATACCATGACTGAAGTGCCCTTGAGCAAGGCACTGAACCCCCAGTTGCTTCCCGGGCGCTGGAGCAATGGCTGCCCACTGCTCCGGTGTGTGTTCACAGTGTGTGTGTTTGTTCACTTCTCACTGCTGTGTGTGTGCACTTGGATGGGTTAAATGCAGAGGGCCAATTTCGAGTATGGGTCACCATACTTGACAATACGTTATGACTTTCATCTCTGTGTGGAGCACTGGCTGTTGTCAGACTCCTTGTGCAAACAAAAATCTCCCTGGATTATTACAATTAATGGCGAAAAGAATGTTTGAAAATGTAAACTGATATTTTCTACTGACACACTACAGCAAAAGACAAATAACTGACTTAAAACTATTTTTAATCTGGTGAAAACACTAGCGTTCTAATCATTTTGGCCACACTGTATGTGTGTTTGCATATAGCAGTCTGTTCCGTAGCTATCTGACATTGAAAAGCAGTATATTATGAGCCATTTATAGTTTAATGGCGACCTCTAACCAATCATTTATTTATTAATTGCTCTTTCTCTATTACTGGCCTTGTACTTGCACTCAGCCAATCGTTGATTTCCATCAGCAGATGCTATTGGAGCTGTCGTGTCTATTTCTTTCTCACCCTGTGTCTTCATTCCATTCTTCTGTTGGTTTTTTTCACCTCCAGATGCTCCACACAGAGGAACTCTGTGGACGTTGGCTTTTTGGCTCCATGTCATACTCGAGCACAAGCACTACCGCACACGCAGTCGGTGACGCATGAGCCATTTCTGATCCTGAAAGCTGAAGTAGATCTTCCTCAGTCAGCAATTACCACTGCGCTGTGCTGTCAGCTTCTCCGGCACCCTGATTTCTCACTTTAGCGCTCGTATGGCCTGATGGAGCTTCCATAATAACTTTGAATAGCACCCGAGAGACGAAATGTTCAGAAACCATGTTTAAAAACACCCGTAAGCTGATTTAACCTTGCCATAAAGTGGATTATGAAAGCACATAAATAGTCTAAAAACAGGAACAGAGAACACGATCATGCAATTTAGCACTTCCTACTTTTGTCTCGTTGCATTTTGGATGTGTAGTTTTTAGCCGTTATGCTAAGCTTACTTTCTACAGTGTTTCAATGGATGGGGTCATGAACAGTGTTGTTTTCGAGACCCGGACATTCCTGTCGAATTAGACTGTGTGGTCGTGACCCATATTAAAATACCAGTCTGATCTAAATGTCCTGAACGTACCTCATATGAGTTAATCACATACGCTTGTGTTAATGTTTATTGGCGAGTGCGTCTGTAGCTGCTCGTTGAAATAACGCACAATCCTTGACAATGACGCACGCTGTAATCTGCTGAAACAATAGGCAGAATTCAGTGGGTGATTTGGTATTAAGTCTTGGGTTTAGCCTCTGGTCGTGCAGAAAATTGACAGCCAGTAATGTGGGAAATGCACATAGAACTCCGATCTTGCCTTTGCACAAAAAAATGCTGTAAACTTATCCATAATCATCTTCGTAAACAGCAACCAGCCCTGCAGTGTTTATAGTCTGTGGTATCCTGATTACACTGGACACTTCATTATTTACTAGCTTACAATTACAGCATTAGTCACCGAAGCAGGCGCCGTTATGTAAGGTGAAGTGTCTTTTTTTTATTACATTTTTTTTAGTTAAAATGCTTGCACATATTTCATCTTAATATCTATAAACTATCATAGAGGACTTGGATTGCAACTTAAATATAATACACTTAAAAAAATGCTGGGTGAAATGTGGACAAACCCAGTGACTGGGTTGTTTTTAAATGTTTAACCCAACTTTCTGGGTAGTTTTATTTAACGTAACTATTGTTTTAAAATTACTATATGGCTGGCTTAAAATGAACCCAAAATAGGTTGTGAATTTAAAAATCGGACACATAATTAGTAGAGGCATCAGCAGCAATAATCAAAAGATAAACATTTACTAAAAAGCAATAATTTTTTTTATTAGATTATTATTCAAATTTTTTACTAAATGTTCATACATCAAACATTTTAATAAATGTTAATTTCCTAGCTATTTTGGGTTTGTTTTAAGCAAGAAATATAGTCATTTTTGAGTTAAATAAAACTGCTCAGAAGGATGGGTTAAAAGTTTAACCCATTTGCTGGGTTTGTCTATATTTTCCCCAGCGCTGGGTTGTTGTTTTTTTTTTTTTTAACCTAGCCTTTTTTAGAGTGTTCTAAACTTTTAAATTGTTATTTGCATTTTTTTTATGTCTTAAGCGGTATGCATTAAACAGTAAAATGTAACATTGTTGTCATATGACCTAGCTACAGTATGTGTTTAATTTACTCAACCAATTTTATTTAGAAAAAAATATAATTTTTTACTTCTATCACAATGGAAATAGAAGTTTATGTTGACTACATTGCATTGTGGGATACAGTGTTTCTCACAGTGTGTTCCGCTATGTAATGCCCATTTTCACAAATATAGAAATAATCCAGATATTCTGAAATGCTGGGTTAAAAAAAAAAAAACTAATTTGGGTTATGTGGCAACCCAGCGCTAGGTAAATATTGGACAGAACACAGAAGGTTAGATGTTTTTACCCAACATGCCTGGTTGATTTATTTAAGTCAACTATTGTTTAAAAATGATTATATTGCTGGTTTAAAATAGACCGGAAATTAAAAATTATTTGTTATTTAATAATTATGTATTTATTAATAAGCAAGAACACCCAACTATGAACCTCAGACCGCCACTTCACGTTTCAGTGTTTTTAGCTGAAAATGCTGTGACTGACTCCATAACCTGCCCATAAACAAGAAGCAATGAGATTAGAGAATATATTTTAACATCAAATTAAATTAAATTCAGTGTTATGATAAATAAAATCAGTTTATGTCATGCAAGGCAAAAGGCGTTTCCGTCATGCAAAACGACCGCTTCACGGCAGCCTGTCAAAATAAAAGTCTGGTTTAACATGTAACAGAACTATGTAAGTCTTGTATTACTTTTGTACAGTATAATGTTGGTGTATATATATTCCTTTTTCTGGCTAATTTAAATAAAACCATAATTAAATGATTACAATATTACAAGATAAACCACTTAATTGCAGAAAAAATACAATCATTAAGACTTTTTAAATTGAATATTCACACAATTTTTCTTCCATGTATTAATATTAACAGTAAATCTCTGATTGTTTGCCAGAAAACAAAAGGGTTTAATTTTAACTGATTAAACATAAATAAATGTTTAATGCCTTCATTTAATTATCAGACAAAATTAAACTCGAGAATGTGTAAACATGTCGTTGGTGTGAGTGAAGATGACACAAAGATCGCAATTTGTAACATTTATAAGGCCAAAATACAACGATACAACAATATAAACGTTCGTAACAACAAACCTATTAAGACACTTCCATCATCAAAACCATCACTCAGCTGTATATGCCCAGTTTGAAAAGGGGAAAGTGGCTAAAGTTAGTGCTCCGAGTCAGCCAAAGCGTCGAAGGAGAGTGCTTGTTTAGCTTGGCTGGACATGTGGTAGATCGCGCCCCCCGCTCTGCATATTTTGCATGTCTCTCTTAGATTCAGATGATCAGCTTGTTAGAAGTAAGCTCCGCGAATGAACTGTGTTCCGATTGACATGGTCCCTGCCCAGTGTTCATTGCTCCCTACTCCCTGAGCAGGGGAAATCTGTTGACGTTTACTACACTTTCATTCATTCTCATATTTGCGCTATGCCACCGCATACAGCGTCTTCACACACTAATAGTTCTGAGCGAGCTTATATGTTCCATTTGAAGGTAATTAAAGCGTGCGCGACGTGAATTTAAATTGTATTTATTTACAGATGCATTTATGTTACACTTCTCTAGTAAATATCATCGGTGTGTGAAGATGCTGTATGCGGTGGCGTGGCGCAAATATGTGAATGAATGTTATGAAGTGTAGTACCGCTGGATTAACTGGTGACAAGACAGAAATGCTTCTCTTTATCAAGAAAAAATTGTCATTAAAGGTTGTATCAGCGATTTCTAGCCTAAAACATAAAGTGTCAATTTCAGCTGACCTTTCTTCATGATCCGCTCGCTGCTTGCCCCATAAATTGTCTGTGAAAAAAACGCGTCTCTCTGGTCAGCCTAGGGTCCGAGATATGCCAAAAAAACAGTCGGCACTACCAACCTTTCCACAGATAAACAAACAGTGTTCCAACCAATCAGCGTCAGGGGTTTGGTGTTGTGGACTTTCCTACTGGTGCAGGGATGTGAGGGAGGCGGAGCGAAAGTCCACAACACCAAACCCCTGACGCTGATTGGTTGGAACACTGTTTGTTTATGTGTGGAAAGGTTGGTAGTGCCGATTGTTTTTTTGCCATATCTCGGACCCTAGGCTGACCAGAGAGACGCGTTTTTTTCACAGACAATTTATGGGGCAGGCAGCGAGCGGATCGTGATGAAAGGTCAGCTGAAATTGACACTTTATGTTTCAGGCTAGAAATCGCTGATACAACCTTTAATGCTCAAGTAATAGCATTTAGTACCAGCATTGTTATTTCTACCTGAAGACACAGTGCACTTTTTGTTATTAAAGTTATCGTTGTGAGACGATCCTGTAATTAATGTTTAAAAAAATTCCATTTAAATTCATTGAAGAAAAGTTTATTTTTGTAAGTAAGCCTGCTTTGTTACTTATATTTTTATAAATGTATATTATTTTTTTCTAATGTTTTCAAGGCTCAGAGCTGTAATGTTTATTCATTTCTTTTATTATTCTTTCATTATAAAATAAAAAAATTACATTGAGGAAAAGATTTTTGCTAGTATAACTATACTGTGTTAGTTACAGGAACTAATTTTATGCCTTTTTCAAAGGCACAAAGCACTTTATTTTGTTGTTAAAGTTATTTTGCTGTAAGAAGTTCCTGTAATGTTTAATAATTTATTTTATTATCAAATAAATTTAATTAAAGAAAATATTTCTGTATATGCTTTCATTACAGTTCTTAAAAAAAAAATCGGAATCGGCAAAAATCAGTATCGGCAGATCACACGTACTGAAAAACCGGAATTGGAATCGGCCAAGAAAATTGCAATCGGTGCATCTTTACTCGAGAATTTTTGAAAAAAAAAAAAAAAGATTGTAGGGCCCTATTGTTCAAAATGTTGAAATTGAGAGTTTTGGCCTCATTTTTTTTCACTGAAATAAATGTTTTTGTTATTACACAAAGTAGCAAAAAAAGTATTGTTGGCACCCGGCACCACTCCTCCAAGGCTGTAAACCTAGAGGAAACACTGATGTGTATTAAATACTGTGGATATATTAAATAAACTGAAACCCTGAATCACACGTAGCATACTGCTAGTGGTTAATAAATATGAAGTACTTGTGTGTGGTGTAATTCTATACCTGCTTGTGTACTTTTACAAGAGAACACCAGAGGTTAGAGGGTTTGATGTGACCATAATTGAAGAGTTGAACTTGCTTTTTATATTGATGCACTTTCGGGCTCATACAAGGCCGTGTGTGTGTGTGTGTGTGTGTGTGTGTGTGTGTGTGTGTGTGTGTGTGTGTGTGTGTGTGTGTGTGTGTGTGTGTGTGTGTGTGTGTGTGTGTGTGTGTGTGTGTGTGTGTGTGTGTGTGTGTGTGTGTGTGTGTGTGTGTGTGTGTGTGTGTGTGTGTGTGTGTGTGTGTGTGTGTGTTAAGCTTTTAAAAATAATGTCTGTCCTTTACAGTGCTCTCTCTCTCTCAATCATCCTCCCTCTTGGCATGTCTCTCTCCCTGCCTTGATAAATGTGCCTTTATTTAGCCCCTCTTTACCCATCCCAAATTAAATTGAGACCCTGATTGATTTTCCCATCTCTCTCTCTCTCTCTCTCTCTGCTCACAGTCCTTGGCACTAATGAAGGTGCCTGGTCGAGTTTGTCTCCTCTGTGTGCGTGTCCTTATGCTGTAACAGGCTCCATTGTCAGATCTGTAGGGACTCGGGTCCTTTTTTGGAATGATGTCATCAATGTGATTCATCAGCAGCATCAGTCTTGGCCTCTGATTGGCTGAGGGAGAATTGAAAAGATTTGAGGAGAGAAATGGAACAGTAAAAAACAAAGATCTTCACTTTGTGTGTTTGTACTTTATTTATAGATTTTTTTTTTTTTTAGTTTAGGTTTTTATTTTTGGGTCCAAAAATGGTTTCGTAAATATAAATAATCAAGAGACGTCAAACAACAGCCTTTATTGTAGCATTATGTCAGTTCCAAGGGTACGTCGTTTGCATTTCATATTTGAATGAGGGTACAGGAACTATTCACTACGTCTGTGTGAGAGTAAGTATATTTGTGTACAATTACTAATATTTGCATTCCTGCAGAGCTCAGATACGTAGTCTTGTGAATATTTGTGTATGTTTCCTTGCTGTGTTTGTAAATGGCTGCCAGTAACTAGGATACGGCTGGCAGAATCATCCTTCAGGATTTCAGAAAAATAAAGTTTAAACTTGTTTGCGATGTGATCCGTGTGTGTTTTAACACCATATATCTGCTCGAGGGCAAATATTAGGCCTGACACTTGGCAAACGGCAATCATGAAACATTGAGATAAATTTTTTTCCGATTATAAATTAATTACAGTAACTGGACTTCCATGCCTACAAGCAGTTTTTGGTACTGTAATAACATAATACATTTTTCTTAAATAGATTTGTTAATCTTTTTTTAGATTTCATGTTTTATTTAATTTTTTTCTTTTTTACAGAGGTGGCTACCATCATGTTACTATAGTTTTATTGTTGTAACCGTGGAATTTTGGACAATTTTGGAAGGGCTGTATTTTTTGTATTAATTAAATTTTGTATTTATTATTTTTACAAAGAATTGCAGTATTTAAAATGTATGCTTTTTTTTCTATTTTACTACTATATCTAATTTATGCTATACACATAATACAAACATAAATTTTGGTTAATGTGCAAAATGTTTGGAAGAGCTAGGTTTTATTTTATCCTTTTACTTTTACTTTTACATTTAATTTAAATGACAAAAAATTCAATTTAAAATGTAAACTCTTTTCTCTATTTTACTACTATATATAATATATGCTTTTTTTATATATATATATATATATATATATATATATATATATATATAATACAAACATAAATTTTGGTTAATGTGCAAAATGTTTGGAAGAGCTGGATTTTTTTTCTTTTAATTTAATTACATTTATTTTTATTTTAAATTACAAAAATTGCTATTTAAAATGTAAACGTTTTCTCTATTTTACTATTATATGTAATATATGCTATATTAGCAAAAACTAATAAAATTCGGAATTCCATTGTTTTCAGAAAACAAGATGTAAAACAAGATATAAAATCTTAAGTCATTTTACTTTACATATTGCATAAAGTAAAATCTTGATTCAAATGTTTTAAAATATTTATACTAGAAAACAAGACAAATACAAAGTAAGAAAATCATTTTTGGATGTTTAAATAGTATTTAAATAGTATTTATTTGAAATGAAAAACTTATATAATATAATTATATAAATATTATCTATCTATCTATCGTGTATGCATGTGATAATATTTTATTTTATAAACTCATTTATGTGTGTATGTGCAAGCACATAATAAGCCACTTTTCACTCCAGGTTCACACTGCCTGATGTTCTTTCTCTCCAATTTGCGGTCACTGTCTTTTTTTCTTTTCTTCCACAAATGCGTGCTCTGTACTTTGTGTCTGGCGTCTTGAACTTTATGCCTCGTTCTGTTGTCATGGCAACACAAGAAAGCTCATTGGGCTGCTATGGTAACCGAATACAGCATATTTAGGTAAGTGTGCAGCTTAACTGGGATAAAGTGGATAAAATGCCAGATTGTGGCATTCGTGTGCGCTCCTTTTAATTAACCCTTTGTGCCGCGGGCCAAGTTTCCATGTGATGAAGAGCGTATTAGCGAGATCGCATGTGCGTGTCTGGTTCTGATGTGGTTTGTGAGCGTTTCTGAGCTTCTATATAAAGCCTGTGGTTTTTAGCAGGTGCATGCATATGCAAGCTGGCAAACAGATGCACAGACAGAGGTGTGAATGTGTGTGATGCATGTGGCTTTGGCAGCTGCCCCAGACCTGTTTATAGGTTATGCAGTATTAATAAGATCTATTCATTAGAGAGCACTGGTCAGGCTGCTGACTGTAATGCTGCTTTAAACTTTTAGCATCTAAGAAAGTGTAAAGGAGAGAGGAGGGTTACAGCTTGATGAGGTTGATATAAAAAAAAAAAAAAAGAAATTCGACACGCTGATTAGCAAGGAATTTGAGGAGATAAAGAATAAAGGAGGTGAAGATTGAACAAGAGCAATATGGAAATTGAAAGGGTCCAGTAAGAATATAATGAGTAGAGAGAGGGTACTTTTAGAGGAATAGTTCACCCAAAAATGAAAATTCTGTCATGAATTACTCAACCTCAAATGTCATTCCAAACCTGTAGGACCTTCGTTTGTCTTCGGAACACAAATTAAGATATTTTTGATGAAATGTGAGAGCTTTCTGACCCTGCATAGACAGCAACACAACTGGCACGTTCAAAGCCCGGAAAGGTAGTAAGACGAACAAAGACGAACAAATGTCCTATGGGTTTGGAATGACACGAGGGTGAGTAATTGATGACAGAATTTTCATTTTTGGGTGAACTGTCCCTTTAAGAGTATATTTTTAAGAGTAAGTTTTATAAATTTAGTATGTAATTACAATTTATTTAAATTTAGCCATAAAAATGCTTGTTCTGTAGAGATACTTTAACATTTAGATGGACAAGGACATGTTTAATCAGTTAATTTAAAACCCATTTGGGTCTTTTGGTAAGCTGTGTTATAGCTAATTAAATGAGAAAAAAGTCATTCATAATTGACTCAAAACTTTGTAGCATTTTCAGTATTCATCAAAACTTTATGAGTATGTTAAATAATGAAACTCACAAATGGATCAAAGCTCAGCTCTATAGTTCTCACCGAGAAGCCTTTCATTAACCACAGAGCACAAAATGAGCCGACCTGATTCCCCTCGCTGTTCCCCTGAAAACAACTTGACTTTTTCATCTTTTCATTGTTCTTTTAATTTTTATTTCTCTCTGAAAGACTACTTGATTGAAGAGCAAGCCGCAGGATTAGCATGAATCACGTATTATTATTATTCTATTTATTCATTTGAGAGGGTTATTTCTTTTATTGAACAGCAAGGCACCAATTTTCAGTTGTTACCTTTTATGATGTGTAATTTATCAGAATAAGCAATTGTTCTGCCAATTAATGTGCCTTACTGTTTGGAGTCAGTAATATATGTGACCCTGGACCACAAAACCAGTCTTAAGTAGCATGGGTATATTTGTAGCAATAGCCAAAATGCATTGCATAGGCAAAATTATAGATTTTTCTTTTATCTTTTCTTCTATCTTTAATGAAACATCATGTTTCATTAAGATATTTTGTACATTTCCTACTGTAAATATAGCAAAACTACATTTTTGATTAGTAATATGCATTGCTAAGAGCAATTTTTTTTTATCCTCAGTTTCCAGATTTTCAAATAGTTGTATCTTGGCCAAGTATAGTCCTATCCTAACAAACCATACATCAATGGAAATCTTATTTATTCAGCTTTCAGATAAAAAATGGACCCTTATGACTGGGTTTGTTGTCCTGTGTTTTACTGTATTTTCATCAATACTGCATTTATTCAATCAAAAAAGAAGAAATTGTTGAATAAAGTCATTATTTTTGTCTTCTTTGCACACAAAAAGTATTCTCATAGCACATCAGAACCACTGATGTCACATGGACTATTTTAACAATGTCCTTACTACCTTTATGGACCTTAAATGTGTCAGTTGCATTGCTGTCTATGGAAGGCCAGAAAGCTCTTATTTCGTCAAAATATCTTCATTTGTGTTTCGGAGATATATAAACTATCCCTTTAAACTGTCTTATTCCTTTCCTGTGGTGGCATATAATATGTAATATAATACTATAATATCATTTACTATCATTCTTTTTTCTTGAATAGGAAACTCAAAAGAAGAGCATTTATTAGTTTAATTGATGTCACTTTTCATCAATTTAATGCATCCTTGCTGAATAAAAGTATTAATTTCTTGACCTCAAATGTTTGAACGGCATGCATTCCGTCAGACTAACTGTAGACTGTTAACAGATGTCAAACGACCCGCAAACACATATATTATAACCAGAAATGCAACTTGGGAGCTCTATTGTTTTAATCTATTATGAAATACAGATGCACTCTCTGTAGTGGAGAAGCTCATTATGTGTTTCTGGCATACTGCTAATAGATTTGCACTTCTGTGGCGCTGTCAGTGAGCTGAATGAGAATGTACCCATGCAAGCATTTGTGGGTGTATTTGTGTCTTTGTGTCGTTTTGATAAATGTGGCATCCCAGCAGCAGACATTCCTTTGTACTTGTCATTTCAGAACTTAGCAAGTTGTTGTGCGTCTTTGGCACCTACAGGCCCATTGTTTGATGTTCTTTGAGTCTGATTCGAGCTGGCATTCATGACTGAAGAGGATGGGGTCAACAGTCTCCATCCATCTCTCTCTCTCACACACACACACACGGCCTATCAGTGCTGGGCCAACCCTGCTTGAAAAAAAAAAACGTTAAAACCAGCTTAAGCTGGTTTTAGCTGGTCAAAGCTGACTGGTTTTAGAGAGGAGTTTTTACCACTTCTTCAGCTGGTCAGGCTGGGAGGGCAGGTGGCCAAGCAGCAAACACCAGCTTGGCCAGGCTCAGAGACCAGCTAATTCCAGCATAAACCAGCTAAACCAGTTTAGGCTAGTTTTCGCTGTTTTTTTTTTTTAGCAATGAAAGGCAGGAGCCCTCAAGTCTTCCTCTTCACAGGCGTTTGTGGCACTTATGAATGTTCAAGTGGGTTGAGCATTGTGTGCCTGTGTTTACCACTGACACACTTTGGGTGACTTGTCTGTGTGGTTTCATACAGGTGAAAGGTAATGACCACATGCCACTTCCAGTTCAGAGTGCTAGTGCTTGCGTGCGATTTGATGCCACTGCTGTCGTATTAAAGCAGCTCTCTGAACTCTGTCTGTGAGAAGAAAAGACATCAGTTAGCAGTTAGAAAGAGAGAAAGTAGCACTGCACAATTAATCGGTTAAAGATCACAATCTTGATTCAATCACTCATGTGATCTTATTTCTGAATGACAATGATTTGTCTGTGTCTACTAAACCTTTGACAAAGTCATACTGGAATATTCAAATCTGTATTTGCACTGCTGCTGACACAGGAAGAGCAGTTATCATGTTTAGGTATGAAACCGCTTCACAAATAGAACACACAGTATAGAGTGATTTCACAACGTGTCATTAATCGGCCATATTGGCGGCACTGAACGTTAACAATGCCACTGAACCAAACAAAACTTGCACATTTTTTTAGATTATTGCTGCTGAAAATGGTTCGTCATGTTTTGGGCTGTACTAATCACATCGGACCGGGAACAACATTTGTTTTATTATAGACTGCCAAAAGTAATTACAAATCAAGGAGAAGAGTACCAAAATATGTCTGAGGAACAGAAGGCGTTTGTGGTTGGCCAAACTAAACTAGGATTGTCAGGGCAAGAACCTTGAGAACATTTATGTTTGTTCTTATCATTTTGCATCGTGTTAGTGAAATATTAGGCTAATATTTTAATTAATACAGCTTGTGCGTATCTTTACCACCTATTAACTTTAGTTTGTCAAAATAATGCACTCTTTCCTGCGTACTAAGTCCTTCTCTATATGATTTAGTATGTTTAGACATCATAAATTAGCAGAACAATGTATTCAGTAGTTCATTAACTGTGCAGTCCATGCTGTTGTTCACATCCGAGTATTGTCAATATGGCCGTGCATCCGGGTAACTGGCCAAATCGTGACGTAAGTGCAAACCCTCTATTATTTCTGTCTTACAATCATTCATATTATCACAGAAGTACAGGATAAACGTTTATAGTTCAGATATAAACACTGATATCTGTGGTAGCACTAGGTGGCGGCATGTGTTTAAAAATGTATTTGTCATAAGTGAGTCACTGAATCATTCATTTAGACAATTTTTTTCAGAATAATTCAGAACATTTCTGTGATATTTTTTTCTTTCTTACTTTCAGTGTATATTTTTTGTCACATTTCTGTGATCTTTCTTTCTTTCTTTCTTTCTTTTTTCTTTCTTACTTTCAGTGTATATTTTTTGTCACATTTCTGTGATCTTTCTTTCTTTCTTTCTTTCTTTCTTTCTCCTTTTTGAGATATATATTTTTTGCCACATTTCTGTGATCTTTCTTTCTTTCTTTCTTTCTTTCTTTCTCCTTTTTGAGATATATATTTTTTGCCACATTTCTGTGATCTTTCTTTCTTTCTTTCTTTCTTTCTTTCTTTCTTTCTTTCTCCTTTTTGAGATATATTTTTTGTCACATTTCTGTGATCTTTCTTTCTTTCTTTCTTTCTCCTTTTTGAGATATATTTTTTGCCACATTTCTGTGACCATCTTTCTTACTTTCAGTCTATATTTTTTGCCACATTTATGTGATTCTTTCTTTCTTTCTTTCTTTCTTTCTTTCTTTCTTTCTTTCTTTCTTTCTTTCTTTCTTTCTTTCTTTCTTTCTTTCTTTCTTTCTTTCTTTCTTTCAGTTAGTCTATTTGTTTTTTCTTGTGACGTTTTTTTCTTTCTTTTTCTTTCTTCCTTTCTTTTGTCTGTATTTCTTTCCTTCAGTTAGTCTATTTGTTTTTTGCCATGTTTTTGTCTTTCTTTCTTTTTTCTTTTTTACTTTCAGTCTATATTTTTGCCACATTTCTGTGATCTTTCTTTCTTTCTTTCTTTCTTTCTTTCTTTCTTTCTCCTTTTTGAGATATATTTTTTGCCACATTTCTGTGACCATCTTTCTTACTTTCAGTCTATATTTTTGCCACATTTCTGTGATCTTTCTTTCTTTCTTTCTTTCTTTCTTTCTTTCTTTCTTTCTTTCTTTCTTTCTTTCTTTCTTTCTTTCTTTCTTTCTTTCTTTCTTTCTTTCTCCTTTTTGAGATATATTTTTTGCCACATTTCTGTGACCATCTTTCTTACTTTCAGTCTATATTTTTTGCCACATTTCTGTGATTCTTTCTTTCTTTCTTTCTTTCTTTCTTTCTTTCTTTCTTTCAGTTAGTCTATTTGTTTTTTCTTGTGACGTTTTTTTCTTTCTTTTTCTTTCTTCCTTTCTTTTGTCTCTTTCTTTTGTCTGTATTTCTTTCCTTCAGTTAGTCTATTTGTTTTTTGCCATGTTTTTGTCTTTCTTTCTTTTTTCTTTTTTACTTTCAGTCTATATTTTTTGCCACATTTCTGTGATCTTTCTTTCTTTCTTTCTTTCTTTCTTTCTTTCTTTCTTTCTTTCTCCTTTTTGAGATATATTTTTTGCCACATTTCTGTGACCATCTTTCTTACTTTCAGTCTATATTTTTTGCCACATTTCTGTGATTCTTTCTTTCTTTCTTTCTTTCTTTCTTTCTTTCTTTCTTTCTTTCTTTCTTTCTTTCTTTCTTTCAGTTAGTCTATTTGTTTTTTCTTGTGACGTTTTTTTCTTTCTTTTTCTTTCTTCCTTTCTTTTGTCTCTTTCTTTTGTCTGTATTTCTTTCCTTCAGTTAGTCTATTTGTTTTTTGCCATGTTTTTGTCTTTCTTTCTTTCTTTTTTTCTTTTTTACTTTCAGTCTATATTTTTTGCCACATTTCTGTGATCTTTCTTTCTTTCTTTCTTTCTTTCTTTCTTTCTTTCTCCTTTTTGAGATATATTTTTTGCCACATTTCTGTGACCATCTTTCTTACTTTCAGTCTATATTTTTTGCCACATTTCTGTGATTCTTTCTTTCTTTCTTTCTTTCTTTCTTTCTTTCTTTCTTTCTTTCTTTCTTTCTTTCTTTCTTTCTTTCTTTCTTTCTTTCTTTCTTTCAGTTAGTCTATTTGTTTTTCTTGTGACGTTTTTTTCTTTCTTTTTCTTTCTTCCTTTCTTTTATCTCTTTCTTTTGTCTGTATTTCTTTCCTTCAGTTAGTCTATTTGTTTTTTGCCATGTTTTTGTCTTTTTTTCTTTTTTACTTTCAGTCTATATTTTTTGCCACATTTCTGTGACCTTTCTTTCTCTTTCTTTTTTCTTTCTTACTTTCAGTCTATATTTTTTGCCACATTTCCGTTTTTCTTGCTACGTTTTTGTCTTTCTTTTTTCTTTCTTACTGTCAGACTGTTTTTTTGCCACATTTCTGTGATCTTTCTTTCTTTCTTTCTTTCTTTCTTTCTTTCTTTCTTTCTTTCAGGCTATTTTCTGTCTTTCTTTCTCCTTTTTCTTTCTTTCTTTCAGTTAGTCTATCTATTTGTCTGTCTTTTATTATTTATTTATTCATTCATTCATTTTTCGGACTGCTTTTGTGCAGTCTTTTCCATATACAGTGCACTTTTTAAGTTTTTAATTAATTTTGATTTTTCTGTTAATCTCTTATTACAGTAATCACCTGAGCCATAAACATTATGTGGCTGATTATTGTGTAACTGCAGGTAAATGACATCATGACAATGCTAAGCATGCACACCATCAAGTATCCCCTTCACTAAATGACCGTTCTAAACTGTGACATTAAAGACAGCAGATAAAGAAATGATTTATTTCTGGGCCAGTCATCTTTAAATGGCCACTCACAATAACTATGTATTTAGGACACGTCGTCAGTGGAGAAAGATGGTTTTGTCCCCATAATGACGTATAGTTACAGCATCTCCCGTCAGCAGCCAGCGGGAGTACGCTAGGCATTCACACTCTGATGACCCCTTGGAGAAAAGGCTGTTTAAAGAGGTTTGGAGTGGGATGCATACAAAGATGACATAATGAAGTGAGGGATGGTGATTCAGAATGCTAGAGAGGGAGTGTGACTCTAAAAAAGAAGGGAAAGGAATAAAGAGGGAAAAAGCACATGCTGTTAGTTCTCCGTCATTCGAAACAGATGGAGCTCTGGGACGCCACTCCTCTCAGAGCAGGGTGAGACGGTTTCCTCTCATATGCTGTCCATACTTCTGACATCATCACACCCCCAGATTTCAGATTTCACTCTGGCTTACTCTTCATTGAGCTTGTCAAGTGTGAAGTGGACACATAAAGTAAGCGGCCTATTGTTTTGAGAGGTCCGAGTATGTGTCAGTTGGTATGTGGGGTGTGTTTTGTTTCCATCTTCCTGTGCTGAAGGTTCAGCCGCTGCTGACGGTGCCGCTCTTGACTGGTGTGTGTTGTCAGCTCCTGCTGAGCGAGGTTTCATTCTTTCTTTTCTGCATTTTTTTTCTCAGTATTAATAAAAGCACGATTACACTGAAGTGTGCCTTTTTATTGAAAGTAATGCGTTAAGTTTGCAGTTCTTTTGCATTAAAAATGTGAGGGTAGGGGAAAATTTCTCACTTGGCTGACCTCCACTTTATAGATGCATTGATGTAGTTTTGTTATTTACACAATGACTATAAACCTGTCCTTCCTTTATTTCTCTCAAGGTTGTGATATTTCCGTATTTAAACATTTTAATTTTTCAACCTGAAGCATGATGTAAATTCTTAGGAAAACATTTTCAAATACAATTTAAATATGTTCATCACATGCATGAATACTGTAGGTTTCAACAGCACTGCACAAGCTTGCGGCATAATGTATGTGACCCTGGACCACAAAACCAGTCATAAGGGTATTTTTTTTTTTTAACTATTTGAAAAACTGGAATCTGAAGGTACAAAAAAAAAATCTAAATACTGAGAAAATCGCCTTTAAAGTTGTCCAATTGAAGGTCTTAGCAATGCATATTACTAATCAAAAAATAAGCTTTGAAACATTTACAGTAGGAAATTTACAAAATATCTTCATGGAACATGATCTTTACTTAATATCCTAATGTTTTTTGTCATAAAAGAAAAATCTATCATTTTGACCCATACAATGTATTTTTGGCTATTGCTACAAATATACCCATGCTATTAAAACTGGTTTTGTGCTCCAGGGTCACATATTTGTAGTATGAAAATCACTTTAATCGGTTGTCAACGAAATTTTTTTACATTTTTTAATTTATTATTTAATTTTATTTTATTTTACAGTACAATATTATTATTATTGCAACCGTAATATATTTCTTTATTGATGTTATTTTTATGATTTAAATAATAAAATAAAATATTATAATTAATAATACTATTAATTAATAATGTAGTAGTAGTAGTAATAATGATAATAATTTATTATTATTATTATTATTATTATTATTATTATTAAGGTTACTTAAACAAACAAACAAAAAAACTACAGATTGTTGTATGTTCTTTTTTTTTTTTCTGATTCCATGCCTGTTCTCTGGAGAGGTTTAAAACATTGCTGAAACTGTATTTTTTGCGTGCAAATACCCTGGTCACTCTTTTCCATTTCCACTTTTTCTTCCTGTTTTTTCCCCGCAGTGTGTCATTTCCATCCAGGGCTTATAATTATAATAATGTGAAATTTTGAATGAATATTTAAAAATATATTATTTTTTTTATATTATTATTTATAAAATATATATAAATATTTTATTTATATAAAATATTTTTATTATTATTAATTTGAAATGTATATATATTTCTCATTATTGTTATTATTATTATTATTATTATTCATAATAATAATAATAATAAATAAAATAGTTTTATTTAATTATTAATATAATAAAGATTATTAAAAAACATTTAAACAACTGTTTGTTGTATTTTCCTTTTTTTCTGATTCTATCCCTGTTCTCTGAATAGGTTTAAATATTGCTTGAATTATATTTTTGCATGCAAATACCCTGGTCACTCTTTTCTATTTTTGCATTTTTTCCCTGTGTTTTCTATCTTTTTTTTTCCTAGTGTGCTGTGCCATTTCCATCCAGGGCTTATAATTATAATAAATGTTTAGTTTTCAATTTCAAATGAGTTAAATTAATATAAAATAATATGTATTTTTTAATAATAAATAAATCATTTAATTTTAATTTCAAAATACAACTGTTTTCCTTTTTTCCCCCTGATCCTATGCCTCTTCTGTGGAGAGGTTTAAAATAATGTATTTGCATGCAAATACCCTGGCCACTCTTTTCCATATTATGGAATTGAATAAGAACTGTGGCAGCAACACAACATAAAGCATCAGAAATTGATCCATATGACTCTTGCACTGTAACAATTTGATCTGTTCCTCACTTAAAGCTATTGTATGACTTTGTAAACCTTGGAATACAGCGCATCAGTCGTATAGACCACTTATTTGATATTTTTCTGATTATGGATCCATATTGTTGCGTTAACCCTCTGGATTTCATTTTTAACTCCATGGGAAATAATGACCAGTGATTAACACAATTTTTCATTTTGTGTTCCACAAAAGACAATGATATAGGTTTTAAAATGACATGAGTAAATGATGACTTTTCATTTAACCTTATATTGGTTTTATTTGTCTTCTCTTTCTACTCTTTTTGTTTTCGCTTTATGTTATAGCCACTCTTTCATGTTCTGCCTTTGTCTATTTCATATTTTCCCACATTCAGATGAGTCACTGACACCTACAGTCTCTTTTGTGAGCTCTCAAACTCTCATGTTCATTCTCTTTTGCTCTCCCTTTTTCTGGGCAGCTGCGTTTATCCCATTTACTGTTTTATGTTCTTTGTCCGTCTCCGCCACAGTCTTTTTCCCTTCCCTTTGTCCAGCTGCTTTCTGTTTGCATCCTCTTTGGTTGGTCAGTTTTTCATCATTTCTTTCTTTCCTTCCTTTTGTCATGCCTCTGCCCTTTCTGTCCCTCCTCTCATCCTCTGTCTCTCGGTCCCAGGGAAAAATGAGGGTTATTCTTATGAGATTCTGTATGTTTGCCCATGTGACCACAGATAATATTTGAGTAATTGCAGTGGTTAACCACAGGTGGTCACTGGTTTTCATATTTCCTATGTTTTTGAGCCTTATAATGCTTTAACCACGGAAGTGGGATCCAAATGTAACTTTTTACCGCACCTGCTAATGACTGATGATTTGGGAAAGTGATGTTTTTTGATTCCCCAGTGTGTCTTTCCATCCAGGGCTTATAATAGTAAAAATTTCATTTTTAATTTTTAATAAAATTAGTTATTAGTAAATGTGTTTGTTTGCATCTGGATAATTTCTATTTTTTTATTTTTATTATTATTATTATTATTATTATTATTATTATTATTATTATTATTATTATTAATTTCAGTTTTAAGTTTTTTTTTTTGTTACTTTATAAAACGTTGCTTTTTTGGTTGTTGTTGTATTATTATTAAAATAGTATATAAAATATTAAAATATTATTAATTTCAGTGTCAATTTGTAGTTTTTGTTCCATTATAAAACTATTATTTTTCCTTCCTTTTTTAATTTTTATTTTATTTTATTTAATTCCCCTTTGTGTCGTTTCCATCCAAGGCTTATAATGATAAAAAAAAAAACATTTTAATTTCAATTAAATTAATTATTGGTAAATTTGATTCTATCTGGGTTATTGTATAGTTATTGTATAGTTATTGTACCTTTATAAAACAGTGCTTTTTTTTCTTGCCTTTTTTTTTTTTTTTTTTTTTCAAATTCCCCAATGTGTCATTTCCATCCAGGGCTTATATATATATATATATATAAAAAATATTATTAAAAAAAATAAAATTTTATTATTTTTTTTTTATTCAAATAAATAATAAAATAATAAATCTCTTTAATAATGGCAGGTGATCTGAGAAAGTGTTATTTTATTTATTTTAATTCCCCAGTGTGCAATTTCTATCCATGGCTTATATTTGTAAAAACTTTATTATTCATTTTTAATTAAATTACTTATTAGTAAATTTGTTTGTATCTAGATAATTTCATTTTCTTTTATCTTCAATTAATTTAAATTTTTAATTTTTAAAATTAATTTTTAGTTTTTGCATTGCTATTTTTATTTCTAATTTATTCCCCTTTGTTTTAATTTCTCAGTGTGTCATTTCAATCCATGGCTTATAATTATTTAAAAAATATATATTTAAAAAAAATTAAATTAGTTATTAGTAAATTAGTTTGTATCTGGATAATTTCTAGTTTTATTTATTTATTTATTTATTATTATTATTATTATTATTATTATTATTATTATTATTATTATTATTTTAATTTGTAGTTTTCATCCCTTTTTAAAACATTAGTATTTTTTTATCCCCAAGTGTACAGAAATTTCCATTAGTTAATTTCTTTGTAATTAACTTCAATTTAATTTTATCCCATTATAAAACATTGCTGATTTTTTTTCTTCCTGTTTTTTTTTTTTTTTTTTTTTTTTTTTACTTTAGTTTAAACTGTGTTTGTTTCTGATAAAGTTATCAGCCAGTTGAAGCACTGTATTATTTTTAATTAAGTTTCTTGCGTTTGGCATTTGTCTGGTGTTACATTTGTACCCTTAGACGAAATAATGGACGAAAAAAGTGCTAAAAGTGATATTTCCTATTCTGTTGAGTTCCACACACTGCAGAACAGAATAAACCAAGCTTCATTTAGAATAAAAAGCCTTTCTGATTTACTGGATTTGGCATTGCATTGCCCTGGTCTTTCTAAAATGCCACCATGGAGCTTCATTTCACACTAAAATGTGCAGTCAATCTTTTCTTTAGACTTTTAATGCTGCTAAAGACAGCAGTTTTAATGCCATTCTCCCTTTCCTCTCATTACAGAGTCTTCAAGAAGTCCAGCCCCAACTGCAAGGTAAGATTCCCCAGAGTGTGTTGTGAGGTGGAAGGTGGGCTCAGTGGACCTTTTCCTTCCCTTTCCTCTCTCTCTTGCTTCTCCTCCCTCATTTTGTATTCATTTCTCTTCATGTTTGCTTCTTTAAGCTCCTTTTAATTGCCTCGAGTGTGTCTTTTAAAGTCTGTTTTGATTTATTTTGGTTGTTTGTCTGCTTCCGCCTTTTCGTTCTTCCTTTGACTCTTTCTTTATCAGCACAGTGTTGGTTATCACAGCATTATTTCCTCTATAATCTGTTTCTCGCGGCTTGCATTCGGGCTATTTCCACCCAGCTGCTGCTTTTCTACCTTATCTCTGTCCCCTCATCTCATCTCTCTCTTTCGTTCTCTATCATGGAAAGCGTTTTGCATGTGGAGGATGTGTGTTTCGATATCACGCCATCTAGAAGGGTTGTCTTCAGGAAGGGAGGAGATCATCTAGGGGTCAGCATGGCATGCCTTGGGCTGTTTGTTAAATTGTTTGTGTGCAAGTTTCTTGATTAGAGGCACTGCATGTTTTCTGTGTTATCTCTAGGGTCTTTTGCGTAGCGAGTTCAAACTTGTGCTTGTCTCTGATTTGACTCTTTCTAGCTCACAGTATACTTGGGGAAGAGGGACTTTGTTGATCATCTAGATCACGTGGACCCTGTGGGTAAGTCAGACGGGAGTTCCCGATCAAATCATCTTGGGAGTTTTTGGTTGAACCAGTCGACTTCCTTTCATGCATTAGTCACATTAATTAGCTATTGTTGAAGAGTCATGTCTTTGTGAAGGCAATTGATCTTGATGAACATAACACTTTGTGCTTATACCTGCTTAACAACTATGTGTTACAAAAAAAAACCTTTAATGTTACTGTGAAATTTTTGGTTTCTCTTTATAATCCACCCTTTCGAGGGAACGTCTCTCACTCCCTGTTGCATGGCAGCCGGTCACAGGAGACATCAGACGAGAAGATATAGACGTTTCACTCATTACATTTGTGCAGAGAGATTAGCTCTATCAGGAGTATTACGTATTGTAATGGTAATCTTGTACAAGATAATTGTTATAATGCTGTGTTAATAGCCTCTGTGATTTTAAAATCTTTTGTAGTGTCTTTCTAAACCTTTCTAAACCCACACTACCATTCAAATTATACATTTTTCTTTTATGCCAAAAATCATTAGGATATTAAGTAAAGATCATGTTCTATGAAAATATTTTGTACCTTTCCTACCGTAAATATATCAAAACTTAATTTTTGATTAGTAATATGCATTTTCTCAATATTTACTTTTTTTTCCACTTGAATAGTTGTATCTCGGCTAAATTGTGTCCTATTTTACCCTTATGACTGCTTTTGTGCTCCAGGGTCACATATATGCTAGGAATAAATGCAAACCTTTAAATAAAGATTTTTTTAAGCCATATTGTGATAGATAAGTAAATCATTAAATATAGACTTTACAAAAAGTGGCTGTGGAGGTCAATGTAATGTGTTTTCTTTGCAGATCAATGAACACAAACCTATTACTAGCCTACAGTCCATAGAAATCCATTTTACAATTGAGGTTATTTAGGGGCTGCTCATACAGAATAAGTTCATGTACATATTTACTTATGTACACATGCAGATGGATGTCTTTTGGCCATTGCATCACGTCATATTGTTTTGAGAATATATTTTTGGAGTTGTTCAAATACTGTGCAGGCTGTGTAAACAATGTATAAATACATATAAATATAAATAAAATGTTTTGTGAAGGGAAATTCCTTATTACTAAATTTTACATTTTTAGTATTTTTTTTAAATATTATAATACATCAAAGTGTTAATTTGACAGCTCCAGTATTATTTATTTTTCCCTTGGTCTATCTTTTGCTCCTCTTATTCACTCACTCTGTGTATTTTGTCTGACTTCAGATGGGGTGCTCTTGATCGACCCAGAATACCTTAAAGACAGAAAAGGTAACATATTGATTTACTGTATCTCCTTTTTTTGTGTGTGTGTGTGTAATGTTCCTTCCTTTTTTTTAAAGAGCAGGTCAAATGGTATTTAAAAGTGTCCTAATATTGTGTTGGTTTAAATGCAAGGTCAGAAAACATTGTAATTTTCTCAGGATATACGTTTAATATTAGAATCATTTTGCAAACGATTTTCGAAACGATTGAACAAATTGAAAATGAACACATAACGTATTTGCTTTAGGGTTGGGCGATGTCGACCAATTTGGCATCGTATGATGTCTAATGTGCAACATCGCGATGGACGATGGCATCGTCGGCGGGGGGCGGGGGTGAAGGATGGTTGTTGTTAAATAATTAATTAATAGCGAATTAATTAATTGCAGCCTACCGTTTCCACCGGTGCTTAATTTGAGCCAGATCCTCCTGGATCCTGTTCCGGAAAATGTCAAATTTTGGATTTTTGCGTTCCGGTATTTGTTTTTAAAGATCTGGCATTAACAAGTGCATTAGATCGTGACAGTGCGTGCGTGCATACGAGACAGAGCAAGCGTGGGTTTATGTAGATGTATTTGGAGGATGTGTGTTGGTCCTTAACATATTTTCGACCAGTCAGCTTTTTTAAGTTCAAAATCGCTCTCATTGATGGCTTACTGCTTAACCCACTCTCTCCAAATGCATTTAATGAGCAGCGGAATGTTTAGAGAGAAAGGGTAATATCAGAAATAATACCACATCAAGCGAAATATTATTATGTATTAACATTATAAACACTATAAAACATAGCTATATGTTAGTTACCCTGACTCCAAAATGAATCATTTAAATGTAACGATATTCAGAACAGAACAGGAATGAAACAAAATATATAAAGTTAAGAAACCAAAACAAAGCGAAACTAAAAATAGCAGGCGTTGGGCTCACGTACTTCTGTAATTCGGCACAAATCCAAGTGTTTCCATATTCCCAGTGTATTTGAATGATAAACTGTTATTTATAATGTATACTAGGCTTTGTACTGTACGTTCGTATTTCGATGGAAAAAAATATATTCTCTTGTTTTTTGTTCCAAGCTCTGTTCGTCATGGTAAAACATTAAAAAAAGGCATATTTGGTGTAGTTTATTTAATCTAATTTAATTAAAATTATTTTGATTATTAGTTTTTGTATGCCTAATTTATTAATGTAAACGAACTAGTTCGTGTAATTCGTTTGGAGTTCACTGTAATTTGTATTGTGATCGCTAACAACTTCCTTGTTATTATTTCCTCATAATAATAATAATAAAATGAGTAAAGATGCGGAAATTGAAAGCATGCATTTCATCTGGCTATATAGTGTGATTAAGTGTGTTTTTCGCGAGCGGGTTGCTGCTGACGGCGGGGGCGGGGCGGAGAATCGCGATGCCGGCTCACCATCGTGATGTCTATTGGCCATCGGCGATGGGCGATGGCATCGTCTATCGACCCAACCCTAATTTGCTTATATACACATAACGAAACATACTTACAGGTTGTGGTTCGGAGATGCTTATTGGTCCAAATAAAGAAGGTACAGACTTTTATGGACAAGCATTTAGCGAGTCCCTCTTTGAACTCTCCAAGATTAGAGAAGCAGTCCTCGATAAAATGACGAGCACACAACAAAAGGTTTACATTGTATTGCTGTGGTACTCGCCAAGATTAGAGAAGCAATCCTCAGTAAAATGATGAGCACACAACAAAAGGTTTAAATTGTATTGCCGTGGTAAAAAATGTATTTTAACCACTGATTCTTCACATCATCATCTTTTGGGAATGAAAACAAAAGAAACTTGCTTTCACAGTGCAGAACACAGAGTCGTCTTGTAATTATGCAAACACACTAACTAGCGAAAGTGTTTGTAGGCAGGGCATTATGCTAATGTGTTACCTAGTGACTTATATCGGTAACAGACAGACGATTCGAAAATATGGCAACTCATTAAGGTGATTCAGAGTCGACTCTTTCTTTTGAGAGACAGATAATCTGTATTTATCATGCACTTTTTTGATGAACAACTTTGCAGACTGTTTACATTAAAGGATGGCTAAGTTACAAACTGCAAAAAAGATACTTACTATAAAAACCTGCTCTTTAAACAACAGATTTATTTTATTCAAAACAGTTTATATTTATCACTCTTTCTCTCTGCTCTGTACTCTGTGCCTTTTTACCAGTGTTCGTGACCTTGACGTGTGCCTTCCGTTATGGCCGTGAAGATCTGGACGTGCTGGGCCTGTCTTTCCGAAAGGATCTCTTCATTTCCAGCTTCCAAGCATATCCCCCTCTGCCTGAGGAGCGCAAACCGCTCAGTCGCCTACAGGAGAGACTGCTCAAGAAGCTGGGCCAGAACGCATACCCCTTCAACTTCACGGTGACTCTTACTTTTTTTTTTTTTTTCACTTACACATTCAAGTGCTGGTAATGTTCAGCTGTACATATGTGTTTTGAACCAGTGTACAGATTTGAATGTAAGACTGAATGTTATTGATAGCATTTTACATACCGCAATAATGCCAAGTTCTGTCATGAAACCCGCAGAGGTCATTAATGCAAACTGACGATATTCACAGTGTTAAATTACTTGGCACAAGCTGATTGGTTTATGTTGCATACGCAGCCAATGAGCTTGCTGCTTTACATTTAAATAGCTGGTTAGCATTCACTAGAGCATTTTGGAGCAGCTTTCAGAAATCCTCTGAAACCCTCCACCTCCCCAGCTCCACCTGTATAGACCTGCTACAGGTTATTGTACATGCTGCTTGTGCAGCAGCAGTGTGTCTTAAATACTCACAGCTCCGTATCGGTGTATGTATTGGCAGTAGCAACTTTCTGTACTTGCTTAGCAGCAGCATCAGCAATAATCTTCAACTACATAAATACCCAGCAGCTGCAGCAATTCAGCAGCATAGCAGATCTATTCTGCCAAGAAAAAATACATTAAAATGTTTATGTCCATTACAATGCTAAAATCTTCAGAGAATTGTCATGATAGAAATTAAACAAAACTTTACAGACCTGATTAAAATGACTAAAAACCTTTTGTAGATTTTTATATTCACTTTGTTTGAGTGACCAGATTGTGACCAAATTTGTTTTCTAAAGTATTTGTATTTGTTGGATAGATTCCTCAGAACCTTCCCTGCTCAGTGACTTTACAGCCCGGACCAGAGGACACAGGAAAGGTAATGACGCTAGGCATATGTAATGCTATATCTTTTTAAAAACAACTTAACCATAAAAATGAGTTTTTCTTTCAATGGTAATTTATTTTGATCCCTTTATTTTGACTTATAGGCATGCGGTGTTGACTTTGAGGTCAGGGCATTTTGTGCCAAAACTGTGGATGAGAAGACACACAAACGGTAAAGTGACGCTCCTTGTGAGTTTCTTTTTTCACTGTTTATTTACATTTTGTGGCCATTTTACTTCTATCAGGTACAATATATGGGAAATTTTAACCAGTGCATTATATTTGGGTCCCTTTCCCAAATAGTGATCAGGTTAAATACAATAACATTCAAAGGGTTAGGGTCTGAAAGGTTTTTTTTTGTTTGTTTAAAAGAAATGAGTATTTTTTTCAGCCATAATGCATTAAATGGATAGTTTGCATCAATTGCAAACCAAAAAGTGGCAGTACAGACTTGCATTGCTTTAAAAGATTTCCATTACAAATGAATGCTGTTTTTTCAAAGCATCCTTAAATTTATTATGGTTTCCACAGAAGTGTTAAGCAGCACAACTGTTTTCAATATTGATAATAATAAGAATTTTTATCTTGAGCAATAACTCGTATCATGTGACACTAAAGATTAGCCATCAGAGGAATAAATTACATTTTAAATTCTATTAAACATATATTAAAATAGAAAACAATTATTTCAAGTTGTAGTAATATTTCACAGAAAGATTCATAGACTTCTTTCTAAAACATGAACAAAATCACAGACCCCAACCTTTTGAATGGTAATGTACATCTTCACTCCCATGGGGAAATGTTGCATCTTTGCAATGTTAGTGCGACAGAAGTTGTGTCTAACTGGCCTCTGCTTAACAGGAACTCGGTACGGTTGGTCATTCGTAAGGTGCAGTATGCTCCAGAGAAGCCTGGTCCACAGCCAATGGTGGAGACCACACGCAGCTTCCTTATGTCTGACCGTTCTCTTCACCTCGAGGCCTCGCTAGATAAAGAGGTGCGAACATGCATCTAGCAGATGTACATAGGCAGACTTCCTCTACTGCCCTCTGTGTATAAGATATTGAATTGTCAAGTTTTTTTACTCAGCTACTACTGAAATTGCTCTCTTTCGGTTTTACATTCAATAAAGTTTGCTTTATTGCCTTTGTGTATAATACATATTCCAAAGTAAAAGATCAAATGTGCAATTTAAGCAAATGAAAAAACTCAAGTGTTTTATTTCCTTCTCTTTTTCAGCTGTACTACCATGGTGAACCTATCAGTGTCAACGTCCATGTCACCAACAACTCCACCAAAACAGTTAAACGAGTTAAAATCTCTGGTGAGATGACATTTAATCTTTTTTTTTAAATTATTTTATTTACAGTAAATGCTGCAATGCTTTGAACCTACAAGTAAAAGCATTGAATGTTGTTCTGTTTCACTGAGTGTTTTATGTTTTTGTTATGTTTTAGAGTTGCATTTAGAATTGCTAACATCAGCTAGCTTAAATCCTTTCCTCTTCCCTTTTTCCTTTCCTGTTGCTTTTGTCCTGCATCTGTATCTCGTGCAGTCACAGATGTTTACTGCAGATAAATGTTGTTTACTTTACTAAGATGGCTCCACTGTTTCAAAATTGTAAAATATCTAGGTAGCTCAGTTATGTTTGCACTGAAATACTGTTTTTTTAATTTTCTGTGCTGTGATTGTAGTTTGAGTCTGAAAAGTCAACATGAAATTATGTTCAAAACCTAATTTACTTCTGTAATGTGCCATTTGTGAAACCAGTTATTTAATATCTATTATTACATAATTATATTTATTGGATGTTTAAAAAATATAAGGTACACTACTGTTCAAAAGTTTGGGGTCTGTAATATTTTTATTGACTTATGCTTTTATTCCATTATAAATAATGTAAAAAACAGTAATTTAAAATGTAATATAACTGCTTTCTATTTTAATGTTTTAAAATTTGATGAAGCTGAATTTTTATCAGTCTTTACTCCAGTCTTCAGTTTCACACAGTCTTTCAAAAATCATTATAATGTGTTTGTTTTGTTTGAAATAGAAGTTTTTTGTGACATTTTATGTCTTTACTATAACTTTTTGTCAGGTTAATTCATATTTTATTCAGCAAAGCATTCATTTCAATGGAAGCCGTTTACGCCACTGAATAAAAAAAATGATACACAAACTCACAATTCTAAAATGTTTTTCTCATAAGTGCATGTTTATATTGCAATTCTGACTTTTTTTTTAGAATTGTGAGATTTAAACTCGCAATTGCAAGTTATAAAGTCCAATTTTAAGGGGAAAAAAGACTGTTTTTTAAATTGTGAGTTTATATCTCAAAATTCTGACTTAAGAAATGTAAACTCCCAATTGTGAGGAAAAAAATTTGCAATCACCTTTTTTTTTTTTTTTTTTTTTTTTTTTTTTTAATTCAGTGGTGGAAAACAGGCTTTCATAAATTTCCTTCCCAAGAAAAATGAAAAAATAAATCTTGACCCCATACTTTTGAACAGTAGTGCATTTCATTTTAATGTCATATTGACTTTATGGGAACAGTGCTTACTGTACTGTATACAAGTATGTGATTGTAATGTGTTTTTATCTATTCATGTGTTGTTTAGATCTTCTTTTCTCAAGTTTGCCCTTGAGGTCCTCTTGTGCTCACGTGTAGTTTAATGTGAATGTCAGCTGTCCCGCCTGTGATTTAATTGTGTGTTTGGTTTGTGTGTAAGCTCCCTCCCGACCCTGGTAACCCTGCTGTGTATCCCTGCTCTCTCCCCACAGTGCGACAGTATGCCGATATCTGTTTGTTCAGCACCGCACAGTACAAATGTCCTGTGGCTCAGGTAGAAGCCGAGTGAGTAGCCCTCTGTCCCAAATTCTCCATCTCTCTCTACTCTGTTCCTATCTTCACCTACCTCATATTCAGTCCTTTATCATTTCTTCTTTTATCCTTTTCTCCTCCTGTTCTGATTTTACCTCAGTCATCTCTTCTTGTTCAGCCTTTGATGCTGTAAAGTAGGAGTGTGTCTCGCAAGGTTTAATGTGTGGTCAGAATAGATGTGTAGCACTAAAAGGGATAGTTCACCCAAAAATGAAAATGATCATTTACTCACCCTCTTGTCTTTCCGAACCTCTAGGGATGTAATGATATTATCAATATCGTGTTATTGCGATATCAAAACTTTCACAATATTATCATGGTCTTCCGGGCAAAAAGTGGAGTTTATTTATTTAAATATATTTAAACTTCTTATTCTAACATAAAAGGTATTTAAAGTTGTATTTTGGACCATTATGCTTTGACACAGTATCTGTCAAACGAACTAAAACCGAAAGCACAAAATGGCTTGATCCGTTTATCAAGTCTGTTTTCGCAAAGAGAAGCGAGTACTACTTTTAGGCAACTAGCTTGTGATCCGGTATTTTCTGCTCCTCAGAACGGCTCAGTTCACAGTGAATGCAGTGAACTCGTTTATTGCATGTGCTGTGAGTTTAGCGTGCATTTAAGAATGCAATGGCCATCAGTTACACTTTATTTTCATGGCAGATAATTACAGCATTTCACTAGATTTGTAGTGAGACGCGTTTTTGTAAGCCTTTCTTTCAAAATATAAGCTCTACTGCTGTTGCCGTCAAAATATAAGCTTAAAAATGCAGAATGAATTGCTGACAATTAGCGGTTTAAATGGGTAACATTACAAGCAGTCCAAATTCAAAATATCTCTTTCAAGTGTAGAAATTAGGACAGAAGTATTGTATTTTCCCTACTGTAGTGTAAAGCAAAAATAATGTACCTATACAATTTATTCTACAGTACAATTGTTTTACAATATATGGCTGTTACTGGCATAGGAATAACAATAATAGAAAATTTTGTTATTATTATTGTATTCTAATTAGTTTGGCTTCCTAAAACAGCAGTGTGAATGTAATTTCAAATGAGACAGTATACCACAAATAAAAAGAGAGTTAAGTCCCCTTTAAAGTTCAGGCACAAGTCAATTCACTGACTTCTTTCGGACTTAATTTTCTTAGTTAAGAACATGGGTTGGAGCTTTTAATTTTGAGTGCATTAGATAGAATAATTAATCTGTAAAATGTACTAAATGTTCAATATCGCAATAATATTGTATCGTGGACTTCATATAATGATATTTTCATATCCTGAGATTTTGGTATCATTACATCTTCTCAAACCTCTATGACTTTCTTCTGTGGAACAAAAAATAATTTATTTTGAAGAACGACTTCCATTGTGTGGTTAAAAATATAATGAATGTCAAGGGGAGCCACAACTGTTTGGTTACCAACATTCTTCAGAATATCTTCTTTTGTGTTGCACAGATGACAGAAATTCATACAGTAAATGATGACAGTGTTTTCAATTTTGGGTCTCGTGAAAACCCAAGAGCTATGTTAAATTTGTTTAAAGTTGGACTGGTCTGTGACTTTTTCAACCTTTCTGTAGTGTTCATTTAGCTTTTAATAGTCAAATCCCTTTGTCGTGATACCAAATGCTTCGATCCCTTTTACCCTCTGCTGGCAGCCCCATGATGGTCCATTCTCGCCTCATAGTCGGTAGTGTTTTTAGTGCTGATAGGACGACGAAGACTGTTCTCTTTCAGTGCTACAGGTTACAGATGTGGTTCTTTACTCCCATGACACCTACAGCAAGTCTGTGGGCCGACATTCATCGCGGTGAGTCTCGTATGTAACCGTTCGTTCTGGCTCCTGTGACCCTGAGCCTGTCCCTGGTTGTCGATGATGGCTCTTGGACCCCTTTTTTCCTCCCTCTCCATGAGACAAGGCGTTTTCGCTCCTCTTTCACCCCCTAAAATAAAACCTGTAGCAGTCCTTTTTGCTTTTTGTCTTGTCTGAAGCCGTTCAGTCAGCCAGTCTCTGCTGTTTTTTTGACCTCAGCTGCTAGTTTAGCTTCCACCTTGAATGACCCAGGTGGTTTCCCTTTATTCAGCTTTTATAACTTCCTCTCAGTAAAAATGTATCATGTATGGATAGCATACTAAAGATCCTTGTATTCTCCATATCTCTTTTCCTATTTTTTTCTGTTGTCTTTTCTTCACTATATATTCTCCTGATCTCTAATCCTAACGCATTGTTTATGTCCCCAAAAACTACTTTTGTTCTGTCCTGAACTCATCCAAAGTGCTGATTAATGCAACACATGAAAGGTGCTCTATGGGATTGTTATAAATTGGCACACAGACTGTTCCTGCTATCTGATAGACATCACTGAATTAGGTGTCCTTAAACGTCACATGTCTGACAGCTCTAGGCTCTGATCAGATTATTTTTCAGAAGACTTTGAGAAGCTTCTCATTTATTTTGTATGTTCACTTAGCAGCCCTTCCTTGTGTAGGAAGCTGAGAGTATTATGCAATTTATTATGCGATTGTGAGTTGGTTTATTAGTTCTAGAACAGCTACCATCTCTTACAATAGGGAATTTTTGGAACGTTTCGAATCTCAAATGTAATTATCTTCTTCTGAGAAGCAAGCTGTAGAGGCCCATTTATAATGTAATTCTTTTACTGTCAGTAGGATAAAATACTTTTTGATTTGATCAAGTGATTTCTGTTGTTTAGAAATCAGATTGAAATGGTCATGGTGTCTACCTTTTTTTTGAACTTTTCCACAGACCCCATAGCACCCCCTAGGGTGCATGAAATGTAGATGGAAATCAAACCTTTTTTTGTGACGTCTCACTATCAGTGGTATTGTAGTGTTATTTATGTGCTTGTGTGTTAATTTTAGGATTTATTTTATGTTGGTTATATGCAATGCAACATTTTTAATTTTTTTTTTTAATGTTTTACAACATTATTATAGAGCTACACTACCAGTCATAATTTTTTCAACTGTAAGATTTTTAATGTTTTTTTTCTTCTGCTCACAAAGTCTGCATTTTTTTGATCCAAAGGCAGCCAAAACAGTAAAATGTTGAAATATTTGTACCATTTAAAATAACTGTTTTCATTTTGAATATATTTTAAATGTATATATTTTTAGCATAATTATCCTAGTCTTCAGTGTCACGTGATATTTCAAAAATCATTCAAATATTCTGATTTGCTTCTCAAAAAACATTTATTATGTTGAGTAGCATCTTTTTAGGTTTCCTTGATAAATAGAAAGGTCAGAAGACCAGCATTTATCTGAAATAGAAATCTTTTGTAACATTAGAAATTTCTGTATCACTTTTGATAAATTTAAAGCATCCTTGCTAAATTAAAGTATTAATTTCTATCATTTCTCTCCAAAAATAAATAAATAAATAAAATTATTTTGACAAGTCCAACTTGTTATTTTAGAACAGAAAACAGTTATTTTAATTAGTAAAAATATTTCAAAATTTTACTGTTATTGCTTTACTTTGGATCAAATAAATGCAGGCTTGGTAAGCAGAAGAGACTTCTTTAAAAAAGCATTAAAAAACATGCTGTTCAGAAACTTTTGACTGGTAGTATATTTTACCTCCCATATTACCCAGAAGCATTTAGCCACAAATTTTGGTATATACAGTTTCTAGTACTGATGATTAAATGGTTAGTTCACTTAATGAAAATTCTATTGTTATGAAATCTGAGACAGCAAGGTCGGCAGATTTTTGGGCGAACTGTCCTTTTATTCATTATAGCTTAACAATATAGTCGGTACTTATTTTTTTTGTGTACATAAAGCACAAGACTTATTCTCTTGTTTTGGTCATGTGCAGTGACCAGGTGTCCCCCAGCTCCACGTTCTGTAAGGTGTACACACTGACCCCCACACTGAGCAATAACAGAGAGAAGAGAGGTCTTGCTCTGGATGGACAGCTAAAACATGAAGACACCAACTTGGCCTCCAGTACCATGTAAGTTGCCTTCAGCTGACAGTGTGTCACATGCTGCTGCTTATGTGCTGCCAGAAAAAAGGCAAAGCATTTTAAGCTTTAGTACATTTTGTGTTTTTAGTGCCTTTAAAGTTAACCC